>NW_027397080.1:17769549-17859149 GCF_003265705.2 Callorhinus ursinus
CCCCCTGCTTGTGCTCCCTCTCTCACTGTGTCTCTCTCTGTCAAATACATAAACAAAATCTTAAAAAAAAAAAAAGGAATTATATCCTTGGGGTTTATACTTTTAATATTTTCATCTCAAAGACACAGGTTAAGAATGAAAGTTCCTCCAAGAAGGACTTTGGTTTCATAAGGCCAATAATTTACAAGCCTTTTGAGATAAATAGAGGATGTTTTGGGATTGGTGAAAGGACTAGGTAAACTCTGAATTCCCTCTAGAGCTGAGCTGCATTTCTAGTTTTATAAAGATTTGTAAGATAAGGACAGTTGCTTTTAATTCCTCAAAGAGTTGGATTGTAGCCTAGATGTTAAAGAACTGATCTATGTTGGAATTTTTTTTTTTAATTTTAGTTTTCCTTTGGCTGCTTCAAGGAATAAAGTAGCAGTTTACCAGAAAATTCCTCAGTCTCATCACCTCTGGAAGGGGCTCACCAAGGGCTCTTCTTTGAAGGGAGATATGGGGGTGTCTGTTAAGTCATTAGCTTGGCAGACTTCTGTGTCAAGGCAGTTCAGACAGAGGGGAACTAGAATGAATGTTCAAATAAAGGAGTGTGGAGGGAAGCAGTAAGACTGACATCCATCTTAGGTATTAGGTTCCTCTTGTGTCTTTTAATTTTTCATCAGTTTTTTGCAGTTAAACTTTTAATGGAGTTGAACTTTTTGCAATTCTTGAAGCCTTTGCTTTTAAGTGTACTTCTTAATGATCTCTTTTAATTGCAACAGTCTTCATAAGGACCGTTGCAATTCTAGGCTGTAATTCCCCTGAGGGCTGATGGCAGTTTGGTAGAATCCGAGCCAAAAATGGACTTTAATCCATATTTCTGTCCTGCCATGTCTAGCTGCAGATGGGGGGCAACTCCCATGTCTTTCTGGCTGTGTTTCGGGGCTCCCAACCTGATGGTTACCAAGCCGAGTTCTTCAGGACACAAAACAAGCTTAGTAAAATTTTGCCCTTTTTTTCCCCTTCCAAGATATTTATAGCTTTGGGGACCGTAGTTTTTATATATAAAATAAGCAGGTGTGCCGGACAGTGGTGTGTTTAACTCTTTGGATTTCAAAGATCACATCTCATTATTTTTTTTTCTTTTTCTTTTAGCTAAGCCTTTACCCCATACGCACATTGACGGAAACCAGGAGTAACCCAAGGAATGGAAGTGTGAGCACTGCCAGTAACCAGAGACCTGGGGCCTGGGGAAAGGATTGAACTGGCAGACCTCAGAAAACGGAGACTGTTGGACTGGTTCCCAGTGAACAGAGAGCCAGAGCTGCCATCAGTTATTCCCAGTGTGGAATTTGGGGTTTCGAAGTTCCCGTGGACCAGCCAACAGAAGGCCTGGTACGTGCTACCTGCAATTCCCAGTATAAACGAAACCAGCAGACTCTAGTAAATGGGGACTGCGGACTGGAACTGGGGAAAGTGATTCCGCACAACTGGAGAATTGCAGACTGAACCAAGAGCGAAGGACTGGTGCACTGTTAGAGCCTCCTGTCCGTCCAGACAGACCTGTGAACCCTGGGCTGGAAAGCTGATTGGATTGGGAGCTCAACAAAAAAGGAGCCAAGTTCAGACCAAGAGGAGCTTACCCAGAGCCTGGGAAATGGTGAGAAAGATAGTGAACTCACGAGGGTTCCTAGAGCAGTGAGTCTGTGCTTCTCACTGTCCCTGAATGCTGTAGAAGTTCACTTTGGATCCCACTGCTGCCACCAAATCTGTTAAAAACCAAAATTTAACTGAGTAAATCTGAAGATCTAATTGGTGTTATGAAACAATTCATGGATATAGCAACATCTCATCTAGCAGGTAGAAGGGAGATCCAAGGAGCTGTGAAAAATGGAAGGTTTTTAAAGGCAGAGAGGGGGCCAGAAAAAGAGAATTTATTCGCATGGAATGCATTGTTTTAGGCCACTCCCTAAGGGGTTACCTCCTAGCATTGACCAGGAAATTCCATTTGGGCTGGTTAAAGTTTACATTCCTGGGGCATTGAAACTGTTGCTAGGTATTAAGTCTTGGTTTACTGCAATAAGGCCGTAATATTAATGACACCATTTTGAGCCTATGGTTTTCTTTATAACAGAGGCCTGTTTTCATGAAATCACACTTAGTCTAGTCTTGAAGTATGATGCTGACACCCCAAAAGTCCGGTATGCCCATATGACATTGTCAAGGTACTAACAGGATGCAGGATGAAAATACAGCTGGGGTGCCTGGGTGGCTCAGTTGGTTAAATGTCCAACTCTTGATCTCGGTTCAGGTCTTGATCTCACAGTCATGAGTTGGAGCACTGTGTTGGGCTCCACGCAGGGTGTGGAGCCTACTTAGAAAAAGAAAAAGAAAATATAGCCAAAAAAGGGGGCTGTGCCTCTGGCCCTCAAAGCTCCTGGGTGATGGCTTCCCTGCAGTCCACTCTCCCCACTTCCCTGCAGATGTGGGCCCACGAGCAGCAGCGGGGGGGTGGGGGGGAGGGGATGAGTCAGGTCCACCCTCCGACCTCTGCCAACACCTCCATATGATGCAAGCGCACAGTGTTTAACGCATGAGTTCACTCCCAAGTGTAGCTCTGCCCTGGCCAAACTTATACATTAATGCCCCTGATAGGGAGATAAACATCAGCCCCAGGTTGTAAAGTAAGCAAATAAAACAAAAACAAAAACAAAAACAAGCTAATAAAATATGTCAGATCCTGTCACCCCTCTGCTTGCTCAGAAACCCCCTGTGGACTCCCCAGAGCACTAAGCCTGAAATCCAAAGTCCTGACCACAGGAAGGCCCCCTGCAAGGAAACTGATCTCACAACTTCTACTTTTACCCTTGCCATCCTCAGCACGCCAGCGGAGGCCCGGCTTCAGGGCCAGCGTACTTGCTGCTCCCCATGAAAATCACACAATATGCCCTCACCGACCACAAGGCCTTCCCTGATCACCTCCCTGCCTCCAGCGCCACCCCCTATTTCCTTACCCTGCATCCTTGGATGCACAGTATTCACATAGGTCTCTTCTCCCCACGAGGAGACCAGCTCCCCGAGGCTGGAGACCCTCCTCTCCTGCGTCCCTGGCACCTGGAAGAGGGGCCAGCACTCCGTAGGTGAGGTGCTCGGCAAATCCCTGTCGCAGGAGGATGCCCCGATCCCTGACAACCCCGTGTGGCCTGTAACTCGGAACTGCCACCCCCCCTCCCATTGCGGGATCTCTGTCTGTCTCTCGCTCCGAGGCACCGAGTCTCCCACCAGCTGTCAGGGTGAGAGTGGAAATTTCCACTGGAAGCTGGAAGGACAGCCACGCTCCCCAGCTGGGCTAAGAGGGGCTGAGAGGAAATTTCCACAAACCATGTCTGGCAGGATGATGAAGCGTCCAGGGAGTCCGGGGACGGGCAGTGCACGGGTGGGCAGACCAGGAAGGCCATCTGGGTTTACTGCACACCAGGAGGTCCAGCCTGCTGGGGCCCGGTCTGGCGCATCCTCCAACCCTGAAGCCGGCAGGATCTTGAGCCATCATTAAGTTCAATCCCCTCCTTCTCCGGGTGGAGGAACTGAGGCCCAGAGAGGGGAAGCAATTTGCCCCCAGGCACATGGAAAGTTAGTGACAGACAAGGGGCTCACGCTCACCGCACCGCCTGGGGTTTGGCTTCTCTTCCTGTCTTTCATTCTTGCCCTCCTGCCTTTCCCTCCCACAATTCTCCAACTAACCTTTCCCCAGGGCATTTGGGGCCAGCCCGCTGCCCTCTGCCCTGAGCTCCTTGCTCTGGAGCCTCAGGCTCCCTGGGGCCAGGTCGTTGCCACTCCGATCAGATGCTCAGAACTGCCTGCTTCTCCTCGGCCACGCACCTGCTGCACCTCCACAGCTCACCATGCGCACATCGCTCCCCGTACCAATGAGATCCGAGAATCTGGGGGTGGCGTACAGGCACAGGTATATTTTAAAGATCCCTGGGTGTTTTCATTTGCAGCAGGGTTTGGCAACCCCTTTAGCCTTGATTAATGGCACCTCCACCTCCTGTCCCAGGCCCCCAGGCTGGGGCCCTCTTCTCCCCCCACCGCCTGATTTACTTTCCGGAGTCCTGGGTCCCACGAGCAGTCCTGTGTCCCTCCTTCCCCTGCCCTTTGCCCAAACCTGGGCCTCCAGTCTGCCTAGATTGCCTGGTCTGACCTGCCTCACCATCACTAAGTGTTCACTAAATATTTGCTGTTAATAATGGTAATGGCCTCAGTCTGACCAAGAGGATCCTTGGCCTAAAAGAAGGAAAAGGGCTTTGGGGTCAGGAAAACGTGGATTCGAATACTAGCCAGTTGTGCTTGCTGTCTGGGCCTCAGTTTATTCATCTGTGAAGGCAGATGGGGCAGGGAGGACGGGTGAAAATGCCTGCCTTGGAGTTTGTCGTAAGGATCAAAGATACTACCTACTACATGCAGAGGGCCCAGCAGCTCACCGACCAGCAGCTCTGGGAGCAGGCTGCTCTTGTCTTGATGCTGGGGAACGGGGACTGCTTCCATGGGTGGGAAGGAAGGTGGCTGTGAGCCTTCTGATGAGGACCATCGCATGGGGTGTCTTCTAAGGGCATCTGCCGCTGAGCAGTGAATGGGGGTGTGCAGAAGGGGTGTGCAGAAGCTGAGGGGTGAGGGTCATGACAGATCAGCTAGGGAGTACCACCACTCTGCCTGGGAAGGGGGGGTGAGGTCCCTGGTGGGAGTTTCCCTTGGGAACCCACCAAAGTGCTCTGTGGGGACAGAATCAGCATTTGGGTGTCTACCATGCCCAGAGGTGCCAATGCCTAATTTACAGCCACATCAGCAAAGACTTTTTCTACCCCTGTCTCTTCCTCTGCGCCATCAGGGAGGAGAAGCTTGAGACTGAACAGAACACAAAAACATTGAGAGCAAACAGGACCAGACTTTTTAATACATAGAGGATGAGCCTGTGCCTGTGCTGTGTACCCCCAGGATGGAGAAGCCACAGGAGCATCTCAAGCAGGTGCAAGGGTCTCCAGAGAAGCTAACGGGGCTCTGGTGAGAAAGAATCCAGGGGCTGCCTGTGCCGCACTAAGTCTAGCTCGTTCAATGACTGCTTCCCCTGGGGGTTGTCTGGTGAACCCCATCTCTCCCGGCATTGATGAGGCTGCTGCCAAATGCCCATGCGGCCTTGGCAAGGCCCTTTCTTTCTCTGGGCCTCAGTTTCTCTAGCTGTGAAATGCCTCTCTTTTCTGAAGGCCCTGCCAAACTTTGCCAGCCTGTGAAAAGATCTGAGGTCTCTCGGTTCCAAGTGGGAAAATTAAATGTGTCCTGAGCCCAAAGCCGCAATAAGCTCTGGTAGGCCTCAGAGGGCCAGTCAGTCAACGAGTCTGAAATCAGGCAGCGAGTCTGAAAAAATGAACTCCTCTGTGTGGTGAGAAAATAAAAAGTTTTAAATTTGTTGTTTAAAGATGTTAATTGCAATGTCATTCTTAACAGTTTCATTGAGACATAATTTACATACCATAAAATTTACCTCTTCTATGTATACAATTCCATGACTTTTAGTGAGTTTACAGACTTGTGTAACCATCACCATGGGCTAATCTGAGAACACTCAATCATCCCAAAGAGATCTCTCACGCCTGTTCCCACCCTCACCCCTGGCAACTACTAACCCACCTTCTGCTTTAGCGAGTCCCCCTTTCTGGACATCTCATGTAAATAGAATCATGCATTATGGTTTTTGCATCTGGTTTCTTTCATTGAGCATAATGTTTCTGAGGTTTGTCTGTTTTGTAGCATGTATCATACTTCCTTCTTTTTTATGGCCAAAGATGATTCTATTGAATGGATATACCACATTGTACCTATTTATCGCTGATGTATGTTAGGGTTGTTCCCACTGTTGGGGGCTTATTATGAATAATGCTTCTACGAACATTTGTGTAGAATTCTTTGTGTGGATATATGTTTTCAGTTCTCTTGGATAACTTCCTAAGAGTGGAATTGCTGGGTCATACGATAATACTGTGTTTAACTCTGAGGAACCGCAAAATTAGGTTCCAGGTGGCTACACCATTTTTCCATTCCCATCAGCAATGTTTAAAGGTTCCAACTTCCTCACATCCTCGACACTTGCTTTTCTTTTTAATTACAGCCCTCTTAGTGGGTGTGAGGGGGTAACTCATTGTGGTTTTGATTCACATTCCTACAATGACTAATGATGCTGAGCATTTTCTCATGTGCTTATCTCATGTGCTTATTGCCATTCAACATCCTCTCTCTTTTTAAGATTTTATGTGTTTATTTATTTCGAGTACATGCAATGGGGGCGGGGGAAGGGGAGAAGGAGAGGGAGAGAATCTTCAACAGACTCCCAGCTGAGTGCAGAGCTGGAGGTGGGGCTTGATCCCACAACCCTGAGATCATGACCTCAGCCGAAACCAAGATTTGGATGCTTAACTGACTGAGCCGCTCTAGTGCCCCCCATTCAACATCTTCTTGGACAGAATGCTAGTTCAAATCCTTTGCCCCCTGAGGTGCCTGCTTGAGACTCTCTCCCTCTCCTCCTGCTCGCATGTGCTCTCTCTCTCTCAAAAAATAAATAAATAAATCTTAAAAAAACAAATCCTTTGCCCCATTTTAAAATTGAATTGTTTGGGACCCCTGAGTGGCTCAGTCGTTGGGCGTCTGCCTTCAGCTTGGGTCATGGTCCCAGAGTCCTGGGATCGAGCCCCGCATCTGGCTCCCTGCTCGGCGGGAAGCCTGCTTCTCCCTCCCCAACTCCCCCCTGCTTGTGTTCCCTCTCTCGCTGTCTCTCTCTCTCTCTCTCTCTCTGTCAAATAAATAAATAAAATCTTAAAAAAAAACCTGAGTTGTTTATCATTTTACTGAGTTTGAGTTCTTTATATATCCTAGATACAAGTCCTTTAGTAGATATGTGATATTTGCAAATATTTTCTCTGAGTCTGACTTATCTTTTTTTTTTTTTTTTTAGTTGACTTATCATAAATGTGAGGGTCGTTTCTGGACTCTCAGTTCTAGTCCATTTACGTATGTATCTACTCTTATACCAGTAACACAACATTTTGCTTGAGTATTTTGACAGTATATTTTGAAATCAGGAAGTCCTCTACTTTGTTCTCCTTTTTCAGAATGGTTTTGATTATTTTGGCTCCTTTGCATTTTTATATACATTTTAGGATTAGCTTGTCAAGTTCTACAAAAAATGTCTGCTAGGAGTTTGAGAGGGATTGAATATATACATCAATTTGGAGAGAATTGCTATCATAATGGTACTGAGTCTTTCGGTCCATGAACATAGATTGTCTCTCCATATATCTATACCTTTTAAAATTCTTTCAGCAATATTTGGTAACTTTATTCTACAAGTCTTGCATGATCTTTATTCCTCAGTATTCACCTCTTTTGAGGTGATTATGTGTAACATTACATTTTTGCAATGTTATTTTAATATGGAAAAAGGGAAAGAAAGAAAAATAAAAATATCCTGAATATGCAACATTTGAGAAATTAGCAAAGTATGGTCTGTTCTACTGATGGGATAGTTTGGAGCTATTAAAAATGATTGGCATGTGTTTCCCCTAGACAGATCACTCTGATCATGTAGGACCATGGAGAATGTTGATGATAGGGACAATATCTAATTCAACTCCCTTTTCCCAGGAGAGAGCAGACAGCCAAGCACAGACTACATGCTCTGTGAAATAGCTATCAGTGCAGGCCACCAAATACTTGTTTCTTCTCCCGCTGTACTTCTCCATTCCTTGAAGTTAGTTGTGGCCTCGCTTAACTGATGAAACATCACTCCTGAGCAGAAACTGTAAGAGCCTGGGTGCAAACTCCCATCCTTTTAACCTTGGCAGATACGGCTGCATGCACCTGGGGCCTGGAGTGAGGATGACAAGTTAGTGAACACGAATTACAAACTCATTTAAGCCCCCGAGAGATTGGTGGTGTTTGTTACTATAGCATAACCTGGCTAATTTCATTCTGAATAGTATAAGGATAAATGAAACTAAAGAGCAGAATGTGAAATTCTGTCTTCTCTGATTGAAACTATGGAAAACAATGCCTGAATATGGGCTGTAAATCTGAGGAAGTTAAAGCCCGCTGGAGTGTGGGAGGAGGAGATTGTGGGTGAATTGTTTCTCTTTTAAACCTTTTTTTTTTTTTTTAAGATTTATTCATTTATTTGAGAGAGAGAGAGCACGAGTGGGAGGGGCAGAGGGAGAGCGAGAGAGAGAGAGAGAGAATCTTAAGCAGACTCCATGCTGAGCACAGAGCCCAATGCAGGGCTCGATCTCACAACCCTGAGCTCATGACCTGAGCCAAAACCAAGAGTTGGGTTGCTTAACCAACTATGCTGCCAAAACCAAGACAACTATGCTATTCAGGTGCCCCAACTGTTTCTCTTGTAAAAGTGTCTTTTGGGTTCCCGGACCCAGTGCATTATTATATCATATGACAATGTGTCCCAGGGTGAGGCCGCTCAGCTTTGCAGGCTTCCAATTCCATCTTGTCAGGTTCTGAACGCAGGACAGCAGTACTAGTCTAGCAAGCGCCACCCCTCAGTCGGTTCCCATTCATTCACATAGGGTCAGGTCACACAGGCTCGGAACTATGTGACGATACAGCGGCGTCTGGCAGATGGGGTGAAGGCACACCCCGCCCATTCAGGCCCTTAGGAATTCTGACATAAGATTTAAAGCACAGTTAATTTCTCACTTAGGAATCACCCCTGCTTCCAGCTCTGGTAATCACAGCCCTGGTCCTAGGACCACTGCATCAAATAGGGGGAAAAACAGCTGAGGTGATGTGGGAAAGAGAGTACCAACTCCTTCCCCACGCCCTCTTGCCCAGATCCATCAGGAAAACAGAGAAATCTATCTGGTGGGGACGCTCCTTGAGTCCCTCTCATATTGAATGTGAGCACACACTCATGAAAGTGTGTAAGCCAGCCCTTCATGGAAGCCACCCCCATTTTAGATAACCAATCCTTCAACAGCCCATTCCAATTCTCTATCAAACTAGAACTCTGATGAGAATATCTCTCTGCCTTATTGTTGGACATTTTCGGCTGTAAAATGTGTTCCTTGGTCCAAAGAAATGGTGATCGGCATCCAAATGTGTGCACTGTCTTCTGTTCTGGTTCTTTTATTGAATTCTGAGCATTTGCATCTACCACCGAGTCAGCAAAGCCTCACTTATCGTAAGCATCTATCCCTGCCAGGACCCACTTGTAGCACCTCCCTCCCGCACGTAGCTGGGCTGCCAGCCTTGCCTCCCTGGCCAGCTACGATCAGGGCCTTCCCACCAGGGAATCTGCCGCGCGGCCACCTGCCATCTCTGTCTCTTCTGCCGGTGGGCAGACCAGCTCCTATGGGCACCTTGTGCCTCGGAGGGTGCATAGGGAGAGTGTGAGATTGAGCCCGTCTCTGCGCTGCCTCAGCTTCCCCATGTCCACTCACGCCATGGATCCAGATGGTCACCTCAAGGGGGCGCACCAAAAGAGCCACTTAGTTTTTCCAATCACCTCTTGAGCCTGGAAGGCAGCTTTTCTGATGGGCATTGACATGTCCTACTACAGGGGGCCTCTTAAATTCCCAGAGCGATGGGCACCTGGGTGGCTCAGTTGGTTAAGCGACTGCCTTCGGCTCAGGTCATGATCCTGGAGTCCCGGGATCGAGTCCCACATCGGGCTCCCTGCTCAGCAGGGAGTCTGCTTCTCCCTCTGACCCTCTTCCCTCTCGTGCTCTCTATCTCTCATTCTCTCTCTCTCAAATAAATAAATAAGATCTTAAAAAAAAAAATTACCAGAGCGATTTACAGAGGGCTGCGCCCCTGTGGGCATCCCCATAACAGTCCAGTTTTCCACTGCCCATTTCCCCGATTCTTCCTTCACTGCTAGGACCATGGCATGCAGTTCAGTCCATCAAGCTGATTCATTCTTCCCTTCCTCCATCAGAGTCTATCTGCTGGTCTGAATGCAGCACCTTTCCAAACAGGAGGTGGTGCATTCACCTTGGACCTGCCATCCATAAACTAAGCAACATGTTGTTGTTTAATCGAGAGCTGTTTGTAGGGCACTGTCCACATGGCAATAGGTTCCAGCAGGTGGTTCCAAAGTTGGTCCCGGGGGAAAAGAGGCTACGTCCTGGTGCATACGGTGGCTGCTTACTCGCAGCCCTCCCATTGGCATGCTCCTGTAGAAACAATTTCCATTTTATTATGGAACTCTTCTGGGAACTGCCTCCTTATTAGAGTGTTTGTCTGACCTGACATCACCCAGACAGTATGGGTATCTCAGACTTCGTGATCATCTTATCCATTACCTTATTATTAATGTCCTTTGGTCATTGGGGTAGCTTTAATTAATGATTGATAGCAAGGTTGTAAATATCCCTCAAAGGAAAATTCTCTTATCCAAAGTCCCAGTAGTCATTGCTGGGAGGTTCCCACAAGCTTTGGACATAAGCCCCAGGCTGGACTCACCACAGGGCTATCATACAGAGAATTTGTCCTTATGAGAATTCCAGAGCATTCTACACCACGTGGGCTCAGGCGATCCTACTGATTCTCATTTAGCATGACTAATTAATATTGCTTGAAGAGCAGATTTACACACCTTTCTGTTTTATGATACCAGGTAAGGGAAATGTTCAGCCACACACAATGTCCATCCCCAGAGTAGAGTCAGGTAAAAAAGACACTCCACCTAAACCCTGTTTAAACATTCCAATTTTCATAGATTTATTGACTCTCCCACTTTTATGTCTTTCAGTCTAAATGGAGCCCACACCATGGCTTCCTACCATAGCTCGTGGAGCTCCTGTGTCAGGAGTCCTGAAAGGTTTTCTTTGCCACCCCCTGACCATTTTGCCCACTTTTTGTGCCAAAGACTTTGGGTCCCCAGTAAGGGGTTGAGCCAAGGGACCCTGGCCCTTTGGTCAATCTTTAACTTTTTTTTTTAATCTTTAACTTGATTAATATGCTTGACCACAGCCGCAAGCACACGTGATTCCCGGTCAGGTCTCGCACTGTAATCTCTGCCTTCAGGCTTTTAATGTTTTTCTAAACAGAGGAAGATTGGACTTGAAGTACTTTAATACTGAGGGACCAATAGGAGGTCCTTTGGCCCACCCAACCTAAAAGCTTTGTTTCAACCCCATCAATGTCCATTTTATTAATCCCATTTGTTAATAACCATCCAAAGATTTCCCCCTGTGGACGAGCGCTGCGACCCTCCCCTCTCTGTTTCCCCTTCATTTTGCCTCTACCAATATTCACTTTATTCACCTTCTTTCTTTCTTTTTTTTAAAGATTTATTTATTTATTGAGAGAGAAAGAAAGCGTGAGTGGGGGGAAGGACAGAGGGAGAGGGAGAGGGAGAATCTCAAGCAGACTTCCCCCTGAGTGTAGTGCCTGACACGGGACTCGATCCCAGGACCCTGAGATCATGACTTGAGCCAAAGCCAAGAGTTGGATGCTTAACCGACTGAGCCACCCAGAAACTCTTATTCGCCTTATTTCTTAATAAAGGTCTAAAAATTTCCAGCTTGTTGGGAAGAGTCCCTTGACTTTCCCTTGGCCTTTTCTCATCCTCTAATAACCTCATGTTTTTATTAGCATCTAGAAGACCCATGAGGGGAAGCTGAGACAGCAAATTTGATAAGGCTTCATGAACTGTTTTCTCGGTTTTACAGCAATAAGGTTACATAGGTGTCCATGTGAAAGGGACCCCCTTAACCACAGCATTCTCCATGAATGGGCGTGGCCAGTGGGTAAAAATCCAGGTGGTCATAAGCCATTCCCAAATGATTTGCATATGAAGCCTATCAGCTGCTTCGTCTGGGGTGTTCCACTGGCGTTTATGGGGGAAAGCAGACAGTCTCCCTTCTCAGGGCAAACAGATCTTACAGTGGCTTGTACTCGGTCTGCTAGGTGGGCCCTTCCCTCAGGAATAACCCCTCCCCCCCACTTTGTGTCTGGGTTGTGTACAGCTGTCTGTGATTGTTCCAGAGTGAGCTGAGGGGGCTGCATAAACCCCACATGTTCTTCCCCTCTTCAGCATCCAAACCACAGACACCGCCCTGAAGTCAGTTACACTCACAACCCATTCAGTAAAGCTTCCTCGGGGACCCGATGATACAGATCCATGTGGCCACCCAGGAATCAAAGGTTTTTCACCCCCAGCCTTTCATCTTTCTCTTCCCAAACCACATCTTTCCACGAGCCAGCGATGTTCTAGCAAATCCCACTTCACCACCACCAGGGGTTCTTGGACCCGATTCCAATGTCTGGGGGTGGGAGGGACTTCGCACATAACCCCAAGCAATTCTCAGACACCTGCAGGGTGTTGGGACTTCAACCCACTATCTGCCCAGAGAGAATATCAGATTCCATGGGTTAAGGGCTCAGTCCCACAAGACTGCCCCTTCCAGGGCGCCTGGGTGGCTCAGATGGTTAAGCGTCTGCCTTCGGCTCAGGTCATGATCCCAGGGTGCTGGGATCGAGTCCCGCATCGGGCTCCCTGCTCCTTGGGAGCCTGCTTCTCCCTCTGCCTCTCTCTCTCTCTGTCTCTCATGAATAAATAAATAAAATCTTTAAAAAAAAAAAAAAAGACTGCCCCTTCCCCACTTCATATGCCAGTCACAAACCCGGGTCATCTTCTATGCTTCTGACCAAATGGATATAGATCAGAAGTTCCAATGGCTCCCTCCTTGGGTTTGATTAATTTCCTAATGGCTCACAGAACTCAGGGAAACACTTATACTTAGCAGTTTATCAAAGGATACAGATGAACACCCAGATGCAGAGATACATAGGGCAAGGTGTGGGAATGTCCTGAGCTCAGGAGCTTCTTTCCTCATAGAGCTGGGGTACATCACCCTCAAGGTGTGGTTGTGTTCACCTAACTGAAAGCTCTCCAACCCATACTATTGGGATTTTATGGAGGCTTCATGTAGGCTCGATCCATTATTAACTCCATTTCTAGCTCCTCTCCCCTCTCTGGAGAAGTAGGGGGTGGTGGCTGAAAATTCCAAGCTTCTAATGGTTTGGTCTTTCTGGGGGCCAGCCCCCACCCAGGAGCCATCTAGGAGCCCACCGAGTTGCCTCAGGACAACAGATACTCTTAGTGTTTGTACCACTTAGGAAATAATTACAAGGGCTTCAGGAGCTGTATGCCCCGGAGATGAAGACCAAGTATATATTTCTTACAATAAAGCACAACAGCACACTGTGTTTTAATGGGTATTCAGCCTCACTCATAATAGGAGAAATTTGATACCACAGTCAGTTATTGAGAGAAACAGGGATTTTTTTTCACTGTATGATTGTATTTATTTATTTAATTTAAATTCAATTAACGTATAATGTGTTATTGGTTTCAGAGGTAGAGTTCAGTGATTCATCAGTCCCCCCCTTTTTTTTAAAAATAAATTTTATTATTTATTTGTCAGAGAGAGAGAGAGATGGAGAGCACAAGCAGGGGAAGCAGCAGAGGGAGAGGGAGAAGCAGGCTCCCTGCTGAGCAGGGAGCCTGATGTGGGACTGGATCTCAGGACCCTTGGATCATGACCTGAGCTGAAGGCAGGTGCTTAACTGACTGAGCGATCCCGGCGCCCCAAGATTTTATTTTTTAAGTAATCTCTATACCCAATATGGGGCTCGAACGTACAACCCCAAGATCAAGAGTCACATGCTTTACCGACTGAGCCAGCCGGGTGCCCCATTGGATAAGGTGACATTGAAACAGACATCTGAAGGCAGTGGGGCATCAGACAGAAGTTCAGCTGTTGGGAGCTACGACCAGCTTCCTGGCCATGTGACCCATGCAGTCACATAGGAGCTTGGGGTCAGGAGGGTCCCCCTGCTTGGTTTCATGTTCTGCTCTTGCTACATTGCAATTCTTAATTTTTGAACAAAGCTTTGCATTTTCATTTTGTACTGGGCCTCAGAAATTATGCCAGTCCTATCTGGGACAAAGTGTGTTCCGGGCAGAAGGAATATCAAGTGGAAAGGTCAAGAGGTAGGAACGTGTTGGCAACTTGGAGTCTGGAGTAGGAGAGAAGAACATGGTTGGCTTCTTTATTTCTGCCCTTTGAGCCTGCGCCCCACCTTCCCCGCTGCTCACTGAGGTTCTGGCCTCTCCAGGGCTGCCCAGGAGGGAACCGGGGAGGTAGTAAGGTTTCAGGTTCAGGAAAGGTCTGCCTTACCCCATACTTGTCCTGAGCATTCCAGGCTCGGCAGGTGTTTAAAGCTGACTCTTTTTCTTGGGGGTGGGGGGGGTTCGGGGGGTGGGGGCTCGGGGGAGGGGGTCTGGGAAGTCTTGGTCTGGTTTTCCCTCAAAGCAGAGGCTAAGGCAGAGATTTAGGTGTGGGTAGCTTGTTTGGGAGGTGACCACAGAAAGCAGAAGAGAGTGGGGGGAGAGACAAAGGAAGCAGGCAAAGCACAACGGAGGATGGGATGTGTCTTCCAGGTTGCTGCTTTGGGTGGTGGAGCCTGGATTCCAGAAAGCCTGATGCAGACCGAATGCCTCCCAGAATTGTCTTCTTCTGAAGAGGAGGCTGGGGCTTTCTCCAGCAGTTCCATGAGGGCCTGAGGGCCGTTCTCAGGGCGCTAACTGCCCGCACTTATAGACTGTTCCTAAACCAGCAGGCTGAGCTGCAGCTTCCAGGAGAGCCCAGAGGCCCGAGAGTGGAGGCCTGCCTGGCAGACGCTTGGAGTGGGGCTGAGTGGGCATGCGTGGAGCTGCCCACCCCTGCTGAAGCTACACCTTGACGGGCCACTCTTGTGTGTTTGCCTTGCTGGGGACAGTCACCGTGGGGCCTCATCTGGGGATCCCTTGAGGAGGGCCGGCTGTTTACGATGGCTCCCCCCAATCCCAGGACACCCCAGGGCCCCTCCAGCCTCTTTGTGCTGAGGCCTCCTGGCCCCTGCAGGAGACTTCCTTGGGCTGGAGCTCAGGCTGCCCGTCTCCTGCAGGGCAGCTCCGGCCTGGGGGCAGCACACCCCTGCGGCCTACGTCCCTGCAAACACAGTCAGCTACCTCCCACCACTGTCTTCTGCTTCTACTGCCAACCCTTCCCTTTCGGGATTCTGGGGCAGGAGTCCGATACCGGTCCCTGCAGTCCCAGGGGACACCCCCCACCTCTCCAACTGGTCTCCTTGAAGCCCCCTTACCCCATCCCACCCCCCTCTCTAATCTCTGCCTCCGGTATCCGCATGGCCTTCAGGATAAGGCCCTCCCACCAGGGCAAGGCTCTCTTCCTTCTAGCCTCTTGCTACCTTTCAAATGCCACCCGCTGCCCCCAGGCCCCCTCTGCTCCAGCCCTAGAACATGAAGGCTCCTTCCCTAAACCTACCCTACCATTCACACCTCCGTACCTTTGCACATGGTGTTCCCACTGTCTGGAAAGTTCTTTCCCTCCTCACGGCTCAGAGAACCCTTCCTCATCCTGTAAGACTCACTCCAAGCGGACTTCAGGCAGAGAACTTCTGTAGGCAATCAGTGTCCCCTGCGCTGCCCCCCCTTCCCCCCACCTCCCCACACCACGCACAGCTGAAATTGTGGTCTTGGGTCAGACCCCTGCCTTTGCATCCTGGCTCTGCTATGTGTATGAGTCAGGAATTGCTGCAGTAATGCTGTGTAAAAAACCAGCTCAGCATTGGGGGCTTACAACAAGGCTTTATTTTTCTTCCTTATTGGCAAAGGGAGGGAGTAAAGAACTGAACTAGAGCAATAGCACGATATGCCCGGCGCTGTGAGTACTTTACATACGTGATTTCATTTACTCTTTATGCTGACCCTAAATGGAGGGTACTAACCTGTTTTAGGATGAATGAACCAGATATCCAGAGAGGCGACATAACTTGCCTGGGGTTAAGTGTCAGAGCCAAGGTGTGAACCCAGGCACAATACAGTCAGGTGCTTTTACTGCTTTGCTGCCCCCAAAGAATGGATGCCCTTGTTTTGGGGAAAAGATAAGAATGTGTTCAGAACAGTCAGGCCCCACATCCTTCTCTTACTTTGGGTGCACTGAAGTCCTTCCTGATGGTCTCCTCGCTCAGAGCAAGACTTCTGAGGCCTTTTGACTCTTTAGGTCTGCCCAGGAATCTGGTCTCCCGGAGACCTTGTTCCTCTAACAGCTGAACCCGGCATCTGGGAGGGCAGCTGGATGATGCACAGCTTACTGGATAGGTTCCCCATGTTCCTCTTCTAGGGTCTGGACTCAAAGGATTACAGAGCTCTGGGCTCTTGGAGCAATGGAGTCACTGGGCCTCACTCAGGTGGCTGAGCTGGGGGACAGCAGGGAAGGGAGCTGCCCTGGGCTGGAAAAGGAGTTGGGTCACAGCCGGATAGGGAAGCAATTGTCCTGGCCCCACAGCTTCACTCCTTGTTACCAGTACTGTGTAGCAGATAAGAGCAAGGCCGGGATCCAGGCCTGCCACTAGCCTACTGGGTGGCCTTGGGTAAGTAGCATCTTCCGGAACCAGTTTCCTCATCCATGAAATGAGATAAGGAAACAACACCCTCGTGGGCTTATAGTGCATGGAAGGGGCTTTGCGTTGGGCCGGGCACATGGCAAGTGCTCCATGACTGAGCATTGTTCCTACTTTTTAAAATTTTTATCATTCAGCTCTCAAATATCCACAGCCATGTTTCAGGGTCAAGTGACTTTTCTCCCCTAAGCACACCTCCAGATCCATTTCTCAGAGCCTAAATACATCGGGAGCTATGTGACCTGGAATACATCATTTCTCCCCTCCGGGCCTCAGTTTTTCTATCCATAAAATGGGGGTCATCTCACCCAACTTGTAGGAATGGATGAGCCTAAATGAGATAACATAACAGTCCCATGTCCCCTTTCTTTCTTTTTTTTAAAGATTTTATTTATTTATTCATTTGAGAGAGCGAGAATGAGAAAGAGAGAGAGCACATGAGAGGGGGGAGGGTCAGAGGGAGAAGCAGACTCCCTGCTGAGCAGGGAGTCCGATGTGGGACTCGATCCCGGGACTTGAGGATCATGACCTGAGCCGAAGGCAGTCACTTAACCAACTGAGCCACCCAGGCGCCCTTTTTTTTTTTTTTTAAAGCCCATGTCCCCTTTCTGATCCTTAGTTTCCCAATTTGTAAAATGGGTTAACAGGGTTGTCTGGCTCAAAGGAGATGGTTTGGCGACTATTAGTGCGCATGGCAAGAGCTTAATAAACTGTAACTTTATTTTTTAATTTTTATATTTTTTAACTGTAGCTTTAAAAACATGTCCAGTACAGAGCAGGTGTTCCAAAACTGGAAGAGGAGACTAAGTCATCTTCCAAGTTTTAAATTTTTATTCACTATGATAGAATATATTCTATCATATAGAATATAATTTCCATAATGTCCTTACTTGTTTTCATTTCCCATACCCTACTTGTTCCAAATGATTGGATCTTCTATGCCACTTTTTCTATCCACATGGGTAATAGAGATTTAACTAATTCTTAGGGTTATTATGATTATGATTTTATATGTTTTGTTATAATATATCAAGGAAATACACATTCCTCTAGTAGTCATTGCAGTTGATGAAGAACCTTCATACCCATTGTTTTATTAATTCTCCTAACAACCTGTCAGGTATTATTACTTCCATTTCATAGGTAATAAAGTTGAGGCCGAGAAAAAGACTTGCCCAAGATCACATGGTGAGTTGGGGGTAGCACCGGGACTTGGATCCTGTCATCATGCCCACACCCCACACCGTCTCTCGGAATGGACTCGAAGCTCCCTGAGGGCGGATCAGTGTCCCTTCTTAGACTGTCCCCTCTCAGCTCCGCATCCTTCAGGCTGTGTGTGCCCCAGCTGGGGTGGAGGTGTCTCCCCACTCTGCCTGGTCCAGGGCCAGAGGAGCGGACAATCCCTGTCAGTCTGTGCTGAGGGCCTTCTCTATGCAGGGATCCCTCACCCTTTGGGTGCTTCAACTCGGGGGAGATATTACACTAGGGAGTAGAAAGTGGGTGTTTTAATAGAGGTTCAAACACCATGCCTTGGGCCGCTCGCAGGGGAAGCGGCCCACGGAATAAGACAGGGGTGTAGAAGGCGGGGTGGGGCTCCCCGGGCAGAGAGATGAAAATGGGGAAGGCCAGGCGCATCTCGACCAGAAGTAGCCTAGTGCGCGGTGGCATGTGTGGATCCTCGTGGCTTCGTGGCAAACCAGTCCGCGCTCCTGCTACAACTTGCCCGGCGCCCGCCAGTCCGCCACCCGGACTCCGGAGCTGGTGCTCCCAGTCTGCGGAAGCAGGACCCACTCCGCTGGAGCGTCCGCAGCGCTGCCGCCCAGCCGGGGGACTTGGGCAACCGCTTCTGCTCTCCGGGACTCCCGTCTCCTCCATCTTACTGCACGATGGCCACAGGAACGCCCACGACCCCGTGGTCGCGGGGGTGGGAGCGCCCCCCTGCCTCCGCCGGCAACACGTGGGCGTGGCGGGGGGGGAGGCCCTGCCCCCGCGGCCCTCCCGCCCGCCGCCGCGGCCGCCGCCCCGCCCCCCGCCCGCCTCAGGGCGGAGCCACCGGCCGCCCCTTTATCTGCTTGCCTGTCGCCGGGGACGTCGAGGCCCGAGGGTCCCAGCCGGCCGATCCCGCCGCCGCGCTTCGCCCCGCCGTAGGTACAGGGCTGGGGAGAGGGGAGCGGGCGGGCGGCGGGCGCAGGGGTGCTTCCGGGGGCGGCGGGCGCGCGCTCAGGGGGCGAGGACGGGCGGGGCCGCGGGGCCGGAGCCGGAGCACCCCCGGGTGAGAGCGGGAGGATCCTGGGGGACCCGCTGGAACGGAGCACATCTGAGGGAGTGGGCAGGGCGGCCGGCCGGCCTGGGCGAGCGGCGGTGGCGGGGAGGGGGAGAGGCCGGGGGCTCGCTGCTCCCCCTGCGGGGGACTCTAGGGAGACTCCGGGGGCACAAGGCGCGCGACTACCTGGAACTGGATGATGTGAGGGGGTCCCACTTGGGGGACGCCTAGGCCGGTTGGGATGGGGAAGCCTGTCGTGGTGTCAGGAAAGCATGGAGGTTTCCCTACCCAGTGAGGGGAAGGGGAGGGAGCCCCACACCACCCATAACATTTGCTTCAAGCCTGCAGGCTATGAGGACCCCCAGAGGGGTTTCCCTGGGGCGGCCGGTGCAGGCCTGGCTTGAGTGAGGGGACTGGTCAGGTCACAGCTGGCGAGTTTGAGAGTTTGATGGATTCCCAGAGCCTGGCTGCACCTGGTTGGATGGCCCGGGACCTTATGTTGTAGCTCCTGTGGGAGAGGGTTCCAGCCTCACGTCAAGGGGCTTGTGCCACCTCAGAACCCCTTGGTGAGAGGCTGCCCCACTCCAGCCTCAGTTTCTGTGACTAGAGGGGCCCTTGCTGGCCAGAGGTGAAAATTGGGTCACTTTTCCATCCCGTGCTGGGTGACAGTAGCCAGCTCACCCAGCCTCTCTGAGATTGCTTTCTTCCTACAGGTTCTTCTTCCTTGTCCTCAGAGCATTAGTGAATCTGAGTTCCACAGAATTCCTTTGACTTATTTATTCTATTCTGATTACAAATGGAGGCCCGGGGGTGCAGTTACAAAAAACAAAAATTATTTCTGTTCAGTTTTGGAAGAAGTGGAAGAACTTTTTCTTAAACACATTCTGCCGAGTTTGGGAATTGGTTTGCATTGAGGGAGGTGACCCAGTTGCTGGGAGATCGGGAGGCCAGCCAGGATGAAAACTTTGCTTATGTAATCTGTGGCCACCCACTGGATGCCTGGGAGTTGACTACAGTAGATGAAGGGCAAGAGCACTTGTTTGGGAGTCAGATGTTGTGTCTGGCCATCCTGCCTCCTGGGCTGTGACACCAGCTTACATGGAGGTTCAGAGTTGCTTTGAGGGAGAGTTGAAATGCATGTGAAAGTTCTTTGTGAACAGCAAGCCACTGTAAATTACCAATGTTAGTGCCTAATCTTATTGATAATATTTTGGGCTCTTATATGGTATTGTCCTTGTCAGAATCCCTCAAGAATACTACCTCTAACAACTCCTGTGTTAACACAGGTCTGGCCTTACTATTATTATTGTGATTATTATTTTTAAGTAGGCTCCAGGCCCAACATGTGGCTTGAACTCATGACCCTGAGATCAAGAGTCACGTGCTCTACCTACTGAGCCAGCCAGGTGTCCCCCCGCCTTACAATTTTTTTTTATCTGAGGTTAGACTTTGTCTTCTATGGCAAGATAAAGTTTTCTTTAAGGGAGTGTGCTGAACAATCAGGACCCAGAGAAGCAACAATGAGTATTTTTGCATGCCAAGATGGAGGCAAGAGAGAAAATGGAATTATAACCAATTAATACTCATAATAGGCGTTTTTTTAGTTAGGCTATTAAGCTCCGAGAGGGCAGGGTATTAATACCCTTAGTTCTTACCCTTAGCTGGTAGTTAGCTGGGCTGTTGGCTCCATGAGGGAAGTGTCTTAACGGTTTTGTTCACTGCTGAAGCTCCAGCCCCTGGCACATAGTCGGCCTGAAACAAGTATTGGACCATCTCAGGTCCTGAAGGGCCCTTTGACGTTACTGGTAAATTCATTCTGTCCTTTGACATTTGGAGAAACAGGGCCAAGAGGGGAATGGACTTGTCCAAGGTCCCACAGGGATTGAATGGCTGAGCCAAGACTCGAACCCAACAGAAATAGCAGAGCCAGCCTGTGCCAGAGCCGACATTGCATCTATAACTTTGTTTTGCTTTCACAAGAGCCCAAGGGGTAGCTATTACTATCCTTCGATTATGAATGAAGAGTTAGGCTCAGAGAGGTTAAGGGACTTAAAAGCAAAAAGTCACACAGCCGATATATGTCAGACTTGAAATCCCACCCTCACATAAAAATGGGGACCTGGCTTCTCTTTGAAATAGTCTGCCCGAGGCGAGTGGTAGGCACCCTCCCTTGGGGCGTCGGCTCTCTCCAGTGCTGCGCAATCACCACCTGCAGTGCCTTCTCTCAGGACTGGATTTTCTTAGCCCGTAGGCATTTCGTTTGTGTGGGTGAGCCCTGTCAGGGCAGGGAGTCTGTCTGCTTGCTTCACCCTGTGCCCAGCTCTGTAGTTTGTGGCCTGTCATGTGCACTAAACTCAATGGGATGGGTAAAACCGGAGGCTTTCCCACTTCGAAACTCATTTTTTTTTTTTTAAGATTTATTTATTCGACAAAGAGAGACACAGCAAGAGAGGGAACACAAGCAGGGGGAGTGGGAGAGGGAGAAGCAGGGCTCCCACTGAGCAGGGAGTGACGCGGGGCTCGATCCCAGGACCCTGGAACCATGACCTGAGCCGAAGGCAGACGCTTATCGACTGAGCCACCCAGGCACCCCTCGAAACCCATTTATTGCCCCATCCCTACAACCTGGTCATCTGTTTTGCCCCCCAGGTATTTAGGGGACTCTTTGGCAAAGTGTATCAGGGAGAGATGTGGAGGAACTGGGGCAAGCCTGGATTGAGGATCGAGGTGAAGAGGTTGACCTTGTGTTTAGGAAAGGGGAACGGGAGGTGGGAGGGCAGAGGAGGACCAAGCTTCTCGAATTGACAGGAGCTCCCACGTGGGCCCTGGAGATCTCAGGGCTGAGGCTCAGCCAACCTGGAAGCCTCTCAAACCTGCAAGACATGCCCTGGCCAGGCCACATGCCTTTTGGATCACCTGCTGGCATGGTCTACTCTTTCGACCCTCCCACTGGGGGATGGAGCAGCTGCAGCTGAGACCCTTTCCCTGGTGGTTTCACTTCCCAGCCACCTCTTTTGGGTCTGTGCGGCACAAGTGCAAATCTTCAGGGCTCTTTGGACCCAGAGAGGTTACTCTGAATGGTCTATGCTGAGGAGAATTCAATTATGAAATAAGATCAGTGTCCCTAGGGAGCCTGGGTGGCTCAGTTGGTTAAGCGACTGCCTTCGGCTCAGGTCATGATCCTGGAGTCCCGGGATCGAGTCCCACATCGGGCTCCCTGCTCGGCAGGGAGTCTGCCTCTCCCTCTGACCCTCCCCCCTCTCATGTGCTCTCTCTCTCTCATTCTCTCTCTCTCAAATAAATAAATAAAATCTTTAAAAAAAGAAAAAAAGATCAGTGTCCCTAGAAGTTCAAACTCCAGCCAAATTTCCCTGGTCCTTACATGTGTCCTCAGAGAAAGGTAAACTATGCAAGAGACACAGTTCACCAAAGCCCTCAAACCCAGTGGAACCAGCTCCTGAGGGCTAAAAGAGGACAGTTGTTTAAGATGATGCCAAGCAAATCTCTAGGGCTGAGGATATTTCAAATACTACTACTCAAGCTGGGGATAATTCAAATACTACTACTGTTAATAATAATTAGTTACTACTACTATTAATAGTTGATAATAATAGCAATCATTTATCGAGTCCCTAAACTGTATGAAAACTTTATTCTAATGAGTTTAATCTTTACAGCCATCTATGCTATAGATAATATTATAATTCCCACGAGGGAGCTAAGGCTCAGAGAACATGAGTCACTAGTCTTAGGTCACACAGCTATAGCATGTGATGGAAGCAGGTGTCAGACCTGGTTTTTCTGAATCTGAAGTCCATCTCCTTCATGAGCCTTTCCGGTGTCCGCTTTCTTCTTTATTTCTAACTTCTTTCCATTATGATTCCTGGTGAGTAGGGACAGAAGCCAGTCAAGTTTGCCTGACATCCATCAGCCAGGCCCTGGTCACCTGGTCTCAGCCCAGCTTTGCCCGTCTTGCCGTGTGAATCTTGGGTAAGTCACAACTTTTTAGCCAGCCCTGGGTTTCCCCAGACGTTTCATGTGGAGGGTAATGCTGAGCTTCCTTCTACAGCTGAGGCCTGGCTAGGAGGGCAACGTTTAGCTGGGATTTGACCAGTGTGGGAATGGTGATGGTGGGGGGTGGGAAGGGAGAGGTGGAGGTTTTCTTTAGCCCCACCCTCTGGTGACATCACACAAGACACCTCCCACCCTTGGAAGCCCCGCCCCTAGTGACCCTCACCTGTGGAAGTGCCACCCAGTGCTTGGCATCTGGTGAATTTGCCCAGTCCCACAGCGGAAGCCATCGGCCCCCAGGCTCGAGGAAAACCCCTAGGTAACCTAGGCTCGGAGAGGGGCCGTGGAGGGTGGCCCGAAACAGGCAGGTCCTGGCAGCCTGTTGGGCAGATGACTCTGAGGATTCTCTGAGGGTGGTCTCTGGATACCTACCCTCCTTTCAGCTCAGGCTGGACCCCTGCACCTGCTCCTTTCCCCTGGATTCAGGGGCCCCTTTCCATGGAGTCAGGAGATGGGAACTAATTCTGAAAATAGACGTATCCAGATGGAATAGGGCCCCTGGGTGAGGTCTACAGGAGGTAGGGGAGCAGGATCTCTTTACCCCAGTATGTAGCCTCTGGGTTCTGTGCTTAGGCCCCAAGGTGTCTGGTGGAGGAGAAGGGCCCTGAGGGCGCTCTCACCAGCTGAGGAGGTGGCTGTGAGCTAGGGCGTCATTGGTGTAGAGCCAGGGGGTGGCTGGTAACGTGGGGACGCTGTGGTCCCCGGGTGCGTGTCAGTTGGTAGAAGACTAAGGAAATAATTTATGGGAAAGGCCTTGGCTACCTGCTTTAGACCATTATCTTCCAAAGTAGTTCTGTGGAATGCAGATGGGGAGGAGCTCCTAACCTCTCTGAGTTTCACTATCCTCAAAAAGAAAATGGGCATAATACCTACCTCAGCAGGCTAGTGATGAGAATTAATTGCAACAAGGCTATAAAGAGTAAGCATATAGTAAGCACACATTTCAGCTGGCTTTACAATATAATTATTCCTAGGAAAGGAATCCTTGGTCAGGTAGGCTTGACAAATGGAGGTTCAACAAAGCAAAGCTGGCTTCTTTGTTGCAGGACTTCTCAGAGCCTTTAATAGCCTGTTATGACTTGGAAAGTTCTAAGAGTGGGATATGGAGCCTTGGACTGGATTTAATGGATCATAGGGACCCAGGAACTAGGCCACCATCGCACGTTATCATTCCCTGGTCTTTTCCCCTGTGGTGGAATGGAAACCTTGCCGGATTGGGCAACGCCGGGGAAGGCCTTCCTGTCTCTGGGCTCTTATTTTCTCAGTGTAAAACAAAGGTGCTGCATGAGACACCTTCAGAGGCCTTTTCTGGCTTCCTGAGGTTCTGAGTTGGAAAGCCAAAGTTGTAGGCAAGGGTAGAGGCTGAAGCCCAGCCTCTTGAGGAGGAGAAGACCTCCAGTGCTGGCTCCCCCACTAGCAAGGCAGGCCAGGTGGTCCTCATGGACGGAAGCAGCCAGCAAGGTCTGCTTCCTACACCTGACCTGTGCCATGCTGTCTGGGGAAGGGAAGTGGGAGAGTCCTGCCCCACCTCCGTCCAAAGCATCCCTTGTGCAGTATTGTAGTGACTTGTTTAACTCCTGCCTCCTTACTGGACTAGGAGAGGCCAGAGACCAGAGCTGACTTGAGAAGTGTAATGCAGGGGGCGCTTAGGGATGCAGGTCAGGCTAGGATGGGGAGGGGGGTGGGCTGGGGGCTTGTCCTGATACTGCCTTCACATGGCAAGCTCCCTGCATTTATTGGACTGTGTGTAAATTATTGGGGGGGGCTTTGGGGGTGATTAGGGTGCTGCTGGTGGCAGAAACATGAGAGCTTTAGCCTGCCCAGATCTCCTGGCCTCTTACAATGACTGGTGCAAAGGTAGTTGCAATAAATATCTGATGAAAGAGGGACAGAAAATCAGGATGCTGAGTCCAGTAAGCTCATTGGAGGGATGGGAGTTGTCTGGCAGGTGTTTTAATAGATACTTGATTTAGCGAATGACACAGTGAATGATGATAAGCTGAATTAAGCAACTGGTTTCAGGCAAAACTGTATAGAAAGTATATAACTATGAAATGATTAATAGCACTTGTCACCTTGTCTTGCGAAGGACAGTTTAGGGTAGTGGTTAAGATCGCAAACTGAGTCCAGACTGTGCCTCTGCCTAGCTAGGTGGGTGGGCAGGGTCCTTAACATGTCCGTGCCTCAGTTCCTTATCTGCAAAATGGGAATAATGATAGTACCTATTCACAGGGCGTTATGAAGCATAAATGAGTCAGTTATACATAAAGGGCTTGAAACGGTGTCTGGCACATAGTGAGTACTGTATAAACATTTGCTATGATTTGTTTTCCTTTCGATAATCTGCACCATACCATGAAGTCCTGGGGGCAGGGATTAAATCTTTTTCCTCTCTGCCCTCCCCTGGACCCAGCACAGGACCTGAGGCAGAGGAGGGGCTCAGTAAGTGTTTGCTAAATGAACAAATGAATGAGTGAATGAATATGTTTTTTATGGTACATTATATAACCTATACAAGGGGAGTAGACAGGGCAGGGGCAGTAAGGAGGTCCCTTGGAAGTGGCAGTTTGAACTGGCCCTAAAGGATTTCAGGGGAGGGAAATAGAGTGTAATAAACAGTGTGATATTGGGTTAGGTGGGAAATAAGGGTAGTAGCAGGGTCTTGAATGGCAGGGTGAAGGGTTAGATTTGATGTCTTTGGAATTAGCAGCTGTGGGTGGGAGTGGAAAGCCTAGAGGAGGGATGTTTTGAGTGGAGGTGTGGCTGAGGGAAAGGGCTGTTTTTACAGAATCAGTTGTTAACTGGGGACTTCCAGGGGAAAAAAGTGGCTTTTTGAGTTGGGGACTTTAAATGTATGAAGTGTTATCGGGATGCTGTTGTGCTCTTTGATTCAACAAATACTGAATGCCAGCTACCTGCAAAGCACTGCGGGTTCACAAAACAATGAGACTAACTGCCTACCCTTTGTGAGCTCACATTAACGATTTTAATGCCCATGAGAAATGTTACGATGGTCAAAGGATGGGTATCTTATGGTAGGCATTCAAGTAGAGAAGTCATCATCAGAGGTTCAGGGGGCCAGGGAAAGTGTCACAGAAGAATGGGTTTTGAGGGTTGAGTAGGAGTTTACCAGGTAGGCAAGAGGAGGAAAATGTCTCAGGCAGAAGGAACAGCTTGTATAAACCTCCGGACATGTGAAACAGGCTCAGGGGTGTGGTGAGGCTGTGGCTGGGTTGGAAGTGCACTGTGGCTGAGCAATAGGGCAGGAAAAGGTAGCAGGGACCAGATCATGGAGGCTGATGGAGGGTCAGTGGGGGACCCTGCCACTCCGAAGGGGCTAAAGGTAGAGGCGGTGGTTCTGTTACCTAGGTCATTGTCACCGGCAGGTGAACACAGATGGCGACACGAACATAGGAGAAAGCAGCAGGAGCTGCCGTGTGGACCTGGACTGGAATGGAAGTGGCTGAGGTAGTGAGCCACCTCCATTCATTCCTCAAGCATTGCTTGAGCACCTACGGCATGCCAGGCACGGTTCTAGGCACTTGGGATGCATCAGGGCGGAACAGTCGTGGGGGCAGAGCTGCGATCTTCTTTAGGATGACTCCTCTCTTCGGAAACTCAGTGTAGGGGATAAAGAGGGCGGGAAGGAGGGAGTGAGAACTGGGCTCCAGAGCCTCCCAGCTGCTGCTCATGGTGGCCCAGGGCACCCTGACTTTGCTCTGGCCTCTCTCCCAGCTCCCGGCCTGGCCCACAGCCATGGCCACGATGGTGGCCCAGAAGCTCAGCCATCTGCTGCCCGCTCTGCGGCAGGCCCACCGGGAGCCGCAGCCCTCCGGGCGGCCAGAGCCCGTGTTCACGGTGGCCCGAGCCGAGGTGCCGCCCCTCTTCTGGAAGCCGTACATCTACGTGGGCTACCGGCCGCTGCACCAGACGTGGCGCTTCTACTTCCGCACGCTCTTCCAGCAGCACAACGAGGCGGTGAACGTCTGGACCCACCTGCTGGCAGCGCTGGTGCTGCTGCTGCGGCTGGCCATCTTTGTGGGGACCGTGGACTTCTGGGGAGACCCCCACGCCCTGCCCCTCTTCATCATTGTCCTTGCCTCCTTCACCTACCTCTCCCTCAGCGCCCTGGCTCATCTCCTGCAGGCCAAGTCCGAGTTCTGGCACTACAGCTTCTTCTTCCTGGACTACGTGGGCGTGGCCGTGTACCAGTTTGGCAGCGCCCTGGCACACTTCTACTACGCCATCGAGCCTGCCTGGCACGCGCGAGTGCAGGCCGTCTTCCTGCCCACGGCTGCCTTTCTCGCCTGGCTGTCTTGCACCGGCTCCTGCTACAACAAGTATAGCCAGAAGCCCGGCCTGCTGGGCCGCACCTGCCAGGAGGTGCCGTCGGCGCTGGCCTACGCGCTGGACATCAGCCCTGTGGCGCACCGCATCCTGGTGTCCCCCGAGCCGACCGCCGATGACCCGGCCCTTCTCTACCACAAGTGCCAGGTGGTCTTCTTCCTGCTGGCCGCCGCTTTCTTCTCAGCCTTCATGCCCGAGCGCTGGTTTCCTGGCAGCTGCCACCTCTTTGGGCAGGGCCACCAGCTCTTCCACGTGTTCTTGGTGCTGTGCACGCTGGCTCAGCTGGAGGCTGTGGCCCTGGACTACGAGGCCCGGCGGCCCATCTACGAGCCTCTGCACACCCGCTGGCCCCACAACTTCTCCGGCCTCTTCCTGCTCACCGTGGGCAGCAGTGTGCTGACGGCATTCATCCTGAGCCGGCTGGTGCGGCGCAAACTCGACCAGAAGACCCAGTGAAGGGCTGGGGGCGGGGTGGGGTGGGGTGGCGGCTGGTAAGGGAGGGAGGTAGAGTGGGAGCCCCGGGGTCCGGGCTTGGCTCCAGAGGGGAACAAGGCCTGGTAAAGTTGTTTGTGTCTGGCCTGTGGTGACTTTCTGTGCACGCCTCAGCTGCCAAAGGCGGTACTGGCCAGTCCCTGGATTTGGGGATTGGCCAGGAGCTGCTGGATTGGCCAGGAGCTGCTGGGGTCCACTCCTGGGCCTGCCCCAGCCCCCTGCCCTGGGAGAGGAAAAGAGATAAAGATGCGGGCCGCCGACCAGGCTTGCCTCTCCCCATTGCCTCTCACTAGGGGTGAGGATCGGGGGTCAGCGGGGGCCAGGACCCTGGTTGGGAGCTTCCAGATTATCTGGGAGGGGGTGAAAGTAGACTTTAGGCCAGGGGCAGAAGAGGCCTCAGCAACCCCCTGCCCCCCGCCAGATTTCACTGGTGGATAGGGAAGGGGCAGGCCCCAAATGTATGTACCATCCCTTGAGTTCTAGCCTGGAGTTTTGGAGTTCCACAGTCTCCAAAAGTAGAAGATTGTGCTAGGGAGAAATGGATCCCACCCAGTGCCCATACCCCCTCAGTCACCGTCCCACACAGTGAGCCCCAGCCTTTCTAGCTCTGGCCTCTGTGACTCACACATCCTGTTCCCAGCCTCTCTCCTGGTTTCCTTGCCCATGATTCAGTTATCCATTTCAGTGTTTCCTGGGCCTCTGCTCAGAGGCAGGCTACCAGCTGAGTCCTGTGGATCAATGCAGGATGAGAGCTTTAATATGGGAATGACCTGTCAGGGGAAGCACCAAGGAGGAATAATGCTGCCTGCGACCCTCACGGTCTTGGGTTGGGAAGGGTGAATAGGAGTTTGCAGATGAAGAAGGGCGTTCCAGGCAGAGGGAAAAGCCTGTACAAAGGCCAAAGATGTACTGAAGGGAGTTCAGCGGCACTGGAAGTGGGGGTGGTCTGGACTCCGATATGTCCTGGATGCAATAAAGGACTGTTAAGAGCAGCCTCTTTGCTTCTTGCCTCCTGTCCCAGGAATGGGGCCCTGGGGCCCCCATGGACCTGCTTAGCATGTTGAGATTTTCCAGGGCGTGCTGGGGCCCCCAGGGGTGGGAACAGGGAGGAGGAAGGCAGTGTGTGTTTTTTCTTTGCCTGGGGGTGGTTGGGGGCCTTATACACTATGTATATGAACTTTTTCTTTTTGGCAGGGAAGGGAGGGCAGTTTTATTACCAAATAAGTTTTAGAAGTTAAAGGAATGTGTAAAATTTTACATAAGCCCACTTTATAATTTGACAAAGATTTCATTTTTGGGTCTTTCCTTCAATCAAGAAGGATTTTATATGTTAATTTTTATAATCTGCTTTTCCACAGTACAGTTTATAATACAGTTTTCCACAGTACAGTGAAGGAAAATTAGGAAGTACTGATAAGAAAAAAAAAACCCAAGTGAATAAAAAACATTACTCTGCTGGGCGCCTGGGTGGCTCAGTCAGTTAAGTGTCTGCCTTCAGCTCAGGTCAGGATCCCAGGGTCCTGGGATCCAGCCCCGCATCGGGCTCCCTGCTCAGCAGGGAGTCTGCTCTTCCCTCTGCCTGCTGCTTCCCCTGCTTGTGTGCTCTGTCAAATAAATAAATAAAAAGATCTTTAAAAAAAAAATCACTCTATTGCTAAACTATCCTGTTTATAGGGGCACCTGGGTGACTCAGTCAGTTAAGCATGTTGGACTCTTGATTTTGGCTCAGGTCATGATCTCAGGGTTGTGAGATCCAGCACTACGTGGGTCTCCACACTCAGGGAGTCTGCTTGAGATTCTCCCTCAGCCCCAGCCCCCACTCTTTTCTCTAAAATAAAAAAATCTTTGAAAAAATATCCTGTCTACATATATATGTATATGGCTTATATACATATATAAAGAACATCTATGGGGACTGTGGTTAGGGATGAACGATGAGTGGGATGCCAGCACTTCTGCATTTCTGAGGAGCTTTCACAAACTTTACCTCACTTGATCCTCTTTAAAATCCAGGGTCTCGCTTAAGCTGTGAAGGCAGGACTAGGAGATAGTTTTGGGAGCTGACAAACCTGGGACTCCAAATTTTTAGGTTTCATTTTTAACCTTTTTCTTTTCTTTTTTAAAGACAGAGAGCAGAAGTAGGGGGAGCTGCAGAGGGAGAGGGGAGAAACAGGCTCCCCGCTGAGCAGGGGTCCCAACGCAGGGCTGGATCCCAGGACCCAGGGATCATGACGGGAGCTAAAGGCAGACACAATCGACTGAGCCACCCAGGCGCCCCACCCCTTTTTAAAAAAATATTTTATTTGAGAGAGAGAGAGAACGAGTAGGGGGAGGGGGAGGGAGAAGCAAACTCCCTACTGAGCAGGGAGCCGAAGCTGGGGCTCCATCCCAGAACCCTGGCTGGGATCATGACCCAGCAGAAGACAGACGCTTAACCCGCTGAGCCACCCGGGCGCCCCCTTTTTAGCGTTTTATAAATCTTCTCCCATGCGGTTTCATAGTTATGCTTGGATTTTTTTTTTTAATTCAAAAGTAATTCATAAACTCTAGTGTATGGTTACCACTTAGGGTAGTGCTGGGGACGCCGACTTTGGAGTTGGCGGACCGCAGCCTTGGCTCCACCCTTCCTTTTGGGATGACTGTGAGGATGTAGCTGTGAAACTGGAAAACCCTGAGCCCGGGGTAGTTATGTTTACAGCAAGAAGGTGTAACTAACTTAGCGAAAAGAAACGCATATTCCTTGTGCAATGTCGTGAACACGTTCACACAGCTAATCGCGGGAAGGCAACTCTGGAATTCGCAGATCACAAGGGACGTGAAGGCCTTGGTAAACCGAAAGGTGCTCCACCCACCAGACGACCCGGTGAGGCCACCGGCTGAGATGGAGGGGCGGGGCTCGGGCTAGGGCGGGGCTGATGCTGGGGCGGTGCCTGAGGCGGCGGCGGCGGCGGCGTAGCTCCGCCCCCGGCGTTGGCGCGAGATCCGAACGTCCGTGGAGGCCGTTATAGCCGTTCGGTGAGGCGGCGGGAGCGGGAGCGGGAGCCAGGCGGGACGTTGGCTGGGTCTCCGCAGCGACCATGAGGCGGAGGGACCCTGAGGAAGAAGCCTGCGGCGTGTGGCTGGACGCGGCGGCGCTGAAGCGGCGGAGAGTGCAGGTGGGACGTGGGGGCGTGAGAGGGTGTTGGAGGAGGGGTTGGGGCCTGGAGGAGGGAGAAGGGGGAGGTGGAGGTCAAGTCGGGGTCCGAGAAAGGAACAGCTTTGGGAATTCTGAGGCTCGTGGGAGTGGAACCTGCAGAGGGTGAAAAATGGGGTTTGGGAAGAGTGGAGAGGAAACGGGACGAAAGGCAGGCAGGCTGTGAATGGGGAAGGAAGAGACTGGGACAATAAAGCTTCGAGGTGTGGTGGAGAGAAAATTTGCTGTGAGGAGTGCTTTGTTTTTTAATTGAACTATACTTGACATTCAATATCGAGCACATTATAGTGATTCGATATTTTTATACATGAAGAAATCCACAGGATAAGTCCGGTTGCCGTGATCACCATACAAAGTTCCTACAATATTATTGACTATATTCCCTACGCAGTACGTAACCTCCCCATGACTGACTTATTTTATAACTGGAACTTTGTGCCTCTTAATCCTCCTCACCTGTTTCTTCCGCTCCCCAGCCCCTCCCCACCCTGGTAACTAACAGTTTGCTTCCTATACCTATGAGTTTGTTTCTGTTTTGTTCTGTTGTTTAGATTCCACATACAGGAGAAGTTGTACATGTTTGTCTTTTTCTGTATGACTTATTTCACTTAGCATAATACCCACTGGGTCCATCCATGCTGTCGAGAATGGCAAGATTTCATTCTTTATGGCTGTGTAATATTTCATTGTATATATTTACCACGTCTTCTTTACCCATTCATCTATTGATGAACACTTGGGTTGCGTCCATATCTTGGCTATTGTAAATAATACTGCAGTGAATATAGGGGTGCATATATTTCTTCATTTGCTGTTTTCATTCTCTTCAGATGAATACCTGGAAGTGGAATTACTGGATTGTAATTCTGCTTTTAAGTTTTTGAGGATCTTCCATATTGTTTTCCATAGTAGCTGCACCAATTTACATTCCAGCAACAGTGTCTGAGAGTTCCCTTTTCTCTACATCCTCTCCACACTTTCTCCACATCCTCTCCCAACACTTACTTTTTGTCTTTTTTGTCTTTTTGATAATAGCTATTCTAACCGGTGTGAGGTAATATCTCATTGGGGCTTTGATTTTCATTTTCCTGATAGTTAATTAGTGATGTTGAGCATCTTTTCATGTGTCTGTTGGCCATCTGTATGTCGTCTTTGACAATAGTCTTTTCAAGTCCTCTGCCCATTTTTTAATCCTTTTTTTAAATATTGTGTAACTTTATATATTTTGGATGTTAATCCTTTATCAGATGTGTGATTTGCAAATATCTTCTCCCATTCAGTAGGTTGCCTTTTCTGTTTTGTTGATGGTTTCCTTCATTCTGCAAAAACTTTTTAGTTGAATGTAATCCTATTTGTTATTTTAGCTTTTGTTGTCCCTGTCTGAGATTTGTTCAAAGAAATACCGCTCAGCCTGATGTCAAAGAGCTTACTGCCCATCTTTTTCTTCCAAGAGTTTTATGACTTCGGGTCTTAACATTCAAGTCTTTAATCCATTTTGAATTTATTTTTATATGTGGTGTAAGATAGTGGTCCAGTTTCATTCTTTTGCATGTAACTTGTCCAGTTTTCCCAGCACCATTTATTGAAGAGACTGTCTTTTCCCCATTGTATATTTTTGTCTCCTTTGTGGTAGATTAATTGACCATATACATGTGGGTTTATTTATGGGCTCTCTATTCTATTCTGTTGATCTATGTATGTGTCTGTCTTTGTGTCAGTACCATACTGTTTTGATTACTACAGCTTTGTAGTATAGTTTGAAATCAGGGAGCATGATATTTACAGCTTTGATCTTTCTCAAGATTGCTTTGTGTATTTGGGGTTCCATACAAATTTTAGGATTTTTTTTTCTAGTTTTGTGTAAAATGGTATTTTGAGGGATTGTATTGAATTTGTAGATGGCTTTGGGAAGTATGGATATTTTAACAATATTCATTCTGCCAGTCCATGAGCAGAATATATCTTCCCATTTGTTTGTATCTTCAGTTTCTTTCATCCATGTCCTACAGTCTTCAGAGTACAGGTCTTTCACCTGTTTAGTTAAATTTTATTTTATAATAAATAAAAAGATATTTTATTCTTTTTGATGCAGGTGTAAATGGGATTGTTTTCTTAATTTCTTTTTCTGAAGGCTCATTATTAGCGTGTAGAAATACAACCATAGTTGAATAGCTGTCTGTGGTGACAGCTTTCTTCCTGGAGCAGGTTCTCTAAATTCTTTTAGGTAGTTGGGGGAAGGTCAGCAGTTATTCCTGAGCCTGCTGTTCCTTAAAAATAATCAGCCTAAAATAATACATATGCCAAAGAGGCACATTTTGGGTGGCAAATTCTGCTCCCTTACAGTGGCTACAACCTCCTGAACAAAGTAATTGAGGGCTGTTAGAAAGCATCGTACAACTAAAGTCATTTTTTGAGAAATAACAAATGAACCATCCGTTCCTTTAAAAAAATTTTTTTTTACTTAAAAATGGTTTTGGGGCAGGTACGTTCATCTGGTACATAATTTAAAATGTATGGCAGTGACAGGCAGCGAAATATCTCCCTAAAACTTTTGACCATCCTTGGCCCATCTCAGAGGCCACAACTTTGTTGTGCATCCTTCCAGACATATTCTATATATGTACAAGCAAACAGTATCTGTTCTTTCTTGTAAATAGTAGCATATTCCACATTGTTCTGCAACTTGCTTTTTCTCACTTATTGCATCTTATGTATCATTTCATATGCATCCACAAAGAGCTGCTTTATTCTTTTTAAAAAAAAAAAGATTTTATTTATTTATTTGAGAGAGAGAGAACACAAGTGGGGGAGAGGGGGCAGAGGGAGAGGAAGAGGCAGACCCCCTCCCTTGCTAAGCAGGGAGCTGCTTTATTCTTTTTAAAGACTAGATAGTGTTCCATTATATGGAATAGTATCCATTATATGCAATAGTATTGCCTTAGTCTCCTCAAGCTGACAGTAACAAAATGCTACACACTGGGTGGCTTAAACAACAGAATTCATTTTCTCACAGTTCTGGAGACTGGATGTCCAAGATCAGAGTGCTGGCATGGTCAAGTTCTAATAAGGGACATTCTTCTTGGCTTGCAGACAGGGAGCTGCCTCCTCCCCATGTGCTCACATGGCCTTTTCTTGGTGCATGTGTGTGTGGTAAGAGATGTGTGTTAAAAATTTTGGGCACGGGCACTTGGATGGCGCAGTGGGTTAAGCGTCTGACTTGGTTTCAGCTCAGATCATGATCTCAGGGTCGTGAGATTGAGCCCTATGTCAGGCTCCTCACTTGGAGTGGAGTCTGCTTGAGATTCTCTCTCCCTCTTCCTCTCCCCCTCCTGCTCATGCTCTCTCTCTCTTTCTCTCAAATGAATAAATAAATCTTAAAAAAGATTTTTTAAAACTTTGTTAAAAACTGGTTCTTTGGCTTTTTAAGACTTCCAGCCCAGAGCAGAGTCCTAAAGATTCCCTTTCATAGGATGTAGAAACCTGCCTTTTCCTAGAGTAGCTATCAAATAGGCACACATTTGTTTGAGTTTTAATGTCAGTCATTAATAGGCAGTTGCTTGGGGCCAGTGTTTTAGAAAATATGCCCCTTCCCACTTGATCCCTAAACAAACTCTCTGCTGTTTCGGGGCAACTAATGGGGTGGTTCATAGTCTAGCCAGAAAATAGGTGCCTATGTTTGGAGTGAGTTTGCTTCTCTCTTGGTCCCACAGAGGCATGACAGACTTGGCCTTATTACCTAGGCCTTGGTATGGAGGATACTGTATTTGTTTTCATTTCAGTTTTTTTTTTATTATTATGAGAGTAATATGTGTTTGTAAAAAAAAAATCAGTATAGAATTGTATTAAGTAAAAAACAAAGCTTCACTGGTGGTAGCTACTTTTAACAGTTTGGTATCCTTTGAGACATTCTCTATGTGTATAAATATATCTGTTTCCCCCACAAATGAGATTATTTCAAACGTATTCTGTTATTCACCTTTCACTAAATATATGATGGAGAACTTTCCATGTGAGACATGAATTTTAGTATGAATTTCTAAAAAGGCCATTTAATTTACATGATTTTCAAATTTTGTATTTTAACTTTGCTACCTCTTTATTAAAACATTGAGAAATATTTCTGAAAGGTTTTTCTACACAATAAAGAGGTAAAAAGATTTATTATGTGTTTTGTATATTTGCTGTCTCAGGTGTATTATATTTAAAATGTCATAACTCAAAAATAATTTCTATTTCTTCTTCATCTGTAATGCAGTTTAGTTTCTTACCCTTGAAATATATGTAGCAAGAAGGAGAAGTGGGCCTAAGAAGGGGACAGAACTGTGAAGATAACAGAAACCTTGGCTCAGTCATCAGTGGTTTCTGATGGCCTTGGCGGAACACTGAATGCCACTGTGATGTTGTGCAGCTTCACTAACATTCAGTCCATCAGCAAATTCTCTGGACTCTGCCTTCCTATGTGTTCAGAATCTCATAATTTCCTACTATTTCTACCATTGCTGCCTGACCCAGAATGAGAGTGACCCTTTGCTCACTGTTAATTTTAAGACCATCTAGTAGTTTTCTTATCTTCTGGTAAAACCCAGAATCTCTGAGGCCTACAAGGCATGATTTGGCCATGTATGTTTGCCCTCTCATACATTTAGACCTCATCTGCTACTCTTTTCTCTGCCTCACTCTGCTCTAATCATACTGGCCTTCTTGCTGGTTTTCAAGCCAAGTATACCTCATACCTCTGCAGGGACTTTTGTACAACTTGAAATGCATAGGGATTAAAATGCCACATGGCTCTGCTCTTTCATTTGTTCATTTGTCAACTTATCATTGAGTCTATTTCTTAACCACCATAAAATAGCCTTTCCCTTATCCCGTACTCCCTAACACCTTAGTCTTGCTTTATTTATCTCCATAGCCCTTTTACCATTAGATACACTACATACTGTATATTTACTTGTTCATTTATGATCTTCCCCTACTAGAATGAAAGTTCCATTAGGCAGTCCTTCAAACAGTGGCACATAGTAGGTACTCAGTATAAATTTATTGAATGAATGATCCATCTGAGCTTTACTTTAAGAAAACCTTTTAGATTTGGTCATAGTTGCTCATTTTCTCTTTCTCTGATGAGATAAGTGGGAGGACTTTGAGTTTTTTAAAGCAAAGATGGACAGGAGGAGACCTCTAGTAAAATGGCAGTTTAAGTGTGTACTTAACAGGGGCACCTGGGTGTCTCAGTTAGTTGAGCCTCCGACTCTTTGTTTTGCCTCAGGTCATGATCCCAGGGTCATGAGATTAAGCCCGGCATCGGGCTCCGTGCTCAGCAGTCTGCTTGAGATTCTCTCTCTCCCTCTGCCTCCCCACTCTCAAATAAATAAATCTTTAAAAAAAAAAAGTTTGTACCTAACAACAAAAAAACACCTCTGTGATACTTACTGAAATGATAAAAAAGAAAAACAAAAATAGAGAAAAGTATTTCACTGAAACTGAATAGGCTCAATAATAATACTGAAGTCCATGGTAGCAACACTGTTGGGGTTGGTGCTGTAAGACTGGTAAGGGTCTGTAAATGTAACTTAACAAATATTTATCAATATGATCTTTACTGGCTTATGGTTTGTAAAACTTTTTTACATTGTTTCACTTTCTCAGTAGCTTTGTGAGGGAGGTGAGATTATCTCTATTTTGCAGATGAAGAAATTGAAGTTCAGATAGAGATTTGCTTCAGATCATATCAGAGTAAGTGCAGCTCTATGGCTTGGTTCCAGGTCTTCTGACTCTTGGTCCAGTGGTCATAATGTGTAAGGTGTCTTCACATGATAAAAAGTGAATAATGTATTCACCTTTAGATAGTTCTAACCTTGGCAGCATGGAATACGGTAGGTACACAAATAACTGTCAGACGGACAGTAAGTGCCTTAGAGGCATAAGGAAATTCTAAGCATTTAGAGAAAGAAGAGATTACATTTTATTATGCGTAGAGGGGTGGTGGTTTTAAAATATGTCCACAAATTCTCTGATACCTCTCTCTTTAAAAGGTGGATGCTAAGTTCCCCACCCCCCCCAAGTGTGGGCTATACTTGGTGACTCTAATGAATAGAATGTGATGGAAGTGTTCATGTTAGAATTCTGAGGTTAGGTCATAAACAGCATTGTAGCTCCAGCCTCATTCTCTCTTAAGGGGAAGTCAACTGTCACATGCAGACACACAGGCAGCTCTATGGAGATACTCATGTTGTGAGGAACCTTACTGAGTTTGCTCACAGTTGTGTGAGTGAGCCACCTTGAAAGTGTATATTGCACCCCTGGCTGATAACTTAAATGCAACCTAATGAGACTGTGAGCCAGAACCACCCAGATGAGCTGCTCTCAAATTCCTGATGCATAGAAGTTGTGAGACAATAAATGTTGTTTTAAGGTGCTAAGTTTTGTGGCAATGCGTTAATGCAGCAATAGAAAGGTAATACAGATTTTGGTTTTGGCAATGGAGTACTACCTAACAAAAACCTAAAATGGGGGAGTGGCTTTGGCATGGGGCAATGGGTGACAGCTGGAAGGACTTTGAAGAGAGTGCTAGTGAAAGCTTGAAGAGCTTGAAGAAACTATTTCTAGAACTAGGATGGCCTTTGAGGAGACTGTGGGTGAGGGTTTAAAGGAAAGTGAGAGTAATCTTACTGGAAACTAGAGGAAAGGGAATCCTTGTTATGTGGTGACAGAAAGTTTCCTACAACTACTGTTGGCTGTAGTAAGGTGGAAGATAGAGAATGTACCTGAGGAACTGGGTGATGTGATAGAGCCAAGGAGATTTACAGGCAGTGTTGAAGGGCTACCTGGTTTCTTCTTGCTGGTTATAGCAGAGTGCCAGAGGAGAGAGAGAGAAGCTAAAGGAAGGCCGGTTAAACAAAAAGGAGCCTAGACTTGCTGGTTCTGAAAATTCTCAGCTTCTTCAGCTGTTACACAGTGGACTTTTCTTTGCAGGAAGTTTTTAAATTACTAATTTAATCTCTTGTTATAGGTCTGTTCAGATACACCCATGGAAAGATTGTCATCATTAGTCATTAGGGAAATGCAAATCAAAACCACAAGGAGATACCACTTCACATCCACTAGGATGGCTGTAATCAAAAAGATAATACCAAGTGTTGGCAAGTATGTGGAGAAATTGGAACCCTCATATATTACTGGTGCATGCATAAAATGGTATAGGCAGTTTGCAGAACAGTTTGGCAGTTCCTCAAAATGTTCAACATAGTTATCATATGACCCAGCACTTCTGCTTTTAAGTATAGACCCAAGATATGAAAAGATAGTCCACACAAAATCTTGTACACCAGTGAACAAATGTTTGAATGTTTGTAGCAGCATTTCTCATAATAGCTAAAGAGTGGAAACAACCAAAATGCCCCCAATTGATGAATGGGTAGACAAAATGGTATATCCAAACAATGGAATATTACTTGACAATAAAAAGGGATTGAAGTATCTGACGTGCTACAACCTGGATGAACCTCCAGAATATGCTCAGTGAAAGAAGCCAGTCACAAAAGACCAGATATTGTATGATGTATGAAAGGTCCAGAATAGACAAATCTTTTTTTTTTTTTTTTTAGATTCTATTTATTTGAGAGAGTGAGTGAGCAGGAGAGAGAACACGAGCACGAGTGGGGGAGGAGCAGAGGGAGAGGGAAAAGCAGGTTCCCCACTGAGCAGGGAGCCCGATGTGGGACTCAGTCTGGGGACTCCAGGATCACGACCTGAGCCGAAGGCAGATGCTTAAGCAGCTGAGCCACCCAGGTGCCCCAGTATTTGTCAATCTATAGAGACAGAAAGTAAATCAGTGGTTTCCTGGGGCTGAGGTGGGGTGGGAATGGGGAATGACTGCCGATGGGTACAGGGTTTCTTTTTGGGACAATGAAAAATGTTCTAAAATTAGATTGTGGTGATTTTTACACAACTTTATACTAAACACTTAACTGTATACTTAAATGCGTAGATTTTATGGTATGTGAATTATATCTCAGTAAAGCTGTTAAAGGCTTTGTGGAAGAGATGGCATTTGAACAGACCTTAAAGCAAGGGTTGGATCTTGTTGGAAAGCAATGAAGGTGGAGTAGGCATTCTAGGAACAGTATGAATAGTGGCACAGAGCAGGAAATAACGAGAGATGTTTGTGAAATAAGGAGTAAAAGTTAGGGCGTCCCCAAGACCACCCTCACTTCTCACATCGACTGCAAGTTCAAGGGACCCCAAGACCACTCTGAGGTTTGATAATTTGCTGGTAGGACTCACAGAACTCACTGAAAGCTGTTAAACTCATGATTAGTTTATTATAGTGAAGAGATACAGATTAAAATCAGCCAAAGCAGATTCTAGGAGAATTCCAAGCTGAAGCTAGGAGAATTCAAAGTGGGAAACTTGCAGTGTCCTCTCTGGGTACCCAATATATTAGACAGCCCTAACTGCTTCTGGCAATGATATGTGACAGTACAGAGTATTGCCAACCATGGAAGCTCACTGAGCGTTGGTATCCAGAGTTTTTATTGGGGTTTGGGTTGTGTAGACATGGTTGACTACTTATGTGGCTGACCTTAGTTTCTAGCCCCTATGAAGGTCAAGCTGATACCACATGGCCCAAAGCTCCCACCATAGATCACATTGTTAGCATAGACTATCTGCTGTGGCCCAAGGCCTCAGGTAAACAGATACTCCAATCAGGTAGGACATTCCAGGGACTTAGAGATTACCTCCCAGGAGCTGAGGGTTAAAGCCAGACCTCTCTTTAATAGATTCTTTTACTACATTGGGAGTAACTCAGTTTTTCTAAAGTGTAGGGTAAATGTAGGGGAGTTGAAGGTGTGATTAGGAAGGTAAACTAGTACCATGTTGTTGGATTCATGGAAGGCATTTGACATAGTAGTCGGTAAGAAGATTAGCCCAATGGTGGTTATATGAAAGTAAGTGGTACACTGAAAGGTAGGCTAGAGAAATTTGGAGGATATTGCAGAAATTTAGGCAAGAAAAAATAAGGGTCTAATCAGGAATAGTAGAAGTTTAAATTATTATTTTTGGGGCACCTGGGTGGCTCAGTCGTTAAGTGTCTGCCTTTGGCTTGGGTCGTGATCCCAGGGTTCTGGAATCGAGCCCTGCATTGGGCTCCCTGCTCCACAGGAAGCCTGCTTCTCCCTCTCCCACTCCCCCTGCTTGTGTTCCCTCTCTCGCTGTGTCTCTTTCTGTCAAATAAATAAATAAAATATTTTTTAAAAAAAATTATTATTTTTGGTGGATTATTGATCTCTATAGTTATATATCTAAAAAGTATGGTCATTATGCTCAAGAAGGACCTAAATGTGGGCTTGGCTGGAGCTGGGAGGTCTCTTAAATACGTTTTTTGGGTTTTTTTTAAGATTTTATTTTTAAGTAATCTCTACACCCAACTTGGGGCTCAAACTCACAACCCCAAGATCAGAAGTTGTAAGCCCCACCTACTGAGCCAGACAGGTGTCCCTTAAATATGTTTTTAAACTGTGACTTTGGTCCAGTTATTTGCATCCCTTAATATCTCTCCTTTTTTAAAGGACTTTTGCATTTTCCCTTTAGTTCCACTTATATTTAGGAGCCAGAAATTGGGACATGAGTAAGTAGATGATTATAGAGAAAAAATAAAAACTATATCTTGAGGGGCACCTGGGTGGCTCAGTCGGTTAAGCATCTGCCTTTGGCTTGGATCATACTCCCAGGGTCCTAGGATCTAGCCTCACATCGGGCTATCAGCTCAGCAGGGGGCCTGCTTCTCCCTCTCCCTGCCGCTCTGCCTACTTGTGATCCCTCTCTCTCTTTCGCTGTCAAATAAATAAATAAAATTAAAAAAAACACACAACTATATCTTGAAATAGTGTTTGGAATTTGGGAGAATAGATATAATAATGTAGGCTGATTGTGTTTACAGTTGAGCCTTGAACAACTCGGGTTTGAACTGCATGGGCCCACTTGTGGATTTTTTTCTAAATACAGTACTGTAAATGTATTTTCTCTTCCTTATGATTTTCTTAATACTTTCTTTTCTCTAGCTTACTTTATTGTAAGAATACATATAATGTACAAAGTATGTGTTAATTGACTGTTATCCACAAGGCTTTTGGTCAGCAGTAGGCTGTTAATAGTTAAGTTTTTGGGGAGTCAAGTTATGTGGATTTTTGACTATGCAGGGAGTCGGTGGCCCTAACCCTCACATTGTTCAAGCGTCAGCTGTATATATTGTGTGTGCGCACACACACACACACACACACACACACACACACACACAAATACTTCTTTTCACAAAGTTGACACCTTCCAGGGGAGACTGGGGGATTTATTCCAGAGTGATTTCTACTCCATTGCATTTTATTTGAGGCATCTACTTTCCAATTTAAGTGAGCTCTTCTTTCTTTCATGGGACTGTTAACTCTGCTATTGAGAGGGCCACATTTAGCCATTGCTGTATTGGAAGTAGTTAAAATCAGGAGGTTTAAACAAATCTTCAATAGATGGTCTTATTAGGGCAAAACTGATGGCAAATGTATGAAAACACTATACTACAATGATCTCTGACATGTGTGACATCCTTTAAGTGAGAAAAATCTCATTAGCAAGAAGTACCCTTTTATGAGACTTAGTAATGAAATGCTAATGGACGTAGACATATCAGATCTCCAGTTTAGGAGTTGTGATACTTAAAAGAAATTGCTTTTTTCTCTTATCCCTGTTGAGTTTTCATTAGGTTTAGATGAAAAATCAGTGCCAAGTGATTTTTTATCACTTGGCACATTCTAGAGAATGTTCTTGCAATAAATTTAGTACTGTTAGATTACTTTGGGAGGAAAACCTTCAGTTTTCAGTGGGTATACTTATCCCATCTGTGCTCTGGACCTTATGTGTGACATCAATTACAGTGACAGGAGCTCATCTTCACTTTGATCACAGTACTGGGAAAGGCTTAATGTTTTCTGAGAGCTTTTTTGATGTTGAAAATATAATGAGTAGTTATATATATAAAACATAACCAGGGGCGCCTGGGTGGCTCAGTCGTTAAGCGTCTGCCTTCGGCTCAGGTCATGATCCCAGGATCCGCAGGAAGCCTGCTTCTCGCTCTCCCACTCCCCGTGCTTGTGTTCCCTGTCTCGCTGTCTCTCTGTCAAAGAAATAAATAAAATCTTAAAAAAAAAATAACCAAAATGTGTCCTTCCTGTATATCTGCCTTCTTCCTAAAATATTTATTGAATTGAGTACTTACCATATGTATTAAGCTAGTTCAGTGGAGGACAGGATAAAAAGTATGTGAATCAAATGTTGATACCAGAATTTTGTTAGGTAGGTCTTGAAATACCAAGTGATAAATGTCAAGTTTAGAAGGGGAAGAGATTACCTCTGGTTGTGGGAATCAGGAATGCTTGGGGCTAAGCCGAAGTATATGTAGCATTTCAGATGTGGGTGTGAAAAAGGCCCTTCCGTGTGAGGCACAAAAATGAGGAAGGCAGAGGCCATAATAGGGACTGGCTCGTGGGTGAGTATTATGCTACAGTACACACAAAGGGGTTTTGGTAATGGAGAAAAGGGTAACTAGAATCATACTGGTGTGTGCAGTCTGAGAGTCAGTACTTTATGCTATAAGGTAGTAAAGAAACTATTGACAGATTTTGAGCAAGATGGTATGCTCTCATAAGAGGATTTATCTCAGGAGGGATTTTTTTTTTCTAATTCCCTGGGATCGAGTCCTGCATCAGGCTCCCTGCTCGGCGGTAAGCCTGCTTCTCCCTCTCCCTCTGCTGCTGCTCCTCGTGCGTGCTCTTTCTCTCTGTCAAATAAGTAAATATAAATCTTTAAAAAATAAATAAACATTCCACTGAGATAAACATAGTTCCTTAAAGCCAAAGTCTTCTAAGGGAGCTATATATAACTGGAGGCAGTATTACTCTTGACATTGCTCTGACCTAAGTAAGGAATGTCCTACTCTTGCTAAGCTGGCCAACTTGGTGAAAAGCTTTATTTCCAGATGTTTTGTTAATTGAGGTCTTACTGTTTTCTGATAATATGTAGTTTGTATAAGTCTTTTTTTTTAAGATTTTATTTATTTATTTGAGATAGAATGAGAGGGAGCGAGCTTGAGCTTGGTGAGGGAGGACAGAGGGAGAAGGAGAAGCAGACTCCCCGCTGAGCAGAGACACCGACGCGGGGCTTGATCCCAGGACTCTGGGATCATGATCTGAGCTGAAGGAAGATGCTTACCTGACTGAACCACCCAGGTGCCCCTGTATAAGTCTTCTTCAGAGAACTTAGTATGTTTTTAAATTTTATTTTAATTCCAGTATAATTAACATATAGTGTTAAATTCGTTTCAGTGATTCAACATTTCATACGTTACTCAGTGCTCAACAAGATAAGTATATTCTTAATCCCCTTCACCTCTTTCACCCGTCACACACCCACCTTCCATTTGGTAACCGTCTGTTTGTTCTCTATAATTAGAGCCCATTTTTCTGTTTGTTTCCTTTTTTCATTTGTTTAGTTTCTTAAATTCCATTTATGAATGAAACTTACGGTATTTGTCTTTCTCTGACTTACTTTGCTTAGCATTATGCTCTGTAGATCCACCCATGTTGCAGATGGCAAGATTTCATTCTTTTTTATGGCTGAACAATATTCCACTGTGTGTGTGTGTGTAGTACAGTACATTTTCTTTATCCATTTATCTATCAATGGACACTTGGGCTGTTGTAAATAATGCTATAATAAGCATAGGGGTGCATATATCCTTTTGAGTTAATGTTTTTGTATTTTTTTTAAGATTTATTTATTTGAGAGGCAGCCCAAGCAGGAGGGGCAGAGGGAGAGGGAAAGAATCTCAAGCAGACTCTGCACTGAGTGTGGAGCCCAGTGTGGGGCTCAATCTCACCACCCGGAGATTGCAACCCCAGCCGAAACCAAGATTCAGAAGCTTAACTGACTGTGCCACCCAGGCACCTCTAGTGTTTTTGTATTCTTTGGGTAAATACCCAGTAGTGTGATTATTGGATCATATGGTAGTTCTATTTTTAATTTTTTGAGGAACCTCCATACTGTTTTCCACAGTGGCTATACCAGTTTGCATTCCCACTAACAGTGCATGAGGGTTCCTTTTTCTCCACATCCTCACCAACACCTGTTGTTTCTTGTGTTTTTTGATTTTAGTCATTCTGACAGGTGTGAGATGATACACCATTGTAGTTTTGATTTGCATTTCCCATTTCCCTGATGATGAATGATATTGAGCATCTTCATGTGTCTATTGGGCATTTGTATGTCTTCTTTGGAGAAATGTCTGTTCATGTCTTCTTTTTTTTTTTTTTTTTTTAAGTAGGCTCCACACACCCAGTGTGGAGCCCAATGTGGGGCTTGAACTCATGCCCTGAGATCAAGACCTCAGCCGAGATCAAGAGTTGGACATTTAACCGACTGAGCCACCCAGGCACCCTTGTTCATGTCTTTTGCCCATTTTTTATTTGGATTATTTGGGGGTTTTTTGGGTGTTGCGTTATATAAGTTCTTCATTATAATTTTTTGGCTATTAACCCTTTATCAGATACATTATTTGCAAATATCTTCTCTTTAGTGGGTTGTCTTTTAGTTTTGTTGATAGTTTGCTATGAAGAATTTTTTATTTTGAGGTAATCACAATAGTTTATTTTTGCTTTTGTTTCCCTTGTCTCAGGAGACGTATCTAGAAAAATGTATGGCCAGAGTGCCTGGATGGCTCAGTCGTTAAGCGTCTGCCTTCGACTCAGGTCATGATCCCAGGGTCCTGAGATCGAGTCCCACATCAGGCTCCTTGCTCTGCGGGAAGCCTGCTTCTCCCTCTCCCACTCCCCCTGCTTGTGTTCCCTCTCTGGCTGTGTCTCTCTCTGTCAAATAAATAAAATCTTTTTTTTTTTTTAATTTTTTTATTGTTATGTTAATCACCATATATTACATCATTAGTTTTTGATGCAGTGTTCCATGATTCATTGTTTGTTCATAACACCCAGTGCACCATGCAAAACGTGCCCTCCTCAATACCCATCACCAGGCTAACCCATCCCCCCACCCCCCTACCCTCTAGAACCCTCAGTTTTTCAGAGTCCATCATCTCTCATGGTTCGTCTCCCCCTCTGACATACTCCCCTTTTCTTCCTCTCCTGTTATCTTCTTCTTTTCCTTTTTTCTTAAAATATGTTGCGTTATTTGTTTCAGAAGTACAGATCTGTGATTCAACAGTCTTGCACAATTCACAGCGCTCACCGTAGCACATACCCTCCCCAATGTCTATCACCCAGCCATCCCATCCCTCCCACCCCCAACCACTCCAGTAACACTCAGTTTGTTTCCTGAGATTAAGAATTCCTCATATCAGTGAGGTCATATGATACATGTCTTTCTCTGATTGACTTATTTCACTCAGCACAAATAAATAAAATCTTAAAAAAAAATAGAAAAATGTTATGGCCAGTGTCAGAGAAATTACTGCCTGTGCTCTCCTAGGATTTTTATCTTTTCAGGTCTTACATTTAGGTCCTTAATCCATTTTTTTAAAAAAAGATTTTATTTGAGAGAGAGAGAGAGGGCACACAAGAGAGAGCACAAGCGGGGGAGGGGGTGGGGTGGAGAGGAGCACAGCAGAGGGAGAAGCTGACTCCCCACAGAGCAGGGAGCCCAACTCGGGCCTTGATCCCAGGACCCTCGGATCATGACCTGAGCCAAAGGCAGGTGCTTAACCGACTGAGCCACCCAGGTGCCCGGTCCTTAATCCATTTTGAGTTTATTTTTGTGTATGGTATAAGAAAGTGGTCTGGCTTCATTCTTTTGCATGTAGCTGTCCAGTTTTCCCAACACCATTTGTTGAAGATACTTTTTCCCATTGCATATTCTTGCCTCCTTTGTTGAAGATTAATTGACCATATAATTGTGGGTTTATTTCTGAGTTTTCTATTTTGTTCCATTGATCAATATATCTGTTTTTATGCCAGTACCATACTGTTTTGATTGCTACAACTTTGTAGTATAACTTGAAATCTGGACTTGTGATACCTCCAGCTCTGTTTTTCTTTTTCAAGATTACTTTGGCTATTCGGGGTCTTTGTGGTTCCATACAAATTTTATGACTGATTGTTCTAGTTCTGTGGAGAAATACTGTTTGTATTTTGATAGGGATTGCATTAAATTGGCAGATTGCTTTGGGTAGTTTGGACATTTTAACAATATTTGTTCTTTCAATCCACGAGCATGGAATATCTTTTCATTTGTGTTGTCTTCAGTTTCATCAGTGTTTATAGTTTTCAGAGTTGTTTCAGGTCATTCACCTCCTTGGTTAAGTTTATTCCTAGGTATTTTACTATTTTTGGTGGTGCAGTTGTAAATGGGATTGTTTTCTTAAGTTCTCTTTCTGCTATTTCATTATTAGTATATAGAAATGCAATGGGTTTCTGTACACTGATTTTTGTATCCTGTAACCTTACTGAATTCATTTATCAGTCATAGTTTCTTGGTGGAGTCTTTAGGGTTTTCTATATATGGTACTATGTCATCTGCAAGTAGTGAAAATTTTACTTCTTACCAATGTGGATGCCTTGTATTCATTTTTCTTGTCTGATTGCTGTGGCTAGGACTTCCAATACTATATATATGTATATTTTTTAAGATTTTATTTATTTGACAGAGAGAGACACAGTGAGAGAGGGCACACAAGCAGGGCGAGTCAGAGAGGGAGAGGGAGAGCAGGCTTCCTGTGGAGCAGGGAGTCCGATGCGGGGCTCCATCCCAGGACCCCAGGATCAATCCCGGGACCGTGGGATCATGACCCGAGCCGAAGGCAGACGCTCAACGACTGAGCCACCCAGGCGCCCCTCAATACTATATTGAATAGAAATGGTGAGAGTGGACATCCTTGTCTTGTTCCTGACCTTAGAAGAAAAGCTCTCAGTTTTTCACCATTGAGTATGATGTTAGCTGTGGGTTTTTTATATATGGCCTTTATTATGTTGAGGTATGTTCTCTCTCAACCTACTTCATTGAGGGTTTTTTTTTTTTTTTTAAGATTTTATTTATTTGAGAGAGAGAATGAGAGAGAGCACGAGAGGGAAGAGGGTCAGAGGGAGAAGCAGACTCCCTGCTGAGCAGGGAGCCTGATGTGGGACTCAATCCCAGGACTCCAGGATCATGACCTGAGCCGAAGGCAGTCGCTTAACCAACTGAGCCACCCAGGCGCCCCTTCATTGAGGGTTTTTATCATGAATAGATGTTGTACTTTGTCAAATGCTTTTTCTGCATCTACTGAAATGATCATATGGTTTTTATACTTTATCTTACGTGATATATATCACATTGATTGATTTGTGAAGATTGAACCACCCTTGTATCCCAGGAACAAATCCCACTTGATTGTGGTGAATGATTTTTTTATTTTTTTATTTTTTAAAAGATTTTATTTATTTATTTGAGAGACAGAGAGAATGAGAGAGAAAGCACATGAGATGGGGGGAGGGTCAGAGGGAGAAGCAGACTCCCTGCTGAGCAGGGAGCCCGATGCGGGACTCGATCCAGGGACTCCAGGATCATGACCTGAGCCGAAGGCAGTCGCTTAACCAACTGAGCCACCCAGGCGCCCTGAATGATTTTTTTAATGTATTGTTGGATTGGGTTTGCTAATATTTTGTTGAAGACTTTTGCATTTGTGTTCATCAGAGATATTGGCCTGTAGTTCTCTATTTTTATAGTATCTTTATCTGGTTTTGATATCAGGGTAATGCTGGCTTCATAGAATGAATTTGGAAGTTTTCCTTTCCTCTTCTATTTTTGGGAATGGTTTGAGAATAGGTATTAACTTTAAATGTTTGGTAGAATTCATCTGTGAAGCTCTTTGGTCCTGAACTTTTTGACTGTTGGGAGTTTTTTGATTACTGATTCAATTTCCTTGCTGGTAGTCGGTCTGTTTAAATTTTCTATTTCTGGGCGCCTGGGTGGCTCAGTTGGTTAAGCAACTGCCTTCGGCTCAGGTCATGATCCTGGAGTCTCGGGATCGAGTCCCGCATCGGGCTTCCTGCTCAGCGGGGAGTCTGCTTCTCCCTCTGACCCTCTTCCCTCTCGTGCTTTCTATCTCTCATTCTCTCTCTCTCTCAAATAAATAAATAAAATCTTTAAAAAAAAAAAAAGTAAATTTTCTATTTTTTCCTGATTCAGTTTTGGGAGGTTATATGTTTCTAGGAATTTATTCATTTCTTCTAGGTTGTCCAATTTGTTGGCATATAATTTTTCATAACATTCTCTTACAATCCTTTGTATTTGTGTTGTAGGACTTAGTATTCTTGTAGTCATTTAAATAACTATGTATTATTAGTCTGTCTTTTCCCATAAGCTGTAAGCTTTACCAGGGCAGAAACAGTCTGTTTTGTTCATCATTATATTCCCAGTACCTAGCGTATAGGTGCTAAAATACTTGTTGGCATACTATCTCACATAATTTCACATACCTAGGATGTGTCTCATATAAAATTGAGAGAGCCATGTGCCTGTTTGGGCTTCCTCATAGCATGCTGGCCAGGTTCTAAGATGCATGGCATTTTTATGACCTAGTTTTGGAAACCATATAGTGTTATTTTTATCATACTTTATTGTTCTTCCCAGGTTCAAGGTGAGGGAACTTGAGAGGAGGAGTGGCCACCTCAGCTTCTCCAAATTCCAATCTCGATGCATTCAATTAACCCAGAATGCACTGCCTGTGTACTTTATCTATTTTGGTCTGGCAAGTGTTTCTTCCAGGCATAAAGCTAGGGTTATCATAGGGCTCACCTCATTTGTTTTCCTTCTCTCAGGGCTCACAGTCCAATGCAATTCCTGTTGTCCACCATCTAATATCACTTGTTTCATGTATTTTATCCAGTTTTCTAGTTTTGTATGGTGGAGGGGAAAGTTCCACACCAGTACTGCAAGTTAGAGTATGAGTTTTACACCGAGGATTTCTTCTTTTATGCACTTAATGTACATTTTGGTTTCCAAATGTAAAAATGAAGTCAACTTTGGGCTAGAATTTTAATAATTTGAGTTCGTTTCAGACCTGTCTCCAACTTATAACATGAAAATCAGCAAATCTCGTTTCTTTGGTTTTCATGCAAACTGAATTGAATATAAATTACCCTGTTCTCAGGGTTACTTCTCAGGTATTCCATAACAAGCAACTGGAAACAAAAACGAATCACGCTAAATAAAGATGAGGTTATACTTATAGTTATTGACAAAACTTACTTCCCTAACCTTTTTCGTACAAATTCATACTGTAAAGTATAAAGGGGCTGAGAGTGGATAAGACTGGCTGTAATAACCTAGTAATAACCAATTAGTATTGAACCCGAGGAACTGTGTAAGCCTTTTACGTAAATTAACTCACCAAATCCTCATAGCAGCCCCATGGGATAGGTACTATACTGCCCTCATTTCACACACGAGAATGAGACCTAGATTGAGCAGCTTGCATAGGGTCACACAGTTCATAAGTAGCAGTGGCAGAACTGGAAGGATTTGAACCCAAGCCGTGTGAGCTGTGCTCCGAACCGTATGTGACTGTTTGAAAACCACCAGAAATGTGTCAGCTGCTGCTGATGTAGAATCATTAGTTATCTTTGTATGTAAGAGAGAGTATCATTCCTGGAATCACTTCAACAAATCCTGTTTGTTTAAGTCAACGTGATTGATTTCTGTGGGTAAGCAGAAAGATTGGGCTATAGTTGGAAAATGTGATTTCCTGATAAAAACAAACACCATCAGTGTGGCAGGAAATGGTAGATGATGATGTACAGCAAAACTACCTAGAGAATAGGATAGGAGTGGAGCCCAAAAGTCCCAGTGTGGCTCCATGAGGGTCACAGGTGTTTACTGAATCTCTACTGTCGGGCAGCTGTTTTGATGTTAATAGGTTCTATTATTCTTTTTCTTCCCCTCCTCAGACACATTTAATGAAGCCAGACACCAAAATGCTAACACTCTTTCCTGGAGAGAAAAAGGCTAAGATTTCTTTTACTCAAAGAATTCCACCTACAGGCACTCGGCAGACCAGCATTGCTTCCTTCTTCACCTTGCATCCAGGTATGACGACCTGCCTGGGAATACCCAGGGAGAAGGGAGTGTGTGCATTTTTCCATGCTGGAAAATTTATGAGAAGTGGTGACACCAGTGCATTGTGTTTAACTTAGCTAACTCATTAGAAGAGGATATCAAACAACAAAACATCCCCTTCTACAGAGCATTATATACATGCTTTTACCAACATTTTCTCATTCTGTGTGCTCAGTCTAATATTAAATATTTGTATTCCCTGACAGAGCAGTGGGGAGAAAGGTATGCTTGGGGAGTTGGGGTATGCAGGGGAGCTGACCTGCCATTATTTAGGTAAATGTCTTGGATTGGCCATAATGACCAGTCTCTATAGGATTACTTGATAACAGATATTTCTGTATAATGCTTCTCAAATTGTCAGAGTTCAAAATGCTTTTTTTCTTAGAAAGGTTGGCATAAAGTTGGCTTGTGTCTCATCATCCTTTGGCAGTTTTTTGCTTACGTGTCCCTTTTCAGGGAATGAGCTGCCTCAGAGCATGTGTCTGCCAGCTGGAGGGTTTTAGGAGGAGAGCTCTAACTCTTGATGCGATTCCCAGGATTGCTTTGCATAAATCTTCCAAATCTACTGTCCCTGCCCCAAACAGAAACTTAAAATAAGCACTCTTTTGCTTTAAGTAACAAGGGCAGATTTTTTTCAAGGACACTTCTTTTTTTTTTTTTTTAAAGATTTTTTTAAAATTTATTTGAGAGAAAGAATGAGAAAGAGAGCACATGAGAGAGGGGAGGGTCAGAGGGAGAAGCAGACTCCCTGCCGAGCAGGGAGCCCGATGTGGGACTCGATCCCGGAACTCCAGGATCATGACCTGAGCTGAAGGCAGTCGCTTAACCAACTGAGCCACCCAGGCGCCCCTCAAGGACACTTCTGATTTCAAAAAAAAAAAAAAATTTTTTTTAGAGTAGGCTTCATGCCCAACATGGAACCCAACATGGGGCTTGAACTCACGACCCCAAGATCAAGGCCTAGCTGAGATTAAGAGTCGGATGCTTAACAGTCTGAGCCACCCAGTCATCCCCCGCTATTTCAGAATTCTGGTATATTCTATAATCTGTTGGAATTCTTAGGCAAAGTTGAGAAATCTTTCACAAAACAGTTTCTGCAGTATAATTCTTGTTGGAGAAGGAAAAAGGAAATCATTCAGCTTTGTAATTAGATTTTGGTATAATTTGGGGGCGGGGGGAGTGGGTAGTCCACGGTATTCATCCTTAAGGTAGAGCAGTATCCATTCCATGCCTGATAAAATGGATAGGCTGGACACTAGTAGTTGTTTATTATTGTTCTTCCAATTGGTTGACTTATCATCTAATTGTGTTTATTCCCTTTCCCAGGCAATGTCTGCAGAGTAGAGGACCTAATGTTCTTTATACTGTCACCAGAGGGTTTCTTAGAGTTGGATGGTTAATGTGATCTTAGTGACCTTACAAAAATTGTGTTGTGCGTATTTCTCAAAGGATAATATCCAGGAATATATATTTGGCCAAGATCACTAACAGAAACCATATTAAATAAAAAAATTAAAACTGATGTGCCCATATACTAAAACACAGTTGATAAAGTAGGCTGTGGTCTGAGTATACGTACCATGTTTGATTTTATTAGGTAGATCATTTGGAAGCATCCATATATTTGAGGAGTGGAATATAAGGTCTGTGTTTTAGAAGGATCATTCTGGAGAAAGTAGAGATTGCAAGCAGGAAGATCATGGGGCGCCTGGGTGGCTCAGTCAGTTAAGCGTCTGCCTTCAGCTCAGGTTGTGATCTCCGGATCCTGGGACTGACCCCCCGCATCGGGCTTCCTGCTCAGTGGGGAGTCTCCTTCTCCCTCTCTGCCCCCCCTCCCGTTCTTTCTCTCTCAGATAAATAAATAAAATCTTAAAAAAAAAAAAAAAAGGAAAGCAGGAAAATCAGCTATAAAGGTGTGTGATGAGTCTAAGACCCCTGTACTAGATAGTGATAGTAGCTGATACTGATTTTAGAAAAAGCCAGCTAAATCCTGCTCGGGGCAGAGATTTCCTGCAGAATAATCATTCACGTCTATTTTGCTAGGAAAGACAAATGGTGGTGACCAGAGGAGTGTTTCATCTCATAAAGAAAGTCAGATCAACAACGAGTCTAAGAAAGATGCAACCCATCTAGATCATCTGATCCAGGGCTTGGAGGACGATTGCATGTCACCCCCATTAGCCACTTCAACCCCTGCAGATACCCAGGAAGCTGGACGTTCTCCTCATTCCCTCCAGGCTTCTGACCACCACAGAATGGGAACTCCATTTTTGACTATGCTGTCTTTGCCCCAGTCTGACACCTTGGTCTGTGCTGGAAAGAGTAAAACCTCAATCTCTCGTTCCTTCACTCAGAACTTGGAAGGTTCTTACTTGCTGGACCAAAAGGAAGGAGAGAAAGATTCTTCCTGGAAAAGGGAATGGCTTCATGGATCTAAGGAAAAAAACCATCAGGATGTGGAGAGACGCGTTCAACCACCTGGGGGCGAGGGCCTTCAGCCCCTGGACAAGATTAAATTGGAAAAGGTGTCTGCCAGAGAAACCAGGCAGGCCCCCAACCTCCTTCAAACATGCAGGGATTCCTGGAATGGAGAAAACACAGACTCAATGAAACAAAGCCCTTGTCCTGTCCCTGCGTTTTCCTGGGACAGTGAAAAGAATGACAAGGACTCCTGGAGTCAGCTTTTCACTGAGGATTCTCAGGGCCAGCGGGTCATTGCCCACAACTCCAGAGCTCCTTTCCGAGATGTAACAAACAATCAGAATCGGGGCTTACGGCAGTTTCATAATAGCTCTTGGGCTCAGTGCCAGGAGAGGCCCACTCAGTTAAATCTGCAGCCTGATTTGCTCTTTACCCAGGACTCTGAAGGTAATCAAGTTATCAGGCACCAAGTCTAAATGTCTTTATGATGGTTGGTTCCAGAAGTACCTTGAGATGACAAAGCTATAGGAAAATATTGGGCAGAGAGGTGGCAAGGGAGGCAAGGGATGACGTTATTACTGAGCATTTTCGTTGTGTAAATAAAGCAGGAGGTGCCACTTGTTGAGACTGTATGATTGACATTGTGCCTCTCCCCGAGGAAGAGGTGGCTGGTAACCTTGTACAAGTCTGTGATGAGCACCGAGGAGGTAGGGCAGGTAATTATCCTTCCAGTAAAGAGCCCTTACTCAGCCTGCAAAGCCACCTCTTTGCCCTTTCAGATGTCTGACTAGGACACTGCTTCTTATGGATGTGTGTTCTTCTAATTTCTGGCTGTTATCTTAACCACACAACCTTGGGACCATTATTTCTGACACCTTTTTGAGTGATAAGGCACATCCTCCTGGGTCTAGAGGTATGGGAGCAGGGAGGATAGAGAGATAAATAGAAAGTAGAATGATGGTAGGGTGTTTTTGGTTTTAAAGTAGGCTCCATGCCCAGTGTGGAGCCCAATACAGCTTGAGTTCATGACCCTGAGATCAAGACCTGAGCTGAGATCGAGTCAGACGCTTAACCAACTGAGCCACCCAAGCACCCCAATGGTAGGTTTTAAAAAAAAAAAACAAAACTGTTATTTTATTTTTGTGGGGACTTGACAGCATTTTAAAGTCTTATATTCTGTGTTTAAACTTCTCTCTAAGAAAAAGCCTTGCTGGGGCCCCTGGGTGGCTCAGTTGGTTAAGTGGCTGCCTTCAGCACACGTCATGATCTCAGGGTCCTGGGATCGAGCCCCTCATCGGGCTCCCTGCTCAGTGGAGAGTCTCCCTCTCCCTCTGCCCCTCCCCATCCCCCATTTGTGCTCTCTTTCTCTCTCAAATAAATAAATAAAATCTTTAAAAAAATATTTTTAAAAAGCCTGTGCTTTAAAAAAAAAAAAAAAGCCTGAGGCTATATAGCAATCTAGCTGTGATGATACCAATCTTCTACAAGGTGTAAGAGAACTCCTTTTGTAAAACTATGAATCCAAATAAATGGCTGTTTACAAAGCTGACTCTGATGGTAATTAAAACATTACCATTTTATTTCTGAAAATGCAACTTTTTAATAGTTAATATGTTATATCATTGCCATGGGTCCCATCTTAACACCCGTGTCTATCCAAGATGTTATCCACCAGGTGGCAGTTTCCCATGTTGCAGGTGTGCTACTTTAAGAGGCTTAAATAGCCTCTAGGGGGCAAGTGTGCAAGTTCTAAGATGGAACTACTTAAGAGTTTAGGGTAAAATCCCTACAGAAAGGGAAAAGAGGCTCCCTACGGAAGTTTTCTTTTATGTAGGCGGGACTTTATAAGAAAAGAGGGGAAGCCAGGAACTGTTTATGAGAGTTCACATATCTTAAAATTAACAGGAATCCTATACTCATGATACCAGGTGGTTACAGCGCAGAGACAAACAGCACATGCACCGTCTCTCCATATCCTTCATTTAATATCAGGTAGTGCTTCAACCCAAACACACACAGGATACATACCGTAGAGAAAGGGACCTGAGGGCTTCTGAGTCATGCATGGTGTGGTAGGTACAAACCTTGGCCCAGTGCAAAGGAGCAGTCAAGGGCCTGGAAGAAGGATGGTGCTCTGTTTCTCCTTCCCATTTCTCTTTCCTACTGGGCTTAAGCTAAAGTCCATGGAAGAGAAAGCATTTTCAATCAGTGGAACCATGAGGCCCCACGGCCCGGGAGGGTAGATTTGGTTGTACAGTATTACAAAATATATTTAAGAAAAAAACCCAGGCCTCCCAGCAGCAGCCCAAGTGTCAGCTGGTCCAGAGGTCTGACCTCTACATCTAGGGACAGGAAAGAGGGAGAGGGTGATTGCTGGGCACTGGTGTCAGTTTATGATGGAGCAGCATAAGATTTTCCCTGCCCTGTCAACACATATAAACATTTATAGCCCCTCAGCCCTCAGCCCTGCTCTGCTGCAAGGGAGCCGCTGAGAGTGACAGCTGGGCACAAAGTGTCCGGTGAGACCAGTTATGGGGTCTAATGCAGTGAAGTAAGCCATTCATTTAGGACCTATTTTCACACAGAGGCAAGGAAAAACCCAACTTCTGTCTCACCCTTTGGACGGAGACATTCCAACCTATACATTTACCTGTAACAAGTGTCTTGGTGCAAAACAGGCCTTAGCTTCTGCTAAGGTTTAAAGCAAAGGAAGCATGATCCAACTTTGCTCTTTCAGTCCAAGCTCTAGCTTTCGGCAAGACTGTTGCAAAAGATTTCTGAGGCAAAAAGGTCTGTGGTGAGGAAGGCAGCTATTGAAGGAATTCCAGGAGCATGAGACTGAATTTGCAGAGCTGAGTTCTGTCAGTTTCCTTTTCTACTAATATCTTCTTCCTTCAGAGCAAACTTCCTCCTTAGGACCTCAGAGATAAGGACAGCTGGGTCTTCCTCCTTCAATAAACTCCGGTTCCTGGAGACAAAATAACAGCTTGTATTTATGAAGTACTTGCTCTTGGGCAGTGTTTTGTGTCTTTGAATACATTATCTCATTTAGTCCTCACAACAATCTTACCAAGGAGTCTTTTCAGATGAGGAAACGGAAACAGAAGTGTTCTACAGTTTGCCCAAAGTCAACAGGCGCTCAGCTAGTAAGTAGCAAATCCAGAGTCCAAAACCAAGCTAGCTAGTTTCTTAACTAGAATGCTTTACTATTTCCTGAAATGGCTATAAAATGTGGGCAAGAGTAAAGGACTATCAACCAGTTAGAGTTGGCCTACTGTAGCTAAGCTTCTGCTCCCACCTCCTGTTGCTGTCTTGTCTTACTAGCATTTCCCCAGGTCAGCAGGGGAAGTGACTACGGACGTGGCTATTCTGACCTTTACTATTAGTTCTGGGGAAAAGGTGTGCTGAGGATTTCCTACAACCTTGTCTGCTCATCAGAGGAGCTCTGAGATGTTTTTAATTGGAAACATATAGGTACAACCTTTTTTTTTTTAATTAAAAAGTTTTAAATTTCTTTTTTACCTTTTGACACCCTTCACCTATTTCCCCCATTCCCACCCCCAGCCTCTGGCAAGCATCAATCTGTCCTTTATTATCTACAAGCTTGGTTTTTTGTTGTTTTGTTTTAATTTAGATTCACATATGTGATCCTATAGTTTTCTGTCTGGCTTATTTCACTTAGCATAATGCCCTCTAGTCATTATATTGTTACAAATGGCAAGATGCCTGGGTGGCTCAGTTGGTTAAGTGTCTGCCTTCTGCTCAGGTCATGATCCCAGCATCCTGGGATTGAGTGCCACATCAGGAGCCTGCTTCTTCCTCTGCCTGCCGCTCCCTTGTGTGTGCTCTCTTTGACAAATAAATAAAATCTTAAAAAAAAAAAAAAAGACGGGGGGGGGGAAGGGCAGAGGGAAAGGGAAAGAGAGAATCTTAGGCAGGCTCCGTGCTGCACAGAGCCCAAGACAGGGCTCATCACACAACCCTGAGACCATGACCTGAGATGAAATCAAGAGTCAAATGCTTAACCCAACTGAGCCACCCAGGTGCCCCCAACGTTTTTTTTTTAGAGAGGGGGAGAGAGAGGGAGGCAAATGGCAAGATTTCAGTCTTTTTTAAGGCTGAATAACATTCCATTCTGTATATATACCACAATTTCTTTATCCATTCATCCCGATGGACACTTAGTTTTTTCCGTATCTTGGCTATTGTAAATAATGTTGCAGTGAATATGGGGGTGCATCTATCTTCTCAAGTTAAGTGTTTTTGTTTTTGGATAATACCCAGAAGTGGAATTGCTGGGTCATATGGTAGGTTTTTGGGTGGGGGGAGGGGGAGAGAGAGAATCTTAGGCAGGTTCCATGCCCATTCTCAAGACCCTGAAATCATGACCTGAGCTGAAATCAAGAGTCAGATGCTTAACCAACTGAGCCAACCAGGCACCCCTCATGTGGTAGTTCTATTTAATTTTTTGAGGAACCTGCATACTGTTTTCCATAGTGTGTGCACCAATTTACATTCCTATCCATAGTCACAAGGGTTCCCTTTTCTCCGCATCCTTGCCAATACTTATTTTTTATCTTTTTGATAAGTCTTTCTAACAGGTGTGAGGTGAAATTTGTGGTTTTGATTTGCATTTCTCTGATGATTAGTCATGTTCAGCATCTTTTCATGTGCCTATTGGTCATCCATATGTCTTCTCTGGAAAAATATCTGAGTCCTATACCCATTTTTTTAATCAGACTGGGTTTTTGGTCTTGTCTTTTCATTTCTTGCTATTGAGTTGTATGAGTTCTTTATATATTTTGGATATTAACCCTTATTGGATATATGATTTGCAAATATTTTCTCCCATGCAGTAGGTTATGTTTTCATTTTGTTGATGGTTTCCTTTGCTGTGCAGAAGCTTTTTACTTTGATATAGTCCCACTTGTTTATTTTTGCTTGTGTTGCTTTTAGTGTCTGGTTGAAAACATATCATTGCCATGACCTATGTCAAGGAGCTTACTGCCTGTGTAAGATAGTGGTTGAGATTCATTTGTATGTGGCTGTCCAGTTTTCCTAGCACCATTTATGGAAGAGACTGTCTTTTCCCTACTGTATGTTCCTGGGTCGTTTGTTGTAAACTGACCATATATGCGTGGGTTTATTTCTGGGCTCTGTTGTGCTCCAATGATTTGTTTTTATGCCAATACCATTTTGTTTTAATTACTACAGTTTTGTAATAGAGTTTGAAATTAGGGAGTGTGATGCCTTCAGTGTTGTTCTTTCTCAAGATTGCTTTGGCTATTTGGGGTCTTTGGGGTTCCATACAAATTTTAGGGATACTTCTAGTTCTGTAAAGAATGCCATTGGACTTTTGATAGCATTTGCATTGAATCTGTAGACTGCTTTGGGTAGTACGGATATTTTTACGATATTTTTACAATCCATGAGCATGGAATATGTTTCCTTTAATTTCCTTCCTTGATGTCCTGTAGTTTTCAGTATACAGCTCTTTCACGTCCTTAATTTTTATCCTAGGTATTCTGTTCTTTTGATGAAATTGTAAATGGGGTTGCTAATTTCTCTGATAGTCTGTCAGTAGTGTATAGAAACACAACTGATTTTGACTTATTTTGTATCCTGCAACGTTACTGAATTCCTTTATTCCAACAATTTTTTTGAGTTTTTAGGGTTTTCTGTATATCATGTCATCTGCAAATAGTGAGTTTTACTTCTTCCTTTCCAGTTTGGATGCCTGTTCTTTTTTTCTTTTTTTTGCCTAATTGCTCAGGCTAGGACTTCCAATATTATGTTGACTAAAGTGGCGAATGGGCATCTTTTTCTTATTCCTCATCTTAGAGGAAAAGCTTTCAGCTTTTACCGTGGAGTGTGATGTTAGCTGTGGGCTTGTCATATCTGGCCTTTATTATTATGTTGAGGTATGTTCTTTCTATACCTGCTTTGTTGAAAGTTTTTTTTTTTTTTATCACAAATGGATGTTGAATTCTGTTGAATGCTTTTTCTGTATCTATTGAGACGAACATGATTCTTATCCTTTGTTTTATTACTATGGTACATCGTATCGATTTGTAGATTGTTGGACTATCCTTGCATTCCTTGAATAAACCCCACTTGATATAAAAGGATTATATACCTTTTAAGGTATTGTTGAATTCAGTTTGCTAATATTTTGTTGAGGATTTTTGCATCTATGTTCATCAGGGATATTGGCCTATAATTTTATTTTCTCCTGGTGTCATTGTATGGTTTGGTGTAAGGATAATGCTGGCCTTGTAAAATGAATTTGAAAGAGTTCCCTCATCTTCTCTTTTTTGGAAGAGTTTAAGAAATACTGGTATTCTTTGAATGTTTAGTAGAATTCACCCAATGAAGCTATCTACATGGTCCTGGATTTTTATTCATTGGGAGGTTTTTGATTACTGATTTAATCTCCTTACTAGTAATCAATCTGTTCAGATTTTCTATTTCTTTATGATTCAGTCTTGGTAGATTGTATGTTTCTAGGAATTTATCCATTTCTTTTAGGTTGTCCATTTGTTGGCATATAATTTTTATAGTCTCTTATCCTTTGGTGTCTGTGTTATTAGTTGTAGTATCTTTCATTTCTGATTTTGAGTCTTTTTATGGTGATTCTGGCTAGAGATTTGTCAATTTTATTTATTTTTTCAAGGACCCATCAATTAACTTTCACCTTTTCTGTTGCTTTTTAGTTTCTATTTCATTTATTTCTGCTTTAATCCCTGTTATTTCCTTCCTTCTACTAACTTTGGGTTTCATTTGCTCTTCTTTTTTTTTCTGGTTCCTTAAGGTGTGAAGTTGTGTTATTTGGGAATTTTGTTTCTTGAGATGGGCACTCACTGCTATGAACGTCCCTCTTAGAAACTGTTTTTGCTGCATCTCCTAAATTTTGGTATATTTCCATTTTGTTTGTGTCAAGGTTTTATTTTATTTTTATTTATTTATTTTGATGGAGAGACAGAGAGAGAGGGGACACAAGCAGGGGGAGTGGGAGAGGGAGAGGCAGGCTTCCCTCTGAGCAGAGAGCCCAATGTGGGGCTCGATCCCAGGACCCTGGGATCATGACCCGAACTGAAGGCAGATGGTAAATGAGCCACCCAGGCGCCCTTTTGTGTCAAGGTATTTTTTTGGTTTCTGATTTGACCCCACCCCCCACCCAGTTGTTTAGTAGATGATGTTTAATCTCCACATATTTGTGAATTTTCCACAGATTTTGTGTAACTCATTTCTAGTTTCGTATCACTGTAAGTTGGAAAAGATGCTTGATATTTCAGTCTCATTTCTAGTTTCATATCACTGTAGTTGGAAAAGATGCTTGATATTTCAGTCTTCTTAAATTTATTCAGACTTGTTTTGTGCCCTACCACATGATCTAGCCTGGAAAAAGTTCCATGTGCACTTGAAAATGTATATTCTCCTGGTTTTGGAAGGAATGTTCTGTATGTATCTGTTAAGTCTACCCAGTCTAACAGGTCATTTAAGGCCAGTGTTTTCTTGTTTTCTGTCTGGATGATCTATCCGTTGATACAGGCGGGGTATTTAAGTCCCCTGCTATTATTCTATGGTTGTTTCTCCCTTCATGTCTGTTAGTATTTGCTTTATATATTCATAAATATTTACAAATGTTATATCATCTCTTGTTGGAGTGACTTTTATTATTATATAATGCTCTTTGTCTTGTTACAATCTTTGTTTTCAAGTTGACTTTTTTTCTGATATAAGTATAGCCACCTCGGGCTTTCTTTTGGTTTTTATTTATACAGAATATCTTTTTCTATCCCTTCACTTTGTGTGTTTTTACATCTAAAGGAGTCTCTTGTAGGCAACATATAGGTTTTGTTTTTTAATTAATTTAGCCACTCTCTTGATCAGAGTCAATTTACATTTAAAGCAGAATTATTGATAAATATGTACTTATTGCCATTTTATTGTTTTCTATTTCTTTAGTTCTCTGTTCCTTTCTTCTCTGGCTCTCTTCCTTTGTGGTTTGATGACATTCTCTAGTGGTATGCTTATATTCCCTTTTATCTTTGTGTATTTACCATAGGGTTTTGTTTTGTAGGTAAGATTAGCCTTAAGTATAACAACATATCTGTAAGTCTATTTTAAGTTGATAAAATAGTTGCCAACTTAAGTTTGATCACATTCTAAAGCTCATCGTTTTTACTCCCATGTTTCTGATGTCACATTTTACATCTTTTTATCTTGTGTATTCCTTAATTATTGTAATCAGTTATTTTTACTACTTTTGTCTTTTTGACCTTAGTAAGTGATGAATCCACTATTTTTATCATCTTTCCAGTGAGAGTTATTCTTTGATATGTGTTCCTGTTACTTACTAGTGCTCTTTTCAGCTTAAAGAGGTCATTTTAACTTTTCCATCTGAGCTGCCGACATGCCATCCAGACTGAGGAAGACCCGGAAACTTCGGGGCCACGTGAGCCATGGCCACGGCCGCATCGGCAAGCACCGGAAGCACCCAGGAGGCCGGGGTGATGCTGGTGGCATGCATCACCACAGGATCAACTTCGACAAATATCACCCAGGATACTTTGGAAAAGTTGGTATGAGACATTACCACTTAAAGAGGAACCAGAGCTTCTGCCCAACTGTCAACCTTGATAAACTGTGGACCTTGGTCAGTGAGCAGACACAGGTAAATGCTGCCAAAAACAAGACTGGAGCTGCTCCTATCATTGATGTGGTGCGATCGGGCTACTACAAAGTTTTGGGAAAGGGAAAACTCCCAAAACAGCCTGTCATCGTGAAGGCCAAATTCTTCAGTAGAAGAGCAGAGGAGAAGATTAAGGGTGTCGGGGGCGCCTGCATTCTAGTAGCTTGAAGCCACATTTGAGAGCGTTCATTAAATGCTAACAAGTGCTTTTCTCTTCTGGTCTGGGTGTAAATGCTTTAGCACCCCTACCTCCTTACCTGTACATCAGAAATCCACCTAACAGATTCTAGGAGTAAGGGTATGAGGGCCTGAGACCCTCTGCCAACTCCCCTCAGAAAGTGTGAAAGAGAGCACCAGCACTTAGAGGACTTGGCCCAATACCTAACTTGAACATTTTCATTTATAACATGAGAATGATAGCACATGTAGTTGAAAGGCCAGTTTGCATTGTATATTCTGAATTTACAATGAGGGGGGAGAACACACTTTTTAACTGTAGTACACGGCGCCTGGGTGGCTCAGTTGGTTAAGCGACTGCCTTCGGCTCAGGTCATGATCCTGGAGTCCCGGGATCGAGTCCCACATCGGGCTCCCTGCTCAGCAGGGAGTCTGCTTCTCCCCTCTGACCCTCTTCCCTCTTGTGCTCTCTCTCTCTCTCATTCTCTCTCTCTCAAATAAAGAAAATCTTTAAAAAAAAAAAAAAAAGAGGTCATTTTAACATTTCTTCTAAGGCTGATTTAGTCGTGATAAACTCCTTTGAGTTTTGCTTGTCTGGAAAACTCTCTCTTTAGTTCTGATAACTTTGCTTGGTTGGAAATTTTCTTCTTTCAGCATTTTGAATATATTGTCTTACTCCCTCTGGCCTGCAAAGTATCTGCTGAAAAACGTGTTGGTAGTCTTATGGGGGTTCCCTTTTACGTAAGTTATTTTTCTCTTGTGGCTTTTAGGGTCTCTTTGGGTTCATCTTATTTGCAACTCTCTGGGCCTCCTGGATCTGGATGTCTGTTTGCTTCCCCACATTAGGGACATTTTCAACCATTCTATTTTCTTTTTTTAAAGATTTTATTTATTTATTTGAGAGAGAGCGAGAGATCCAAGCACAAGCAGGGGGAGGGGCAGAGGGAGAGGCAGGCTCCATCCCAGGACCCTGGGATCATGACCCGAGCCGAAGACAGATGCTTAACTGAGCCACCCAGGTGCCCCTCAGCCATTCTATTTTCAAATAAGACTTCTGTACCTTTCTCTTCCTCTGGGAGCCCTATAATGAGAACATTAGTCCATTTGATGTCCCGCAAGCTATCTTTACTTTTTTTTTTCCATTCTTTTTTCTACTTGTTGCTCTGATTGGGGGAGTTCTACTGCTTTGTCTTTTAGTTCACTTATCCTTCCTTTTGTTACTTCTGTTACTCCTATTAGAGGAGTTCGGGGCAAACTAGATGAATTTTTTAGTTACTGTGTTCATCAGCTCCGTGACTTCTATTTAGTACTTTGGTGTATTTTCCATCTCTTTGTTGAAGTTCCTTGTTCATCCACTCTCCCCAGTTTGGTGAGCATCTTTATGACCTTTGAATTCTTTATCAGGCAGATTACTTATCTGTTATTAAGGCTTTTTCCAGAGGTTTTTATAAGAGATCTAGAATTCATAGTAAAATGTTCACATCACAAGGGAACTATGGGAACAAAACCAACTCCAGATTGGGGTAGGTTTGAGTTACCTAACACATCAAAAATATCTAGAAAATTGGTGCTTTAAATTCTAGTGAACTTATATACATCCTTATGAAGACATTTTACTGGTCGTTAGGTAGGTATAAGATCAGTCTGTCACACTTCTGAATCTTTGCTGATGTTGCTACTTTCTCATTTTTAGTCATCAACCCAGCTCTTTCCATTAACAAAGGAAAAAAGATCCCCAGACATAAGGCTCCACTCCTTGGGGGTTCTGCTTTAGTAAGTTTGTGTATTTATAACAAATCTTAGCAGTTCTGCTGGACAGCCAGGTTTAGAGTCTCAAATGCCTGGATTTGGAGAGCTGGTTTGCGTAAGGGACTACTGTATTTTAAAGCAGAAACCCCAACTTTATGAAATTCTCCTTCCATCAAAAATAAGTCTACCAGTTTGGGGGACAGAAGTTGGATTAGATGAGCCTTCTTGTAAAATTTCTACTAATGATTGGGTTAGATCACCCCAACCAAATGTAAAATGTTTTTTCCTCAAACTGGAGCCCGAGGTGTTATTAAGCAGGCAAGCTTTGTGAATGAAGTAATACACAGCTACTACTGAAGACTTAACTTTGTAAATTCTTTCTACTAGATCATTGGCCACAGGCGATTTAAACAGTAAACACACCACCAGAGCTCCTTATCACATACTTACAGATCTTGGCTCTGTTTCATCCGGTGAAAGTCCTTTAGGATCCCCATCATATCTGCAAAGCTGCTGGCCTTGGACAGAGAGACACAGTCATCCTCTTCAGATGAGCTGCAGGTAGCTTTGTGTTCTGGTTTGCAACATTCAGGGCTGGCAGAACAAAGCAGGGGGACTGATGGAAGCTCAGGGACCTCTACCTCGGTCTCCTCGGTGATGTCACTAATGACAAAGGAAGTTGTAGAGTGGAATGAGGATCCAAAACAAGGTAAGGGAGAAGAGACATTTGAACTTCCTGGAGATAAGAAATCTGGCGTTAATGAAGCCGAAGCTGAAAGAGAAAACAACAGGCATGGATGGACATTGGGACTAGAATACAGCAGTAGTATCTTTTCCCTACAAGCACTGCCTATCAAACATTCATTTCCTGGGCTTGACATGACACCCTAGGAGAGCCCAGGATGTTATCTGTAAGCCTGTGGAGATTCCTCCACTACCCACCCCTCTCAGAATCTAAAGAAGATGGAAAAGCACTGAGCTCTTCCAGTGTTCTGTGAGGGTGGAAAAACCCACCCCATAAAGGCTTAGGCTTCTAAAAGCTCCCATTCTGCAGTGGGCTATGGAGTGACTGCCCTACTTCTACCAAAGCAACGGTGACAAAACAAAGGCCAGAATGTGTCCTTTTCTCTAACTGGGCTAGTGCTTGTGACTGTGCTCCTATCCGTGACGTGAAGAAATAGCAAAAACAGAATGGTGTAGTCGTCCTAATTTCTCAAATCTTGAAAGAATTTCCAAAACACAAGATTTTGTTTCATTTTTCATCAACTACTTCATCTTGACTCTTGGATGACAAAAATGTAGCCAATGTAAAATGGAAAATTCAAGTACAATTCCTCTATTAAACTGCCATATGAGCGAATTAAATATATGAGAATTTTGCCAATAGGTAAGGTTTGGGAGCTATGACTTTAAGTTGACAAGGAGCAAAAAAGTGAGGATGGATAGAACGAACAGGATGATAAACCCTGGGCAGCTTGGGAGAGAGCCAATGTTGGTGTTTCATGCACTGGGTCAAGGCAGACTCCCATCCATTTCCAGTGGTGGTTCTGCCTTAACTGCAGACAGACAGGTGGAGGGATAGAGAGGTCTCTGGGGGAACAAGGAAAGGGAAGATATGTAGATAGGAAGATAGCTTAAAGGGGATCTCTCTCTTAATGGTGGGGAATCCTTATTTCTCATTGAAAAGGGAAGCTGCTTGAGGGCTCATGGAAGAGGGTGTTGGTTTTTGTAGCCAAGGGAGGGAATCTGCGGGGGGGGGGGTCACAGGTTAAGTGAAGATTTTGTACCTAATCAAACCAGTCAGCCCAAAATGGCTGATGGAAACCAGCCAAGGAGTACTACAGGCTAGCCAGTCCTCAGGACAACCCCAGAGCCCTGGGCCTTTGTTCCCCTGAACCACGGACCATCATTTTCCTACCCTTATCCTGTACCAAAAGCCAGAGGTAAAGGAACAACCTGCTAAGTTCTGGCCCTGACTCAAGGGCTCCTACCTGCATCAGCTGCCACTATCTTAGCAATCTGGCTGCGCAGGTGGCTCAACTCATCCTGCAGCTCTGTGGTGCGGGTTAGGGCTGGCAGGGCTGGCTTCTTCAAGGCCAGAAGCCTCTCCTCGGACCCACGCAGGTTGGGCACTGAGGCATTGCGCTGCATGACAATCAAAGGGCTGGGCTTCCAGGTATGCCTCAGGGGCCGTGTGTCACTTCTGGACCAGGGAAAGACAAGTATGTCAGAGACAGCCAGCCACTGCACCCCTTCTAAAATTCCTTCACCCATTCCTACACAAGTAACACAGCCAGGCTCTGCTCCCACTCAGAGCCCATAGCTTTTGTTCCTGTTGCCCTCAGCCCCTCATAAGCACTTCCCCTGTTGCCTGCCACCTCATGTGGGAAGGAGCTCCCCATTCCCCAGCAGACCAGCTACTGCCTCAGCTACCTGACCCGGGCATATGTCTCCTCTTCATCCGCAGCAATCCAGGCGATGTCAGCCAGAGTAGGGACTGGGGGTACATCCCTCAGACACAGATCAGAGATGTTGGGCAGGGTCTACAAGGAAGCAAAAGTTATCAAAAAACATTTATTGACATCATGAGACTATCAAAGACTGCAAAACAAAAAGGAGGGGCACCTAAATATCAGGAAGGCTTCCTAGAGAGGGGAGAAGACAGTTCCTGGTTGGAAAAAGGACAGAAAAGAGTTGGTGGGATTACAAGTAGTTCAGCACACCTGGACAGAGCTGGGGGTAAAGGGTGGTTTGCAAGAGGCAGGAAAGTGAATTAATAACTTTGATTCTAAGACCAATAATGAGCCACTGGAAGATTCTGAGTAAGAATCAGATTTTGAAAGATTACTCTGGCTGCTGTGTAGAACATGCTTGAGAGAGTGAAGAGATCAGTTATGAGGCTGTTCTATCTTCCAAGCAAAACATGGTGGCCTAGAGCAGGATTGGGACCTATTTTTATATATAAACTTTTATTGGAAAGTCACACCCATTCACTTAAGTATCGTCTGTGTTATTTTTTAAGCCGCAACTGCAGAAGTGAGTAGTTTTAACAGTAGTTATGGCCCCCACACTAAAATATTTACTATTTAGCCTCTTAAAACATTTGCTGACCCCTGGCTGGAGCAAAAGAGTCTTCAGTGGGACTGGTGAGAGTTACCTTTCAACAGAGATGGCCACTAAGAGCACCTTGCTTTCTGAAGCTATGAGAATACAGGTACAAGGACATCAACAAGAAGTTTCTTGGGCTGGCTCTTTACAACACCTCCATAGCTAATTGGGATCTACACTGTTATAGCAACTCTGCTTTAAGCAAACCGGATAATTTTAATATTTGGATTTAAATAAAAAGAAATGATTAATCATACCAAAACAAGAGGATTCCTTAAAATAGCCCCTCAACTCAGATGAACAATAACCAGGGAACAGACAAGTCTGAGTGACTTTATGTTAAATTAAAGATCAGGAGGATTCAATCATGCTATGATTGTAACAAAGTAAAAAAAACAAAAACAAAAACACATGCATCTAGAAGAAGATGGAAAGGAACTACACCAAAACATTATTAACTATTTTGTGTGATGAGTGTGTGATTATAAGTAATTTATTTTCCTTTCTTTTTTCACTTCACGATCTAATATTTTTGTATGGGTAAATTTAAAAAATCAGTACGGTTCCTTTAAATAAGGGAATTAATTTACAACAGAAATCCAGGGACAGTTTCTACACATGAGTTAAATTCAGATGTTTCTGCTATAGATTGGTAGATGGATCAGGAGCTGATAGCTCTAGCTTTTATTTTATTTTTTAAAAGATTTTATTTATTTATTTGAGACAGAGAATGAGATAGAGAGAGCATGAGCGGGGGAGGATCCGAGGGAGAAGCAGACTCAATGCTGAGCAGGGAGCCCGATGTGGGACTCAATCCTGGGACTCCAGGATCATGACCTGAGCCGAAGGCAGCCGCTTAACCAACTGAGCCAACTCAGGCACCCCATATAGCTCTAGCTTTTAGATAGGGAACCTGGATCTCATAGGAGCAATGTGATGCTCCAAGATTACACAGGAAAGGACTTCCACTGACCCAAAGTTACTGCTAAAATAGGCCATTTAGGGGAAGCCTCCATTTGTTTTCCTTTCCAGAATGCTGCTCCGCTATTGACAATTAAATGCGTTAAAACATATAAAGTATTTAGCACAGTGCCTGGCATACAGTATGTGCTCAGAAAATGTTAGCTAGTATTACTAATACTATTCACACCTACTCCTGATCTGTGGGAGCCTGTGCCCTTGATCGTCCCTGCCCAGAAGCATCTGGCCAAAGGACTGAAGAGGTTATAGCCAAGTGTAGGGGCAACATCCACTGAGTCCCTCACACTCCCTAGTTGTGCTTCCCTTTGTTTCTGATGCTTGAGGCAGCTAGGACCACATCCTGCCCATGCCATTTAGGCAAATCTGGATAACTGGCTATCCCAGGGCACAGCATAGCCACCCCACATCATATACTTCCAACTCCATTCCTGACTCTAATACCAACCCTGACACCATTTCTGACTCCAGAACGAGTTCCTACAATTTCACAGCTCAGCATCTGATACAGAAACTCAGCCTCCTTCATTTCTGTTTCCATTGGGCCCATGTCTTTTCAGGCATATATTTGTTTCCTCTGTGTAGGCAGAAAGCTGAAGTACCTCTCTTGTGTCCCAGTTCCCCAAACGTACATTTCTTAAGTATCTAGCCTGGAGGTGGTTCTTAACCATTAATTCTTAGAGGGAGGTAGCTGGGACTAATAAATGCTACTTAGCTTTCCACTGCAGAGTGGCGGGGTGGGGGAGTTCTCAAAGACATGTGCCAGGCAAGAATCTGCTGCAGAGTCAGTGCTAAAGGCCCCTAGATACAGAGGTAAGCCTTAAGTGCTCTAGTAAAGGAGTGGCCAGACTTGGCCAGAAAGAAAAGGATGGGGAGTAATGGCCTCAGGGAAACATAAAGATAGACGGCTAAGTGGTCAAGTCTTAGGGCTAGTAAGAAAAGCAGAGTTTGACTCAGTCACACAACACTCAGTGTCTCACATGGAGATCTGCCAGGGTTGCAGGCAAACATCTGAGGGCAAAGACATGGCTACTCTGGGAATCTGGCTTAGCAAGGGCCTTTGGCCTACTCTGATGAACTGGACTGCAGGAGCCTGATGAAATCTTAGTCACTTAGTGGCATCAAAGATGCAAGGTTATTCATTTATGAACAGACTGGAAGTCTGTTGTGGTCATAGTTGTGTGTGCAATCAGGAAGGCACAGTGACCGGTATCCATTATATGCACTTAATAAATATTTCTTGACAAAATGAAAAAGTGATCAGGAAAGCAACCTGCCTTAGCAACACCAAGTAGTCTGGGGCACAGAAGCAGCACCATCCTCCCAGAGCCTCTGAGCCTCTACTTACCCTGCTCTTTTCAGCATACTTACCTCGAAGGATGCCCGGGGACATGGCTTCAGGGGCAGGTTGGTCCCAATTCTTCTCACTACACTGCGAGCAGCCCCATGTGGCTTGTTTTGCCAGATTGGGATGGTCTAAAGGAGAGAAACAAGGAGTCTCAGAGATGGGTCCAACTACTGTTCCATTCTACCCTTCTCCCCTTTAGCAGGCAGACTAAAGTCCCCAATCCCAAGGACAGGGCACTGTGTGTGGGTCAAGTCCCAATATAAGTGAGGGCAGATTCCCCAGCTGCCAGCCATTTAAGGGGACATCTGCTGCCAAGGCATGGTAAATGCTGGGAGGACCCAGTGAAAGCATGAGGAATTAGTTGGGTATAGGGATCATATAGGTTACCCACCCTTCCCTCTGCCCAGAAAAGCAGACACACATTGACTCCTTAACAGCCCCCAAGACCACACTTGGTTTTGCCTATTGGGGGCAAGCAGTGGGAGTATGTGGAAGGGTCGCCTCCAGGGGAAAGGAAGAATTAATTGGAGAGTCTCAGAATTTCCTACAGAATTTCAGCAGGCCCAGTGCTCAACCCTTCCCCACCACAGCCCTGCCCTGGGAATGCCCCTTACCACACTGGCTTCCATTCCTGACATTTCAACCAGCTCCTGGACTTGAAGGACAAGGCAGCCACAGGGAAGCTCTGGGGGCTTGGGGAGGCTGGAGGCGTGATTCCTTCATATCAGGCCATCTTTAAGGAACATCAGATCTCTCCTCCTGTGAAACAACCCCCACAGTGGAGACTCTGGCTACCACACAAGCCCCATAATAACCAGGTCCTGCAGAGTTATAACTAACACCAAGATTTCTCTGATGTTTCACAGGGGAGAAAAACAACCCAAGAGGCTGCCCTCACCCAACAATGGCTTCAAATCCAGACCCTTGAAGGTTCTGTTCCAGACCTGTGGCATGAGCTTGGCCAACTCTGGGAGCTTCCTGATCCCTTAGGTTTCCTGAGGCATTACTTGTAGAGATGTAGCAAGAACTTTCTTGGTAGTTTAAAAGCCAAATTGTAGGTACCATTCAAACCCAGCATTCATTCTTGAAGATGGGGTATAAAAGCCCCAGCATGTGCCACCAAGCCTAGTACTGCTGAGTCTAGGCAAGGGGGAGATGTAAGGTAGACAACGGTAGAATAAACAACCAGCTCTTGTCAATCTCAGTCTACTGGACTACAGGGAAAAGAGCCAAAAATTTTATCCCGTTTAGCCATTCTGAATGTTGGTTTTTCCATATGTAAAAAGAGGACAAGAGCTGCCATCCTAGATTACCTTAAGGATCAATCAGCGAAATAGGGTAAGATTTTAAAGCGCTTAATGAACTGTTAAAACACAACACGGATGGGATCACTCCTGACTGTATTCTTCACAGCTGCTCTTATAGGGTGAGCAGATGCAATCAATGAACTCATTCCCTTGTTCATCAAACGTAACAATACCCACTGTGTCAGGCCCCGTGCTGGGCACTGCAGGGGCTATGGAAGGAGGAAGACACACCCAATGCTCTCAAGGAACACATAATATGAGAGAAACAGGACTTGAATACATAATTCTACCAAAGGCTGAGTATCACACTCTTAAGAAAGGTACACTAAGCAGGTGGTGGCCCCTGGCCCCAAGGCCTTATGGTGAGTTCAGAGGGGGTAGGAAGGGATGAAAAACAGCAACGATAGCACAGGTCCAGGACAGGAAGGCAAGGGAGGCATAGGCATAAAGAGCAGAGAAAGGTAAACCGGTGGTCGAGTCATGAGGGCTGGGAATGCCCAGGTAAGAAGTCACTGGGGAGCCAAGGACACGCTCTTCACAGGGGATGGACTGAAACCTCCCTTGCAGGATTTCTCTTTCACCTGTGGGAGAGGAGTTATCACTCACTTTACAATACAAATGGGGAAAGGAAGCTGGAGAGAGGAAGGGAAGTGTCTAAGGTCACTCAGTGGTCACGCCAGTAGAAAGCACTTCAAGTCTGGTCTAGATGCTGCTGCCTTCTGCGTGGGCTCAACTCCGTGCAGTTCCAGGCTTTTAGCAAAGTCCCTCTGTGTGCCAGGCTCTGTGCTGAACGTCAATGCCTGCCACAAGTTTCACAGAACAGTGCTTCCCTGTGTTTCTCGCTCTGGACACTACAGCCACTTCCTCTCCAAACTTACCTCCAAAGACTCAGGCCTAACACAGCAGCCAGAGGGATCTTTCTAGGACACGTTGCTCCCGTCTAACCCCCGCCCCCCCCCCCCCCTACAGCCATCAGGGTGACATCTAGACCGGGCACCGGCCCTCCACAATCAGGCCCAACCTAACCAGACCAAACTCCAAGGCCTACAATTGGGCCCCTGCCCACCTGACAGCCACACCTCCCACGTTCCCCTTGCCCTTCAGCCACGCGGGCCGCCTCTCAGCTCCCATCCACACTCTCTCTCCGCCGGAAACACCAGCACGTTCTTCACCAAGCTCATCCTTCTTCATTCTTCAGAGCTCAAGCATCACCTCCCTTTCCCCAACAGTCAGATCCTTACTGCCTCCCCCCCCAGCACCCCACGTTTCCTTCTGAGTCCTCTCACAATAGTAATTAGAACCCGCGTAGCCTGCCGTCCGTCGCAGCGCAGGAGCTTCCCCAGGCACAGCACAGTGCCTGCCTAGTCCCCACTGAGCACTTCAACGTTTGCTCACGAACGAAGGAGAACTCCGGCTTAGCCTTCGCCCCCCTCCCCGCCCCAAGTGTCATCGGCTCGAAGACTTCCCCCAGTTCGCTGGCAACGCAGGTTCTCAGCACCCCTGCGTTCCCACGACCCCTCTCCAGGCCGCCGTCACGGCCTGTTCACACACGCTCTCCCGCAGGAGACTCGCGGCTCCCCTGGGGCAGGGTCTGCTCTCATCACCCCGGCGCCGGGCGCCCCACCGAGGCCGCCGCGCTCGGTGGAACCTGGCGAGCGACAGCCCGCGTGGGCCCCTTGCGGCTGCACTGGGGGAGCCGCTGCGGGGACCTTGCCCGGGACCCGCCTCCTCTCCGCCGTAAGGGCTCGACCCCAAGGGGCCAAGGTCGGCCAAGTTCTCGCCGCCGGCCCTGGCGGCCCTCGGACCCACAGGCCTGGGCCCGGGTCCCAGAAGGAGCGAGGCGGCCGAAGTGGCGCGGCCGAAACGAGAAGCCTCTGCTGTAGCACAGCCACCGAAGCTGGGTGACTCGAGCGAGCAGCTACCCCCCCGGGCACTGAGTCCTCCCACCCTCAGCCGAACGAGGCGGACTACACGGGCTCCCACGAGAACTGGCGCGGAAAGAGGAGCCGCGGTCTCCGCACAGCGCCTGGCACTAGGCCGCACCGACAGTCGGGCTAGGAGACGGCGCTCCCGCCTCCGTAGAGGCACTCGGACCTACTCTCACCTCAGACTCCGGCTGCGGGACTCACTCACCTCACGGCCCCTCCTACCACAGCGGGCCGCCCAGCCTCAACCGCCCTCACTTCCGCTGACTCGCCCCCGGAAGCGATCCATTGCGGCTGCGCACCGGGCGGCGTCCCCGCGCGCCCTCGTAGGCGGAAGGCAGCTTCGGCGGGGGCGGGGCGGTGGGCGGCCTCACGCGGAGATCCCGAGGAAGGGGCCACGCCCACTGCCGAGACCACGCCCACGCTGGCCCGGCCCTTGGGAAAAGCTGACGGCGCTTGGAGATCCCCGCGGCCTAATTGGCCGCATCCACCGCCGGTCTCCACCTCCTTGCTGCTTTCCTCTGGTAGTCCTGATCCGACCTCTAGCGGCGGAGGTCTACGTCCCTGCCCGGACCCCAGATTGTGTGGCGTCTGCTGTCCCTATGCCTAGGCACACTTAAGACTCCTCCCCCTGGCGTTCCAGGCCCTCCGGACCTACCTCTTGCCTTACCTCATTTCGCCCTGGTTCGCTCTGCACGCGTCTAGCTTCCCAGCCAAGACCCTCTACAGTCTTCTGTCCGGCAAGAAGAGGCCTCTCTCTCCTCTGACTACTGCCCTTCAGCTCTTTGTAGCTGTCTTCTATTTTAGCCTTTATGTATCTCTCTCTGTCACACACACACACACACACACACACACACACACACACACACACGGTAGATTCAGTGAGAGAGTAAATCAATGGGCAAGACCCCAGAGGCACTGGGAAAGAGACCCACATTCCTTCCAGGCTCACTCCCCCACTCCCCCCTCCCGCTTCAACCCTCTCGGTCCTGGTCTCCATGGCATCCAGGCCTGGGTCACATGCCCTCCCCTGACCTCAGGATACAGCTGTGCCTGGCCCCCAGGGTGCAGTTCTTGGGTCTCAAAGCCTGCGAGTCCCAGCTGCCAGGGACAGGCTGGCTTCACAGGAGGACGGGTTTGGGTAGTCACACGGGGCCTGTTGCTCAGAACTCTGTGCTTGCTTTAATGCTCTGCTGTTGTCCTCTTGTATATATATGTGTGTATGTGTGTATAAATATATATTTGTATATATGTGTATTTATAATTATATATATATAATATATACATTTATATGTGTGTGTGTGTGTATACATAAATTAGGCAAGGGGTCCTACAGTTTTCATTTTGCACTGGATCCTGCAAATTATATAGCTGTCCTAGCCAGAGACCTCAGAGTTGTCCATCCTGATCCTTACCATATTTCAAATGATGAGGGTTGACTTCCAGGTCCAGCTTTCTTTCCAGGATGGCAAATTGTTGTTTAATCATTGATTCTCCTTCCTGGCCAATGGCAGATCTTGTAGATCCATCCTAGCTGTCTTTCCTGGGGGTGGTAGATGCTGTCTTGGTGCCCAACCCAGATCACCTCTACCCTGCCAGTGAACCCATCTTCCAGCTGCTGTGTTGGCTTCACACAGCTGCCCCTTTCCCTGGAAAATTGCACTTACAAGAGGGAGCACAGAGGTCCTCACCTGGGAACTTACTCCACCTTCCAAGTCAATGACTGACCGATACAGGGTACAAAAGGTAGATTCTACTCTGTGGTGTGGCTTATGTTCCAGAACCCTTCCCCTATGATCATGCTCAGGCTACGATTTGAGACTCTATCACTGCTTAGCATCTTTCCTTTCCCCCATTCTTCGTCACTCCTTTTTATTTTTTTTAATTAAAAAAAATTTAAAGGCTTTTTAAAAAAAGATTTTATTTTTTTAAAGTAACCTTTACACCCAGCATGGGGTTCGAACTCCCAACCCTGAGATTGAGTCACATGCTCCTTCAACTGAGCCAGCTAGGTGTCCCTTCTTCACTCCTTCTTATACAGGTTTTTCTTGAAGTGTACTCCCTCAAAAAAAAAAAAAAAAAATTACCTAATGCCTGCCTTAGGCTCTGCTTCTAAGACAATGGGTAATTAACTTCAGAATCTTTCTCACCAGATTCTAAAAACAGTAGTAAGTACTACTACTAGGTCTATCACAAACTTAAGGACATCACTTGAGCCCTCTAGTGACAGAAAAGATAGTCCCCAAAGGCATTCCAGCCATGCTCCCTTGCCCATCTGCCAAGCCAATCCCACAGAGTCAGACCAAGGATAGAACTAACCAATATCCCATTCAAAGGAAAGGCACTTAGAACCACCCTAGTCTCTCCAATTTTATTACAGGACGTGTGGGTATCGGAGGGAAGGGGCAGACAGGTAACAGGCAGGAGCTGGGGGCCCTCCCCCACCATGAGCTTCAAGGCCCAGTGTGGGGTGCGGGTGGGGTTCAGGAGAAGACTTGAGATGAAGATCAGAAAGCCAAGGCAATCAGTGCCTTACATAAAACAAAGACTGTGCAATGTGGAGTGGGCCCTCCTGTACCAGGACGAGAGGAAGAGCCTGCTGGGTGGCGAGGCTGAGTCTCTGCTGACACTGGGTGGCTCATGGGATTGGTTACTGCCGCCCAGGCCTGGAAGCCCCGAGACAGACTCGGGTGCCCTCCCTCCCTGTAAGGGGCATGGAAGCACTGCCTCCCAGGATGCAACTTGGTTGAGCTGGCTGGCTCACGCCTCCTTTGCTCTGGAGATCAGAGGGGAGTGAGACATTTCGGTCTGAAAGGCTTTCTTTTTCACCTCAGTGGAAATGGGCAGGGGAGAGCGGTGAGGGGCAGTGCAAAACAAAACACTCCAAAATTGAGACAGGCTGAATCTCAGCTCCACCACTCAGTGACCTTGGGCACGTCACTTCACTTCCTTGAGACTCAGTTTCATCTGCAAAATGGGAACAATTACTATCTGCCTCACAGGTTTGTTGTGAGGATTAAATGAGAAAATACAAGTAATGTTAACAGAGTGCCCCAGACAGAGAAGGCTCAGTATGGATACTTCAGTGGCAGACAGAACTCAGCGGATGGGAGGCCTGGGAGCGTGTCTGAGGAAATGTCTGCCTTCCTCTTCCAGGTTTAAGAGTGAGCCCCTGTGGGGGCGGGCGTTGGGGAGCAGGTGTGGCTCCAAGGCTTTAATGAAAAAGCCCAAGGATCTCTCATGGTCCTGAGTGGCGGACAAGGATAGGGTTGGGGGTACACTGACCTTTTTTAAAAAGCTGGAAGAAAAGGAAGAGAGGACTATTTCTTCCTGTAGGTGCAGCTGCAAAGACATCAAGCTGGACCCATCTAGGATTTCAGATCCAGCCATCATGGGGCTGCTGCTGGGGGAAGACACCACCCCTTCTTTCTCCTCAGCGTTGGGGTTATCAAAAATACCTACAAACTGTGAGAAGCTTCACATAAAGACACTTTTCTGCATATATAAAAAAGACTGGCTGTGGTCAGTGGCTTGGGACGTAGACCAAGACCTTAAGAGAGGCCAAGGAGGGTCAATGGCCACTCGGTGGTGGGCTAGCTGGTCTGGGCTGCCCTGACAGCTGGGGCAGCGCCAGCTCTGGGGGAGGCTGTGTTCTTTGGCTGAGGTACACTTCTGTGGAGCTGGGGTCTGTCATCCTACTGTGACCCTTGCTGGGGTAGGTGGTTGGGGGTGCCTTGGCCCTGGGCCTCAGGAACCCCTCAGTGGACTCCCTTGCTAAGAGCAGAAGTCTCCTTCACAGTGAACCTCTCCAGGCAGCTGCCCCCCAGCAAGTCCCAAAATTGGTGCTGGGTGTCCTATCATTAGGTTGGATTGAGTGGTCTGGGAAGCCAAGGTCCGAGGTACAGTGAATTCTCCTTCTGAAGGAGGGCTTTGCCCTGAGCCTCCAAAAGGCTGTCTCCAGCTGAAACTCACCCCACTGGGGGACACCAGGCGGCGGGGGGGGGCAGCCAGGAAGGAGGCTCCAAACAAGAGTGCTTCCCTGGCAACCCCTCCTTAACCCCCAGTCCAGGGTTTCTTGATGTTTCTTTTGGGAGGGGGTGAATGTAAGGAGAGAGGGGTGGCCCAGTCTTCCTAGCACCACTCCTTCCTGATCTTCACCTCACAAGGACCTGGACTATGTGCCTGAGTGGGTGAGGTCCAGGGAGATGACCCGAGGCCCCATTTTTGGTATCCTGAACAGCTTCTGGAACCATGTGGGTAGTAAAGGGCTAATGGTGGCAGCTGGAGCCAGAGGTTCATCCAGCCAGTCAGCCCAGACACCCCCGTCTACCCCCCATTGACCTCAGGCCCCACGGGCAGCCTGGGAGCGGCAGGGGTGGGAGTGTGAGGACCACCGGCTCTGGGCCTGAGGGGCCTGTCCTCAGCGCTGGAGGCCCTTCCTTCAGCTCCCCCTACTCCAGCCGGGCCTCTCACGGCCTGAGGGTACACTAGGGCTGCAGGAGGGGCAGGCCACGCCGAAGGCCCTCCTTCAGGAACTGCATATACGTGGCCGTGGACGGGTCTTCAAAGGTGGATGAGAAGCTGAAGACGTTGTTCTCAATATCCTCGGGCTTCATGGAGGTGATATCCAAGAAGTAGTTGGCGTTGATGTGGTGGACCTGGGAGAGGGGCCAGGTGAGGAGAGTGAGTGGGGCCCCCACTGCTCCCGGTCTGCTCATGCCCTCTTGGGAGAAGGGGCCACTCCCAGGCCCCGACCGTCCTCACTCCGAGGCAGACGGCAGACAGGCAGAGCAGAACCGAACCCGGGGCCCGGCCGTTTCCCCGTCTCCCGCCTCTGGGCACACAGGGCCCTCTGCCTGCGGAGGTCTCCCACACTCATCTACTGGCCAGAACCTAACGCCTCTCCGCCTTCCCCTCGCCCCCACCCCCCACGGCCCCTCTTCTCCTCTGTTCCTGTGACCCTTGAACTCCACACTCCCTTCTGCCAAAATGCCCACCCACTCTGTGTGCCTGCTTCCCTGCTTCCTCTCGCCCTGGTTACTCAGCTCCTTAAGGGCAGGTGCCCATACACGAGCCAAGAAACAAATGGACAAGCAGGAGGGCGCAGTCCCCAGGCCAAGTTTTGTCCACTGGGCTCTGGGATGCCAGGGCCTGCCAGGGCCGGGCCCACCGTGCTGAGCGCCAGTGCGCCAGTGGCCCTCTTCCCAGCCAGCCTCAGCTCTTGCTCCCCGACTTCCTCCTCCACGTGAGAGCCTGGGGAAGCTAACGACCCTCCCACGGTCTTCAGTCCCACACTAAACCATCCCTCGGGACTCAAAGGGCAAGGGGCAGGAGATTCTGAGGCTCACATGCAGGCTGCACTTAACTGTGTAACTTTCACCAAGTCTCTGGACCTTTTTGAGCCTCAGTTTCCTTGTTTGTAAAATGAGCACTTGTCATTGTCCCTCTCCCAAAGACGTGTGAGACCCCCGTGAGAGGCTGTGTGTGAGTACTTATAGGGGCCCCCGGGGAGAGAGAGGATCTTGCAGCTTGGCTCGGCCTGGGGCCCCCTGGTCCTCTCTGCTTGTCACGAGGCCCGGCCCCTCCTTCCGCCTTCCCTCCCACAGCTGGCCACAATGGTCCAGGGTGAGCTTTCCCTTCCAGGCCACATTCCTGTCCATTCCCCAAAGTGCTGTGGAGGTCCCCCTTCTCGTGGGAGTGTCCCTACCCCTGCACGAGGCAGGCAGGGTGGGTGTGACAATTCCTATTTTATAGAGGGGGACCAGTGAGGTTCAGACTGACTGGGAGAGCGGCAGGAAGTGGCGGAGCCAGCCCCAAAGGCTGATGAGGTCTCTGAGTGTGCGCCCCTTGCTTGCTGCTTCCTCTGCCCCGAGCTGCCTGGCCCAACTGGGGGAAGGCGTGGGGGGCTGCCTACCACAGTGCCGTTGGGCAGACAAATCATCATCTCCACGGGGAAGCTGTACTTCTCCAGGTGCAGGTCAGCTAGCTTCTTGTGGGACGGGTTCTCCTGGTCGTTCTGTGGGGACACGTGTCCCGATGCCTCAGCCACCGGCCCCGTCCCCGGGGCTCCCACGGGGCTGTTCCCACCCACCTGCCACTCACCTGCAGGTCTTCCAGCTCCCTCACCAGGGACCAGGTGCTGATGAAGCTCTCATTGAGGAGGGCGATGATGGGCGAACTTTCCAGGACAGTCTCCCGGAGAGTCCGCCCCGAACCTGTTCAGGAAACAGCAAGGCCGGAAGGGTGAGGCACCCCCACATGTCTTGCTGGGTTCTCTATCAGCAATAAACCTTCTGGGCTGTAGAGCCGTCTGTGCACCCCAGTAAGAACAGATTCAAAGAGCGTGCCACAGAGTAGGTGCTGAGTAGAGGATCGCTGTAATTCCAGTCAGTGACATTGTGGCGTCCTGGGCTGAGAGGGGGTGGGGGTGGGGCGGGGGGAGGAGGGGGACACACAGACAGACGACAACCTCGGCCCAGGGACCTGCAGATAGTGCCAGCTTCTTTTTTTTTTTTTTTAATATTTATTTATTTGAGAGAGCGAGAATGAGAGAGAGAGAGTACATGAGAGGGGGGAGGGTCAGAGGGAGAATAGTGCCAGCTTCTTAAATCCACTAAACTCTAGAGCCCAGGGCCTTTGCACAGATTATTCTACCTAAAACACTTTTCCTCCTGCCACTTGATAAACTTCTCCTCCTCCTCCAAAGTCTCAGCTTACAATCCCTATCTCTGAGAAGGCTCCCCTGAGCCCCGGTTACAGTCTTGTGCCGCCCTGCACCATGCCCTGTGTGCCGCTCACCACGCTTGTCTTCATTCGACACGCGCCTTCTACACACACTGCGCTCCCCGAGCACGGGGACCACTTCTGACCAGACTCCCCGCACCCAGCCTACAGGCTTGGTGCAGGCGGTGCCTGGGGTGTTTGTGGATTGACTGGAATGAGGGCAGGGGCACGCTCTTACCCATCTTTGTTCCCGCTGGCAGACACCCTAAATCTCTGTGTCCGGTAGGTCTTGGGTGAATCTTCCGAATACGTGAACGCACGGCCAGCCTCTGGCACTACTTTCTCTCTTACTTGTGTGCAACCCTTCACGGAGCACAGACACACACCCATTTTCACAACTCTGCGGGGTAAGTGTGTTCCCCCTCTTTCACTGTCGAGAAAACTAAGGCTCAAGGAGGGGAAGTCACGTGGCCAAGGTCTCCACGCTGAAAATGGTTGAGCTGGGCTCTTCCTAATGTGAACACCAGCTTCTTCCGAGCTCAGTGCAGAACTCCCCCGGGCTCTTACTCCACATCCCTGCCCTGTGTAGTCCCCAAGCCCCGCCCCCTATGCCCCAACAGGACAGTCCTGTTGGTCTCAGAGCCTCCTGCACCCCACAAGGTGTGACTTGTCCCCCCATTCTCTCAGCCTGGCGGGGTCTCCCTCACCTCAGCAGGACTGGTCATCCAGGGCCCCCCACAGCAGAATTGAGTGCACCAGCTTGTTCTTGGCCTTGGCGTGGTCGAAGGCCTCGATGAATGGCAGATAGGTGACCTGGGGCCAAGGGGTGACACAGAGAAGCTACTGTGTGCGGCTAGGGTCCTACTCAGGAGGTGTGGACAATGTGTGTGTATGTGTGTGTTTGTACTGTGAGTGTGTAACTGTGCGTGCATGCATATGCATGTGTGTGTGTCTGAGAGAGAGAGAAAGGGTATTGCTGGGCCAGGGGATGCCTCCTGCCAAGTTCTGAATGGCAAAAGAGAGGCCCCACTGGTACGGGCAGGGCCGGGCAGGGAGGTGGCCTCAGCAGCAAGCCCTGTACCCAGCCTGGAATCAAGTGCCACCCCCGCCCCGCCCCGCACTGTTCCCCCAGCCCTGGCCGCACAGACCTCGCCCCTGGCCCTCACTCCCGTCTAGCCCCACCTTCTTGAAGGGGTACATGGCCACCTCCAGGCGCCGGGCGGCCTCCTCCCAGCTCAGCTCCTGCTGCCACTTGATCTCCTCAAACACAAACTGGAGGGGCTCCCCTGAGGGTGGGCGGCTGTCGATCATGTTGCCATCCTCATCCAGGATCATGGAGGGGACCGATGGGCCCAGGGCCTCCAGCTCCATCTGGGCCAGAGATTAGGAGGGGATGACATCAGTGAGGGTGTCTCAGAGATGGGCAAGACTCCTTGAGAGACCCTTAAAGATCCCCCGACTCAATGTAGAGGTGAAGGAACTGAGGCCCCGGGAAGGACAGGGCTTGGTCAGGGCTGGGGTGAGTCTGGGACAGAGCCAGGGTCCATCCAGGGCTCCTTCTACCACGTGAAGCTGTCTGAGGACCAATGGCAACTGTTAGGTTTTCTGTGCAAGATCAGGTGGTTTCCCAGAATCCTGCTTTGGGGACAGCTGGTCTCAGCCCACCAGAAGCTCTGGCCTTCACCCGGACTGCCTGCGGCACCCAGCCCTGCAGACCTGGGTCGGGACCCCTTGTGTGCTCACCTGGGGGATGTAGCCAATGTCCACCTCCATGTTGCTGCTCTCACCGGCCCCGTACAGCCATTCCATGTCCACGTTCAGAGACCTGGCGACAGGGAGAGGGGGCCAGGGCAGAACACCCCCGTCACCAAGGCCCATGTCAATCTTTCTCTCTCTGAGAGCACACAAGCCTCCCCATTTTACAGATGAGAACACCGGGGCTTGACAAGGTGACCCCGAGGTCTTAGGGCCACTGGGATTCTGCCCGCGGAGCCTGGGCCCTCTTCTGTCCCTGGGCCGCCTCTTTGGGAGGTGCTGCAACCACACCACGCTCGACTGGCCCAGCCCCTTCCAGTTCACAAAGGGCTTTCCCATCCATGTCTCACATGCTGCCCATGGCTCTTTGAGGCAGAAAGATCATCAGTGCCTCCCTCAGGACACGGAGAAGGGCAGTCGTGAAAACCCAGCACCCGCCTCCCTGAGTTGCCAGCCCCCCCTCCCGCCCTCCGCTGGAAGTGTGGCCCCACCACAGGTCACCTGCAGATCGGCCACATGAGGGAGCCCCAGGACCGACAACTAACCTCCACAGGCAGGATTGGGGGGGGGGCGCCTGAGGAGCTGGGCAGCCCCTGGGCCTGGTTCCAAGACACAGGCTCAGGAGCAGCCAGTCTTGGGGCTGGTCATTTGCCCCTGCCCTGTTTCACCCAACCCAGGACCTCCACCTCCAACCCTGGGGTGGAGGCAAACGTGCTCTGGGCTGAGCCTGTGCATTTGGCGGCGGGGGGGGGGGGGGGGGGGTGCGTGCTTGCTGAGGGGAGGGAGAAGAAACCACTCCTGCTCCTGGGTAGTGGTTTCTCTTCCCAGGCTCTCCCAGCCATCCCTTCACGCATGCCCAGGAGCCATGCCCCCCCCACCCCCAGCTGATGAGGAAACAGGTCCAGAGACAGCCAGGGCTTTGCCCTGGGCCATGCAGCCCACTGGTGCCACAGTGGAGACTTAACTATGGGGCTCCCAGCTCCCAGCCAAGGTCTTATCCCTGTCCTGGGTCACTCAGACCCACTAAGCAGCCACTTGCTATCAGGGAGGAATCTGGAAAGACTTGAAGTCAGGCCTTCTGGTCCCATGCTCCCCTGACAAGAGGATGACCCTGAGCAGGCTGGGCAGGCAGGCAGGCGGCCGGCATGGAGTCCTCCCGAAAGGCCCCTTCCCTCCACACCCTCCCCTCCCCCGGGCCTGTGGTAGCAACTGCAGGCAGTGGAGGGCCTGCCCCCAGGACTACATGGGCTGCTCCCATGGCCCGGCTAAACCCTCCTCACCCCCGCCCCCTGCCCCACCCAGCTCTTCCATGTCTCTTCCTCTGGGCAGGCTTCCTGGACTCGGATCAGCCAGGTCCCTGCCCAGCTGCCAGCACTAGGGTGCCATGTGCAGGCTGTGGTCACGGGTCTGTGAGAGGTCTGTCAGCAGAATGAGGGTGTTAGGCTCCAGCTTTGGGGAAGGTTTGCTGCAGTGGGTCCCAGGCACAGTGTTGGTGGTCCAGGCCAACTGGGACATGGTTGCCAGATGATGGAATGACCCACCTCCGCTCACCTCAAGCTGCCTGCTCCTGGGTCAGCTCCAGGCCCCTTCCAAGAGAAGTGGCTCTGGGGAGCGAAGGAGGGAGAGAGACGGAAGGGGCCTCTGGGCCCCTGTACCCGAGCTCCTGGAGCTGGGGGGTGGAGTGGGGCCAACTATAACGGGGTGCAGGGCTGGGCTGGGGCCAAGGCTCCCACCTGTGGTTGGGCACGAAGAGCCGGAAGTCTCGGATGTGAGTGGCGTCTTTGGAGAGGATGATGTGGCCGGTGAACTGGCCAGGTGAGAACCAGAAGGGGAAGTCAGGCGGCTCGCTGAGCTGGAACTCGGCGTGGATCCTGGGGGAGCGGGGAAGCAGCCTGGCTGGGAGCAGCCCCCTGCTGAGCCACGGCCCACCCTGCTGCTTTTGTGTCAAAGCTGGGGAGCCCTTGGCCAGACTCTCATGGGGAGGACAGGGCTGGGCAGGGCACGAAGGAGAACGTGTGGGGCAGGGAGAGGACACGAGGCTCTCCAGGCGCGGCCCATCCTCAGGGCCGGGCCTGGCCTGACCAGCCTTCCTCTGAGCCCTCACAGCCTCTGCAGGGTGTGTTTGAGCTGGTGTCATAGCTCCTACGCGCCCCCTTCTGGGTGGATAACCGTCAGCCACCAGCCTCATGCTAAGCATGCCCCATACTTTCCCCGCGCTCCCAGGAGGAAGTCACCCCCCCCCCCACCCCACAGATGAGGAAACTGAGGCCCAGAGAGCCAACACTGCTTGCCCAAGACCAGAGGGTGGTACGTGGTGGCACTGGGGGCTTCCGGGCAGGCCCTGCCCTCGCGGTGCCGGGCCCTTCCATGCTTCCCGGGGGTCCCCGGCCCAGCTGAGAGGCCAGGGAGGGTGTCTGAGGACTACACACCGGAACATCACAGTGTAGTAGAAATCGCTGATGGCCGTCAGGCAGGCGACGGCCCCCTGAGGGGCAAAGCGGGTCTTCACGAAGGGCCGAGGGTGGAACATGCTCAGGAGCCGGTGGATGATGACCTGGGGGGAAGGCAGTGAAGACCCGTGCTGGCCTGTTGGGTCCTGATCCCCGAGGTGAGCGTCTGTTCTGGGCCTGCAGGCCGGGGGCGCGGGAGGGGGTTGGGGGTCCGGGTGCGGAGCAGACGCAGAAGGGGCCATGCCTGGGCTGGGGCTGGGGCTCACTATGGGGCCCTCACCTCTTTGCCCTTGGGTGGTGGTGGGTAGAAGCGGTTGTTGGACAGATAGCCGGTGAAGACGCTCAGCTCACTGGGGATGATCCACCAGGGCTCGCCCAGCTCCACCCGGCCCCGAGGAGGAAGGAAGGGCCGGAAGTGGCGGGCAGCGAACACCGCACTTGGCGAGGCTGCCGTCGTCCAGTTGCGGAGGCCGGACAGGGCGAGGCGGGAGACCTGGGGCGGGGGGAGAGCCGGAGCTCTAGGGCGCCGAGAACCACGACGTGGGCGTTCCACGCAGGCCCAGAGGTCTCCCTTGAGCCCTGAGCCGGCCCACAAGCCAAGGGAGTGGCAGGACCCAGGGTGTGCTTTGTCCTGGGGACAGCCAGAGGCCTGGCAGGCACTATGTTGCCAGAGCTGAGGCTCACCTCACCTCCCCGGCCCCCAGCAGCACCCTGCTGGCCCGCTCAGGGGCAGCCCAGGCCAGAGCTGGCAGGGCCAGTTAGGGCTGGCGCGGGGCCGGGTGCAGGGGGGAGCTCTGTGCAGGGGTTCTGCCGGCCTCTTCGCCAAGCCCAGGCCTCACAGACACATGGTCCTGCCTCCCTCCTCTGCACCAGCTGGCAATCCTGAGAGCCACCACCTGCCACCCCCTTCACCAGCCTTGCCTTCTCCCTGACCTTCTCTCCAAGTCTCCCCCTGGGGCTAACGTCCCACGGAGGGGGCCGAGGCTTTGGAGAGAAGTCTGAGGAGAAAGGTGGTAACCACCTTTTGGGGGAAATCTCGGGGGTAAAGAGCAGGATGCGACCACAGAGAAGGGGAAGGAAGGTCACCCCCAGAGAGCGCCCCCTTCTAGAGTCGCCTGTACCACGCTGGCCAGGCCCCTGGCATGCCCGGCGTCCCTCAGCTGTTTCCCCGTCAGTAAGGCCCCATCTCTGTCAGGAGAGCTGACACGCGGGACAGAACGAGGGTCAGACTGTGCGGGCCTGTCTGTCTGCACGTCTGGAGCACAGAGGCAGGACCCGGGGCATGTCCTGGGGTAAAAGCTGCCCCTTGGGCAGCCCCTCCCTGCCCCTCTGCGCCACAGGCAGGAGTCCCACGAGGCATCCACCACTGGGACAGCACGTGCCTGGCCCCTTCGGGGGGCGCTCCGCCACCAGGGAGCTGCCAGGTCTTCGCCGGCATCAGGCTCCCTCTCCCTTCCCAGCCTCCACGGTGGTAGGGGGGCCAGGCTCACTGGGAGGAGAGAGGTTCTTGGAGCTACCCCCCAGGGAGACCGAGCAGGCAGTTCTCTAAGCAGGGCTGGATGTGCTGCGCCAGGTGGAGCCGCCTGCCCGCGGGGTCCTGCCCACCCCCGCAGGGGAGCTGCCCGCGAAGGGGGGCCGCGCTCTGTGGGGCGCTGCCCCTGACCCATCTTCCCACCAAGTGCAGCTGCGCCCTGGCACCCCACCAGCTCCCGCCCTGTTCTCACTGCTCTACGGGGGACTCATCTATTCGGACAACTTCAGCCACCAACTATCCCTGCCAACCTTCCCTCCCCAGGTCTTCTGTGGGAGGCCAAACCTGTGTTTCCAACCTCACTTACTGGACTGTCTCCCTGGACATCCGCAGGCGCCTCGACTTCAATGTGTCCAGACTGACCTCATTCGCTCCCCACCAGACCCATTCCCTCCCCTGGTCCCCGTGGGGCAAATGGCCCACCAAGAACGGGGCTTTCCGTCTCCTGTTTCTCCCCAGCCTGCCGAGCATCTGACGAGGGAACCCTCCCATTTCAAAATCTGCTATGGTAATTCACTGCTGCAGAATGAAGGCCAAAGTCAGGCGACCGAGGCCCTCTGCAGTCTGGCGACTTCTCTTCCAGCCCCACTGGCCGGGATGCCCCTGCCTGTGTCCCACGTGCCCTGGGTCCAGCCACACCAGCTCTCTGTCTGCAGGTGGCTGGCCCAGCACTTCCTGCCTTCAGACCTTTGTTCATGCTGCAGTGGCCTTTCAGGGGAGACAGGCTGAGTCTCTGTGGGCTGGGCAAAGAGGAAAAGTTGCTCCTGGCAGAGGGAACAGCATCCAAGAAGGCTCACAGCGGGAAGAAAGCCTGGACATCTGGAGTGGCTGGAACAGAGCAAGCTGAGGGGGAAGGGCGGGGAAGGCAGGCAGGGTGTGGGGATGCCTCGGGGCCAGGATGGGCTTGCGACCTTGGCCCACGGGCCTCAGGGCGGGGCAGGGCTGCTCAGGACAGCATTTGTCAGGCACCCCTCCCCCCCATGGCCCCCTGCCCGGGCTGAACCTCAGGTCTGGTTCATCAGAGTGCAGCAGAGCACCAGTCAGGTGCCAGGGGCCTGAGGAAGCGCAGAGGCATGAGTCGCAGGCCTTGCCCTCAAGAAACTCACAGCGTGGGGGCGGGGGGAGACCAACTTGCAGAAAGTAATGAGCTGCCTCCTCTGCCCGGGTCCTTCCATCCTTCCATTTCCCCCCCAACCCCCCGCCACTGGCTCAGGCCCCTCCTCCTGCAGTCTCTGTCTGACGGCACTGCCTCTAGGAAGCCAGTCCAGATCCCGTCTGGATTAGGAGCTCATGCTTACCCCTCCTGCACCACACTGTGTCCTAAACAACGGGGTTGGCATCGCACCCACTTCTGGACCCCCCAGGGCCTGGCACATTGGGGGCACAGGGGGCAGCTAATAAAGGAAGGAAGAAAAGACGGAAAGCGAAACAGAGCACAGACCTATTCTCGGGGGTAAGTGTGTGCAGACAATCCTGTATCTGTGGTCCTACCTGGGGGCAGACTCCACTGCCCCCCACTCAAACTCACCCCCAGGAACCCGTCTTTGCTCTTGGTCATGGACTCCGGGCGCAGAGGCTGGAATCGGGCTTCTATGGTGAGCGTCTCCTCACTGGGGTCAAGGGCCAGTTCCGCCTCCTCGTAGACGCCCGCAGGAGCGGACCCTAGGAGACACACAGTTGCTGGAGAGCGGCCTGCCCTCTGGCTGCAGGGCCTCTCTTCTTTGCGGATGTCTGTCCACCCCCTTCTCCCCCCACACAGGAAGGTGATTTAAGGGGGCCAGGCTTAGAGCTGGAGTAATAATAGTTAACAATTCCCAAAGTAACAACCAGTAAGTATCTCATTTTAGTTTCACAGCAGTCTGGAGAGGCCGATAATAACATTATTACCAATTCCACTTTACACATGAAAAAGTGGAAGCTCAGAGAGGAGGTGAAGTCACTTCTCGAAGGTCACACAGCTAGGTCGTGGGGGAGTCAGGATTCAAACCCAGGCCTGTTTTACTCTAAACCCACAATCAACCATGACCCTCTTCTGAGGGCACTATGATCTCAGAGACTCCGTTTCCTTAAAGGCTCAGGAACCAGATGACCCGCGTTCAAATCCCCCGCCTCACCAGCTGTGTGATTTGGCCAGTGGCTTGTTAGGAGGATTGGACGAGAGAATCCACGTGGTGTTAGCACCCGGTTTGGTACAGAGTGAACCCGTAATAAACTTTAGCTGTATTACTACTACCAGAGGATTCAGGGTCGGGGAGCCACAGAGCGAGGGCTCAAACCGAATTCTCCTGACTCCACCCTGTGCTCTTTCCACCCGGCCGGGCTGGCTGGTTGTCCGGCTTCCCTTTGTTCTGTGAACTGAGTCTGAGATGAGCTTGGTGCTGGGCCCACCAAAGGCAGCCTCTGGGCAGGCAGCTGCCTCTCCCAGTGGCTGGGGTCCCAGCACCGGAGAAGCCACTGCCTGGGGCATGCAGAAGAGAACACGGGCTGGGCCTCATCAGCCTGTCTCCAGGCTGAGGTCAGTTCCATTTCCTGGACCATTGGGGGCAAATCACTCAGCCCCTCTGGTTTTCCTACATGGGCAATCGAGGCCATGCTGCCCTGCATGTCCCTGTCCTGGGGGCCTCTTGAAATGAACGCTTGTCAGAGAGCCACTGAGGAGAACGAATGAAAGCGAGAAACAGGACCGTCTTTGACACCATCTTTGGTATCATTAAGCTCTGAGATAGATTGCAATGTCCTCCAGAATGCCAGTTTGGAAGAGAGGAGACTCGCTTCTCCCCGATTTTCTGGATGGTCCTGTTTCCTCATCTGTCTAAGGAGGGGCTGGAGTGGCAGTGGCTGAACTTGATTTTGATTTCTCAGGTCTTTTCCTGCCTGAGGTATGCCCAGTTTGAGACCTTTCAAGTGTGGAGGGAGTCATGATGAAGACTGAGGGAGAAATGCAGCCTATTTCAAAAAGGGTGACTGACGGAAGGGAGCGCCCTAGACACCTCTCAGGGGTAAGGCAGTGGCATTGCTCGCCATGGTGCTGTCCTCGGGCAGGTTCATGGGACAGAGATGATGCTTGGCATCTGCTGGCGAATTGACTGACAGGCCAACTGGAAGCACTGGGAGCAATTCCTAAACAGGAATCATCAGAATCATTTGGGATGCCTTTCGAAACTGCGTATGTCCAGAATCCTCCTCAAACCTACTGAGTCAGAATCCTCAGGGGCTAGAATCAGGAAGCTGCCCTTTTAATCAGCATCAGCTTCTGACGTAAAGCCCTGTTCTGAAGAATCACAGTTATTTCTGCATTTGTAAGCCGATGTAGCAAAACTTTCCAAAGAGCAATCTGGAAACCTCAGAGAAAGGGAACAGCTGGAATGTGCAAGTCTATTCGTCTGCCTTGCTTTTTCAAGTATTTTACTCTTATCACAGATCATTAATACCACTGTCCAGCACGTTATGGCCTTTTAGTTTCTTTCATAAAAAGTTTTATTGCCTGACTTCTAAGTAACTCATTAGGGACAATTCGTAAAACTTTTAAGGTATAAGGAAAATTAAACACACTCATAACGGAACCAACTAGACAGACGGCTTCTGGTTCCTGCATAGATTTGATGTTTTGGGCTTTGTTTTATTTTATGTTTTCTTTTCCCAAAATTTGGTCCAGTTTTGCACTCCTAGCAGCCTAGGTGTTAAGGGAGGAGAAAAAGATTTATGTGTAAAAAATTACAAGTGTCCTCGAGCCCAGCAAGCTTGTCCAACGTGTCATTATGAGGGAACTCACTCTCTCTGTCCATGAAAAAGGACAAGGAGGTGGCTGGGTGGATGCTCTGAGGAGTGTTTGCAGAATAAGAGGTCAAGGCCAATCCACATGAGGCTGAGCTGTTTACCAGCCCATCTGCCTTCACCGCAGAACTGAATGCCACTGAGAGACACGGACCCACATCTGCTCCAGCAAATTCACATTTTTCATCTGACCCTCCTTCTCTGGCAGGGACTGCGGTCACCAGACCAGCAAGTGGCCGACCTACTCGACCCCGCCTGCGACACGGAAGGCCCGTCACTGGCCCCTGGCGCTCACGCACCCAAGGGCAGCTGATGTCTCTCTTCCTTGCCTTTCCCAGCTATTGACCTCCTTACACCCAGCTATTTGGATAACTAGATCCCGAGTTCAAGAGGTGTCACAAGATGTTGGAGAGAAATGGACACAGAGGTTGGGGTGCTGGTGAGACCGTGAGAGAAGCATTTAATAATTCATTAGAATATTTCAGCACCTCACCTTTATTAAAAAAAAAAAAGGTCACTGATTACAAGTAGGTAAAAATGGACCCCCAGGACAGACTAGGAATCCGACAGCACCTGAGCAGAGTTTAATCGCTAGTAACTGGTAAGAGCGCCTGTCCACGGAAAGCTACTGTATACTGGTCACTCTGCAGACATTCTCGCTAATCCTCAAACCTGGGAACCGGTGTGGGACCTGGAGCCAGATGGCCCCCGTTCTAATCCTGGCTCTGCACCTCCCTGGGCCTCATCTCCCTCTCCAGGCGGCCCTCCTGCTAGGAGCAGGCTCAGAGGTCAAGAAGCTGAGGGCCATGACGCACGTGCCCCCTCCCCAGGCCCCAGGCTCTCCTGGTACCTGTCAGCTTCTCAGCAATGGGCTTGAACTCCTCGGGGCTGAGGTACATATCCCGGTCTGTGTCCAAGGAGGAAAAGAGAAAGAGGCCTTCTGTCCCCAGGGCCTTCAGCGCGGACTCCTGCTTGGGAGGAAGGGGCTCCACTGAGCACCATTTGGGTAGCCAGCTGGGGGTCCTAAACAGGCAGAGGGGGCAGCTCCCAGCACCATCTTCCTGAGTTCTCACAACACTTCCCAGTCCACCCACCCAAATGTCCCCTCGGTACCATCCCGGAGCCCCGGTCCCCACACGGTCCCTGCTGGGCCCTGCTCCTTCATCCACTACCCACTAAGCCCGAGGCCGCCCTAGTCTCCTACCCGGTCCCGTCCCCATGTCACATTCTTTCACCAGTGTCCTCTCCTGTCCCCCCAGCACTGTCCCAGCACTCTCCGGGGCCACCACCAGACTCTCCCGGGTCCCGGCTTCACTCCCACTGTCCAAGCCACCGGTCTGTCCCAGGCCCTGCCCCACACTGGGCCAGTGTTCTGGCCTCCCAGCACAGTCCTCCCAAGTCTGCTCGACCCGCCACACCCCCACCCTTTCCCCCTCCTTTCATGCCACCCTCCGCGGCCCACCGGTCCCGACCTTCCATCGCGCCCCTACCCCCCACCCCGTGCCTCCCCATCCCCTCCCCCCTCCCTCCGAGCCCGGCGCCCGCCCGCTCCGGGGGCCGCCTCCCCCCCCCCCGCCGAGCCCCCTCCCCACCTCCTCCCGGCCCCCCTCCCCCGCCGCACGCCGCCCGGGG
>NW_027397080.1:17859549-18110463 GCF_003265705.2 Callorhinus ursinus
GGCGGGGCGGGGCGGCCGCCGGGCCGTGGGGCGGGTGCGGGCTCGGTGGTGTCAGGGGGCGCCCTACCGGGGACTCCCCGCCGCCCGCCTCCCAGCCCGGCCTGCACCTCGGCTCCCAAAATGAAAGCGGGGCCTCGGCGTTCGGTCCCGTCGGGCGGAGGCCTGGGAGGCGGCGGGGGTGGGGGTGGGGGTGGGGGTGGGGGTGGGGGTGGGGGTGGGGGGCGTCCGCACCTCCGAAGCTTGTCGGGGAGGGGACTCCGGGCCACCAGGCTTCGTGTCCCCCTCTGTTGGCAGACGTGAGGGAGGCTTGAGGGGGAACACCCCCCTCTCCACCCTTATCCCACCTGCTTTCTAAACCGTCGTCTGTCCTCTAGAAGAATGAAAACCTACAAAGGAAGTCCTGCCCCTACTCCATGCCCTTCAGGGTCCACAGACTTCCACTTCTGCACAATCGCGGGGCGGGGAGCGGGGGAGGGACCTGTACAAGGCCACCCGCAGGGGCCGGGGCCCTGAAACCCTCACCTGCTGGGGCCAGAATGTCCTCACCTGTAAGGGGGAGTCAAAAGAGGCCCTCCCCGTGGATTGTGGTGCGGAAGAAATACCTGGGTTGGTGGGGCTGGCAGCCCCTTGGCATGGGCAAGGCCAGACTGTGACTTACCAGCTTCCCTCTCCTCTGCTGGACATGGCACCACCACAGGAGCGATTTTTCTAGAGAGCAGCTCTTGGCATGCCTGCAGGAGGACCTGGGAATGGGGGCGGGTGGAGTTTGAAAAAATACTTTTGGATCTGCCAATACTTTTGGTTCCTGTCTCCAGAAGCCTTGGTTCCACTGGGGCCCTCTTCCATTATTTGAAGGTCTCCAGGAGCCCGGGGATGGCTCTGTCTTTCCCAGGAGAGGGCAGAAACCGCCCAAGCCTCCAGTCAAGAACCCTGGCCCCGGGCGAGCAGCAGCACCATCCTTGATCACTGCCAACCCCAGTCCATGTGCACCTGTCAGGTCCCAGATGCTGGAGGGACCACTATGTGCTGGACTTGGTGTTGGGTACTTTATGCTTTTATTTGTTCTCAAGCAACCCACTGAGGTGAGGATTGTTTGCCCACCCAGGTCTGAGTCCCCATCTCATGCCCTGCCACCTCCCAGGGGATGGCCCAGCCTAATGATTGGGGGTGAGGACTTTCTTCTACCACCACTTCTGTCCTTCATGGATAACCAACCATGACAGCACCCTGTGGGCAGGGCCCCATCTTCCCAGAGCCCACACAGGACCTGACACATGGTCAGCACTCTAATGTCTTTTGGACGAATGATTCCTGGGGACCGAGAGTTGTGGGCTCTGGACCTAGCTTTAACCCAGTGCTCTGGCCCCAAAGCCTCAGGGGGACCCACGGAGGGGCTGACATCTGCTGTTGGCTCCTGAAGACTTCCAACTATGCTACTTCCAACTCATTACCGCTAATGTTTGGGGACACCCTGCATATGACAGATGCTATTAGAAAACCAAATTCTGCTCTATCAGGAAGCAAAGCTAACAGAGCACAAAGCAGGTTAGGAGGGGAAGATTGATGAGCCAAGGCCCCTGGAAAATAAATGAGGGAAGTTTTCTTTGCCAGAATACTTTTATGTATTACACTTGGTTCTTGTTAAAGACACAGACACCCCACTGATCTCCATGGCCCAGGGCTGGGGAGATGGGCTGCTGGGATTGGGAGGGTGCTGGAGGAGGGGTGGGTTTACAAGACTTGACTTAGATCAGTGAGCCTCTGGGAGAAGGATCCATGTTGGGACCCAGCTCTGGGAAGACAGCTCTGGGCTTGGGCAATGGAGCTGGACTAGGTGTCCCACTGGTGGCACCCTTCCCAGGAGGCTTGTCTCCAAATGAAGGACCTGGGCAAGGCTGGGCCTTGAGAGATGGGGCCAGGAGGGTCGCTCTGGTCAGCAGTGGCGCTGCAGGGGCCTTTTGGCACCTTGTCTCTGGGCCCTGAGTGGGCAAGGGTGGTGTTTGGGAGTAGCGGCAAGTGGAAATTACATCAAAGTAAGTGGCATGCTGGCTATGTCCTTGAGGGGCTCCCAGGTGAGTAGGGAAATCATTCTTACGCCCGTTCAACACATGTTTATGGAGGGTCTTCTGTGCTTGGTTCTGGGCATTGGGGATCCACAAGAGAAGACAAGTGGAATCTGCTCTTCTAGACAAGTCAGTGGGTACTATGACCCCCCCCACCTTCCCCGGAGGTAAGTGATCGGAGAAAGGGATGTATGCAGAGGAGGGTCCCCGTGACTCTTAAGAGGGGCCAGAAGAGGCTTCACAGAGTGGAAGGCCAGCCAGGCCTGAGTTCAGGAGGTCACCAGTCAGAGCACCAGGGGAAGATCATTCCAGGGGCAGGAAGAGCAGAGGCAAAGGCATGGCGGCATGAACGTCAATGGCATGTCTCTGGCATGATGAGGATTTGAGCAGGGAGGGAGTGTGAAGGGAGGGGCAGGAGAAACAGGCTGGGGCTCCACGTGACTTGTGAAAAGCTTGGACTTTATCCTCAAGACAACAGAGTCATCTGAAGAGTGGGACATTCAGCCACGGAGGCTTCCTTCCGACTCCGGAGGGAGGGTCCTTCGCCTCCCTGCTGTGTCCACAGGGGGCATTGGTGCAGACACCCCCGGGCGCTCCATCCGCCGCTGGAAGAATACGCAAGGCCAGGGTCACTGCCTCATATCCTGGCCTGTGTGCTCTCTCTCTTTCTCTCTCTCTCTCTCTCTCTCTCACACACACACACACACACACACACACACACACACACGCACATGCACACGCCTGCCTGCCCTCCAGTAGCATCCTCTCTTCCGCTTGCTGTTTCGCTGGGGCAGACTCGCTGGGGAGGGGCCCCTGCTCTCCAGGGAGAAGATCAAAGTAGGGTTTTCGACTGCAGCTCTAGGAGGATAATGAGCTGGGGTCCAAGGGGGAGGAAAGCCATCTGGTGCTGGGTTTTGTGCTTCTCCTCTAACTCGAGGAGCCTGGACAGGCAGAGGGGTTATTTGCTCTGAACCCAACCCCTGACATGTTGCTGGTCAATCACAGGACCAGCATTTGGGAGCAAAATGCCACTCGGGAAAGGGGAGGCTTTACCTGCCCAGACCACGGGGGCCTCTCGACAAGCTCAGGCCCTACTGTGTGCCCGGAACTAGTCTAGGCTCCTGGCACACAGTAGTGAAGACAGACGAGGTACGTCCTCTTTTGGAGCCAAATATTCTAGCAGGGGGAGAGAGGTGATACACACGCAAAGAAGATCATTTCGGATAATGGTAACCGTGAAGGGGTGAGACAGGCAGGGGGCAGGCAGCTTCCCCAGGAGGAAAGGAAAGAAGGGAGAGCCGAAGGGAGGGCATCTCAGGCCAAGGGGCCAGTGCAGAGGCCCTGAGGAGGAAACAACCCTGGTGTGTTCAGGAAACGTGTGGAAGGCAGGGCGGGCTGTGTGGAGAAACAGGAAGGGCTGGTGAGAGAGCCGGGGCCCCACGGACGTTGTGGGCCGAGGCAACAAGCTGTAGTTGGATACAATGGAAACCATTGTAGGGGGGCGCCTGGGTGGCTCAGTCGTTAAGCGTCTGCCTTCGGCTCAGGTCACGATCCCAGGGTCCTGGGATCGAGCCCCACATCGGGCTCCCTGCTTGGCGGGAGGCCTGCTTCTCCCTCTCCCATTCCCCCTGCTTGTGTTCCCTCTCTCGCTGTGTCTCTCTCTGTCAAATAAATAAATAAAATCTTTAAAAAAAAAAAAAAGAAACCATTGTAGGGTTTTAAGGAGGGGAGTGATGTGTCACTTGTTTTTGTTATTTTTTTAATTAAGCTTTTTATTTTAATTCCAATGTAGTTACCTGATGTGTCTTTAAACAGACTTTTCTAATAGCCAAAAAGGAGAGACAACCTTCATCTCCACTGATGAGTAGATAAACAAAATGTGGCAGATCCACGCAACGGAGATTTTGGGGCAATAAGATGGAACAAAGCACCACTACATACTAGAACATGGACAAACCTCAAAAACATCACACTGAAACAAAGAAGCCAGACACAATTGTAGGATTGTAGGGTATTGTAGGATTCCATTAATATGGCAGGTCCAGTAAGGCCAATCTGGAGACAGAAAGTAGATTCGTGGTTGCCTGGCACGGGAGTGGGGGTAGGGAGTGGCTGTTAATGGGCACAAAGCCTCTTTTTTGGGGTCTAAATGTTCTAAAAGGAGATTATGGTGATGGTTGTACAAATCTGTGAATATACTACAAAAACACGAATTGTATACTTTAAATGGGTGAAGTTTATGGCATAAAAATTATGTCCCAATAAAGCTGAAGTTTTTTGTTTTTTTGTTTTTTGTTTTTAAGACCTTTCTGGTTTCTGGGTAGAGAACAGACTGAGGGGAGCAGGAGTAGACAGAGGGAGTGGGGGGGCTGGTTCAGTCTCAGCCCCAAAGGCATCGGGGCCCTGGGCCGGGGGTGGGGGTAGCGCAGCCCGTGTCCAGCAGACAGTGGTGCCCTTCCCGAGATGGAAAAGCCTGAGAGGCCCAGGCTGCCGTGTGGACGTGACCCCAAGCCTCGTGTGGAGTGCAGTGTTGGGGAGGGGGCATGTGCAGGAGTCTGCAGCTGTGAGCTATGGGGACCGTAAACTTTCGAGTCACCAGCCTATAAATGACACTAAAGCCACAGGATTGAATGAGCTCATTGAAGAAGAGAGAAGAGGCCTTTGGTTTGCGTGGCCTCGGCGGCTGGTACGTGGCCACAGATGTGGCCGTGCCTCTGAGTGCTGAGGGGCTTTGGTTGGATTCTCAGGCACAGGGCTGATGCCAGGACTAGCCAGAAAAGAGATGAATTGTGGGGGTCCCGACTGTCTTTGGCTAGGCTCTCTCGTCCTGTCCAGGCAGGTTTATTTCCTGGGGTCAGGAAAGGCCCCCGCGTGGACAGCTTTATTCTCAGCGCCATGGCCGCAGGGGTCCTGGGCTGTGTCGCCTGCCTGCCGCTGGAGCCGCTCGACAGCCCAGTGGCTCTGATGCGCCATCGGGGTGGCGTGTCCCTGGGCTGGAGCGGGTACTCGCTGAGTTTCCTGGGTGGGGTTTTTTGGAGTGCTCAGCAGTGAATGCCAAATCCAGAAGAATTTTTCCCTCTTATAAAAACACCCTTCCACCAATCCTGTTGCTCATTCAGGACTGGAGGCTGAGGCTCTCAAATGCAAAGACAGGCGAGTTTCATGCAAGCCCCAAGAAATGAGTTGGACATTTGGGGGCTTCCCAATGGTTAGTGTTGAGCCCGGGAAGATGGTGCTGGGTCAACAGCCCCAAACTCGTCTGCTCTGAACTGTGCCCAGGGCCAAGGAGAGAACAGGGGTTGGGGTGATCGAGCTCCCGGTTTGTCCAGGACTGAGGGGTGCCGAGGCTGGGGGTTGCTCAGTTTGAAAAGCAGCCAGAGTTCTGGGCAAGCCGGGAAAAGCTGGCCCCCTACCACGGGAAGGCCGTGTCTCAGGGTGCCCCGAGGTGCTTACTCGCGCACCGCACCCCCAGAGGGGTAGAAAAGGGCTTTATGATGACCAGATAAAAAAGCATTAGAGCCCTGAGTATATAGGACATAAGTTGTTATAAGTTGTCTATAAATTTGAGACCGAAAACTCAGTGGAATGCCTATAATCTGAAGACTGAGAGGGAATGCAAAGGCCACGTGCCTGAAATCAGTCCGTGGTAGAAGAGGTCAGCACAGGGTTCACTCCAGGGATGGCGGGTACTGGCAGAGAGCAGGAGGGAGCTCTCTGGATGCTGGGAATATTCTCTATCTTGATGGGAGGGGAGGCTACATGAATGGGTACACAGGTGAATATTCCTGGAGCTGTGCACTTAAGATTAGTGACTTTTACACATGTGACTGTGTCTACACTATCCCTCAGTGGAAAAATTCTTTTAAGGGGCGCCTGGGTGGCTCAGTCGGTTAAGTGTCAGACTCTTGATCTTGGCTCAGGTCTTGATCTCAGAGTCGTGAGTTCAAGCCCTCTCTCTGCTGGGCTCCATGCTGGGCATGGAGCCTACTTAAACAAAATAAATTCTTTTATTTTTATTTATTTTTTAAAGATGTATTTATTTATTTGAGAGAGAGAAGGGGCAGGGGGGAAGAGCAGAGAGAGAGGGAGAGAGAGTCCCAAACAGACTCCACACTAAGTGCGGAACATGATTCGGGGCACGATCCCACGACTCTGAGATCATGACCTGAGCTGAAACCAAGAGTCGGAGGCTCCACCGACTGAGCTACCCAGGTGCCCCCCAAAAAAGTTCTTTTAAAAAAAGTTTCATTTGGGAGCACCTGGGTGGCTCAGTCTGTTGAGCCACCACTGGATTTTGGCTCAGGTCATGATCTCAGGGTCATGGGATTGAGCCCCTTATGGGGCTCCGCTCAGCAAGGAGGGTAAGGAGTCTGCCTGTCCCTCCCCCCCGCTCTGTCCCACCCCCACTTGCACTTGTGCGTGCTCTCTCTTTCAAATGAGTAAATAAAGTCTTTGAAAAAAAGATTCACTTAAAGGCTCAAGAAAGGGGCGCCTCGGTGGCTCAGTCCGTTAAGCGTCTGCCTTCCGCTCAGGTCATGATCCCAGGGTCCTGGGATGGAGTCCTGCATGGGGGGGGGGGCGGGCGGTCCCTGCTCAGCGGGGAGCCTGCTTCTCCCTCTTTGCTGCTCCCCCTGCTTGTGCTCTCTCTGTCAAATAACTAAATAAAATCTTTAAAAAAATTTAAAAAGTAAAGGCTCAAGGAAAAATGGGACTAATTTAAAACCCTGGAGCCATGGAAAAATAAAACTCAAATAAAGGAAGACACAGTGATTGAGCTGGAGGGATGAAGGGTTTCCTTAAGAGAAAGATCAAGGATGTAGAGACAAAGATGAAAGAGAGAGGAGGCAGATAGCTCCCGGCCTCTGGTGAGATGGGATTAGACGGTTGGACACGTCTGTCTGTTCTTCAGCAGGAGAGATCCCAGAGAGATTTCCCAGACGGAGAGGCAGTACATCAGAAAGCAGGGCAGATGTCTTCCCTAGGGAGCACGGACAGGCCCCGCGGGGAGGGTCCTAAACCACAGTGGGTGGCGGCAGTCAGGGTGGCCCCCTTGGTGATCAGGTCAGCTTGGGACAGGGAAGGTGCCAAGGCCACATGGCCATTGTAGGTGGGGAGCCTCACGCTGGGAGAACATGTGAAGCCGGAAAGGTGACACAGCAAAGGGTAAGGGTGCAACCAGGGGACACAGATCGAAGCCTGTGCAGGACGCTCCATGGAAGGTCATCTCCTGGTTCGAATTGCCCCTGGGGAAGGGGTGAAGGCAGATGGAAAATGGTGTTTGAGACCCAGAACTCACTGGCATCCTACCTGCCCCAGATCCAGAAGATTCCAAAGGGAAAAGAGAAGGCCCCGGAGCCAGAAAACAGCCTTGGCTCCACACAGGCTGGCAGAGGAGAAGGGCCATCTGAGGAAGCAGCTTCAATTTTCAAAAGCGCAGCTGGACCTGCTTGACAGGAGTGGGGCCACAGAGGGGAGGGGAAGCTGCAGGAACAGAAGTCAAAGGAGAGGCTGCGGTGCCTTGAAGTCTCCGGTTCCCCTCCAGATGGGAAGAGTCCAGAGCACCATGGAAACACAGGGCAGGAGGCCCTTGCTTCCCCGGTACTCCCGGGGGGACCAGTCTCAGCCGCTCCTGCTTCGGAAGCGGAGAAGGGTTTCCACTGAGACGTAGGTAAGGGGGAGATGAGCCGGAGGCCTCTCCCCTCAGAAGTCAGAGGAAACTTGCACAGATGTGCCGCAGGTCATCTCATGGCCCTGCTTTAACCTCTTCCTGGCTTCTTGCTGCTCAGATTAAAATCAGACTCTGCAGATTAAAATCAGACTCGAGGCCCTGCAGGATGGAGCCCGGTCCATCTGACCTGCTCCGACCCACTGCACAGCGCCCTGCATTCGATGCTGCCCTCCCACTCCTCAGGTGCCCCCGTACTTCCTACCTCTGGGCCTTTGCACCTGCTGTTCCCGCTGCCTGGAATGGTGTGTCACACAGGTCTGCTCCCCATCTCCAGTGTCCCCCCGTCACTCGCCTATGTCCCCTGCCTGTGGCCTCCCCAGCACCGAGCTCCGTCTGCATGCCGGCCCCACCCTGCCACGGGCCTGGAAGCCCCACGGGGGCGGGGACCTTGTCTGTCTTGTCGAAGCTGCAGCGGCAGCACCTTGCCCACTGCCCGGCAGACACGGTTAATGGCCTCCTGTGGAATTACAAAGCCTGGAGGGTTCTGGAACGGTGGCCTGGGCAGTGAGCCGCATGACCTCTGAAGGTCTGGGGCAGGGCCTGAGAACTTGCATTTCTAACAAGCTCCTGTTGCTGCCGGTGCCCCAGACCCAGCTTCCATACTCTGAGAACCACGGATCTAATGATTGCCCAATGCTGGATCATTCTGTGGGCTAAAGCAGAACCTTCCGCCCCAGGTCTCAGGGGAACTCCCAAGGGAATAGTGACTGGTGGCAAGGGGCTCCTGAGGGTCAGGGCAGGGAGACAGCCACACCCCTGATGATTGCAAGGTTGGCCAATAAATCCAAAGCCTTGGGAAAGGGAAGTTGAGGTGTGGGCGTGCACGTGTGTGCACGTGCCTGTTTCAATGGAGGGGTAGGGAGAGGTCAGGGAAGGCTTCCTGGAGGAGGTGACATTGAGGGCAGCCTTGAGGAGTTTAGTAGGCATACCCCGGCGGCAGAGGACAGTCCAGGCAAGAGGGGCAGAGATGGAAATACATGGAGGTATATGAGAACATGGGCAATTCTAGATTGGTTTCCAAAGGAAAGAATCTCTGGGCTATTTGCAGGCTTTTCTGGGTTGAGTTTTACCATTCTCTAAAACACCGAAGGCTTCTGGGAGACAGATCTCAGTTACCATTCTTTACACTTATACCAGGGAGGGCTCATAATTTGTTGTCCAAATTGGGACACTTTTGAGAGCAAAGGGGGCGTTGTTAATTAATGTGCCGGAACAACAGGTTTAAGAACTAAACTGTCATGAGCAAATGTCATGAGCAGGATAAGGGCCACCCTAGATTTGGGGTCATTTACGTGAGGAGGGGAGAGGAAGGGTGTGGTGGGGGGACCACTGTGGGCATCTGCCCAGAGGCCGGGAACAACTGTTTGACCTAAGCCTCAGTTTCCCGCTCTGTAAATCTCTGCCTGCCATGCCTCCCTGTCGGAGTTGTAGGAAGGATTCACCAGGTGTGTTCTGAAGAGGAAAGATGAACGGGACCTCTCCCACTACCCCCCGCCCCCCACCGGCCCTGCAAGCAGAGGGCCTCTGCTAGATTCTGGGCAAGCTCCCAGCATCTTCCTTAAGCCCCACCCCTGCCTGAGCAGTGGGGGTGGGAGGATGGGGGGGTGGGGAGGGTGGAGGGTCGGGGGGAGCCCCACCTGCTCCCCGCCAACCAGGCCAGCCCCTGGAAGCCCTTGGATCTTTACCCCAGTTTCCCAATTTCATAGATTCAGGGCTAACGGCAAAATGCTTGCTCAATGTGAAAAGCGGAAAATGTTCAGATTTATTGCTTTGAGATTTTGGGTTGTCTCCTGGGCCTGGTTGATGTAGTTTCCTCCAAGTTTCAGAGCATTTTGTTTAAAAAGAAGGATTTTTGACACCAGCGTTTTCTAGTTTACAGAGAGCGTTCACATAATAGCAGTAACGATCATTACTATATGTATTGAGTTACTACACTGGGGAGCTCAATTAACCCTCGAAATCACCCTCCCTTTCCACAGCGACAGGCGGAGGCTCAGAGAGGTTAAGGGGCTTGCCCAAGGTCACACAGCCCAGGAAAGGGCAGGTCATGGTTTCAGTCAGTCTGTGCTCACCCTCTCCAGTTCTGCCTTTCTTATCTTCAACTTGACCTAATGCACGCAGATTTACAGATACACAGTGGGTGAGAACAAGACAAAACAAAAACCAGAGGCTGTTGTGGAAAAGAGAGGCTGGAATGCGTATAAAAATAACCAGGTATGTCCAAGAGAACCCTCACCTTCCCAAACAATATATTTTGTGCTAAGATTAGTTTTGTAATGATGCAGGTGGTGGAGGGTCCAGTGGGGCAGGGAGTCAGTGAGCAGAGGACTGGCTTTCTAGGTTCTAGAACTGAACTGTCCAAAATGGCGCCCAGGGACCACATATGGCTATTTAAATTTAATTAAAATGAAATAAAATTTTAAATTTAGATCCTCACTTGCACTTGCCACATTTTAAGTGTTCAATATCCACCCGTGGCCACCCTATTGGACAGCACAGAGATAGAGTATTTCCATCACCACAGAAAGTTCTACTGGACAGCATTGTGCTAAGCCACCAGCAAGCCTGCTCCTGTCTGGTCCACACTGTGTTGGAGGGGCGGGCAGCCGCTGATGCAGGTGACAGCTTCCTCTGCCACCAAAGCGAGATGCCATCCCAACACCTGAGCCCCTCCACTCAGGGAATGTTATGACTCCATGGATGCAAATAATTTTTTTTAAGATTTACTTGAGAGAGAGAGAGAGCACGAGCAGGAGGGGCAGAGGGAGAGGGAGAGAATCTCAACCAGACTCCATGCTGAGCGTGAGCCTGACACAGGGCTCGATCTCACCACCCTGAGATCAGGACCTGAGCTGAAACCAAGAGTTGGAAGCTTAACCGACTGTGCCACCCAGGCGCCCCTCCATGGATGCAAATAAAGAGCAGAAACCAAAGGAGTGGGCATTAGCTGAGGCCTTGCTATTCAGTGTGGTCTGAGGCCCGACAGCATCAGCATCTCCTGGGAGCTTGTTAGAACCAAAGGAGCTCAGGCTCCGTGCCTGACCCACTGAATATGAATCTGCATTTTAACAAGATCCCCAGGTGATTCAGCTGCACGTTCAAGTTTGAAAAGCTCTGTCTTAAGAGACAGGAGGAGCAAGATCAAAATATTGTTCCAAATATAGGGAACCAAACAGATATTTTTGGATATAAAAAAATAGCATTAGCACCCCCATTAGCGTGTGATTAAGCTTTAGTCACAGACGGCTGAGCATCTCTGTGCCACATAATCAACGAGCATATTTCCAAGGACAGAGCCCCAGTGGGGTAGCTGGGACGAGCTGGCCCTTCCCCATCTCCAGCACCTTCGCAAACCTCGAAGAGGTCCCCTCCCCAAAGCAAAGGAGGCAGAACTGAGATTCACACCGTGGGTCTCAAAGATGCTGCCTTTAAATCAGATTTTCTGTTTTTGCTTTTCTTTCCAGTGCATTTGGTTTTTGAACTCTGCAAACTGCCCTGGACACCAGGTGCTGTACAAAGCATCTAAACAAACGCAGTCATTTAAAAGGAAGCATCTGGAGGACTCTGTCCTGCTTCTCAGGGGTGTGGTGCTCTGCAGGCCTCAGTGCCTGCAGCTAGCTGCTAATAAAGCTTTCAGGGCAGGAACCAGCATCACGCCCCTCCATGAAGAAAACAGGTGCAAAAGGTGGTTCCATCCGACGAGACTTCAAAAGGGACTGGCAGCATGCTGACCCTTGGCGGGGGAAGGAGAGTCTGTTGCCGGGACTGGTTCCAGAACCGGGATTCTGTGGCTCCTCCTTCCCTGAGGATGACTCATCCCTTAATTTCTCTCTCCTCTCAGTCTACCTTGGGTCTTACTTATCTTTATTCCTGGAATGGAGTTAACTTGCCAAAAGGATGCTATTTCTCCACCTGCAACGACCCTCCTGGGGGATGAATTTTGTAATGTTCATTTTTACAATTTGCCCCCAGCGATAATGCGGAAGACCGAAGGCTGGTGGCAGGAGAGGGGGAGACAGCACCATGGGCCCAGCGGGGGAGCCCGGGGCCTTGGGGAACTGCCAAGTGGCTTTGCAATGGAGAGACATTCCAGGAGTTGACTCTGAGGAGCTGAAGGAGAGGGGAGAGGGGGATGGTCAAGGATGCTTTCATAACTCTCTTTATAATACTGAAAAGAATCAAAGCAGAACCTGCGAACAGTCCTGGTGTTTTGCCTTCACCAGCGCGTGGCTTCATTATTTTGGTAGCAAACCTCGATTTCTTCTCCGGGGAACAGCCTGTGGGGCATTGCACGGGGTCCCGGTGGGTCTGTCAGTCAAGATGCCCCACCCTCCACCTGCTGGGAGCACGTGACCCAGGCTAGGCCAATGGGAAGTCCGCTTCTTTGAAGGGAGACCGTGGGCTCTGGAAAGGTTTGAAGTGACCTGTCTTCAGGGGGTACTGGGGAGACTGCCCCCTTGGTTCTTGCAGCTTGGATTCCCGGCCACACCCTCTTCCTGTCATTTTGGTCTGACTGGTCACTCTCCTGAGATCCCATGAATCCCCGCAAGGCATTTCAATATGTTCTCTTTTTCTTTTTCCTTCCTTCCTTTTTTTTTTTTTTTGCTTAAGTTAGACAGAGTTGTTTTCTATTATTTGCAACTGAGAGCCCAAACTGTCACAAACCCAAATGCCCAGAAATAGGGGATTAGATCCAGAAAGCATGATACAGCACACAATGGAACACTCCACAATCAGGTACAGTGATAAATGTGTATTTGTTGGCATGGAAAGATCCTCACAGTATATAGTTAAGAGCAAAAGCAGATTACAGTAAAACAGGATACATAGTATGACACCATGTTTGCAAAATATATTCTGTACATTCATAGAAAAAGATCTGGAAGAAAATATAACTATTCATTCTGGAGGGTAGAATGGTGGATGGCTTTTCTTTCTGCTTAGCATAAAGATATTCCTCACCCTTTCCACAATGCTCGCACAGTGGGTTTTTCTGTTTTGTTTTGTTTTTTAAATGGGCACAGGCAGGTCTCCAGAGCCCGTCAAGAGTGAAGTGATTTCCTGGGTTCAAGCAGTGACTTACTCACCAAACACCAGGGTCTGCCATGGGGACGGCTCACCCGTAGCCCTGACCACTGCTTAAGATGCTGCTGAAAGCATCTATGTCTCCAGAGTAAGGAGGAAGCACTTCCCGCAGTCAGGGCGCCAGGGGACCCTGCTTATTCTCACAGCAACCTTGGGAGGTGGAGGTTCCTCCCTCTGTTTGATGGAAGAGTAGCCTGAGGGGTGAGGTGACCTATCTGGGGTCCCATTGCGGGGACGTAAAGCCAGGTCACTTGGCCTGGCTCCAATACCTCAGGGACTACTCAAGTTCGTAACAGCCAAACTGAAGTGGCTGAGCATGCAGGAGGGCTCAGAATTACCCTGTGTGGTCAGCTGTGGGACGAGCTGCCTGAACACCTCGCTCTGCATAATGGCCTCAAGGTTTAGGGCCCCTGGGTGGGTGGGGGCAGGGGGAGAGTGGGTTTGTGGGATACTCCTCCTGCTGCTCCTTCTTATCTTCCAGGCCTCAGCTTGAAAGTCTTCTGCTCAGAGAGGCTCTCCCTGATGCCCTCGGATCAGCCCTGGCCACTAGTGTCTCGGCCCCAAATCTCCTCTGTGGCACTTCATACGGCTTGCACTCATGTTACTTATCTGTCCGTTTACTTTATGGTCTATCTTTCCCCCACTTGGCTGTACGCTCCCTGAGGGCAGGGCTTGTGACTGCTTCACTCCCAGCTGTATCCCTGGCATCTAGCCCAGTGTCTGGTCTCCTACGGGCACTCAGCACGCATCTGGTGAATGCGAACAGATGGACACGGGGTTGTGACTGGGCTCACCTCTGCCTCTACCTGGCTGCATGACCACAGACAAGCTGCTGGCCCTCTCTGGGCCTCTTCCAAGCCTTGACTGAAGTATAAATATGCGACTCCATTTAAAGGATTGGCTTCACCCTTCCTGAATTTGTAAGACCAATTTAAGGGAAGGCAATAGAAGTTGGAGTCTAAACTTATGTTAAATCAACTGCTGGTTGATTATTTTTTCGGGTGAGAACATTGCCATGGTTTTCCCAGGAGTCACTGATGTGCAATGAACCCAATCGTACTTCTTATTCAATAAACTCTTTTATTGTAAGTTTACAGATTTTTCCATTACAATAATGAAAATGGCACTAGTGATTTGTTAACACTTAGGCCCAAATCAAAAGGGAACGCCTCCTCAAATTATAAGGTAAATGCCACGTAGTTGAACATATAGTAAATGTTGGGCAAAAAGCATTTAAAATATAGAAAATGGGGTCAAGGTTTCTGTGTGCGAACATTTTAAGGTTTAGTTTATCAAGATGCTGCTTTCGAAAGCACATGATTTTGAAACTATATTTATAATTTGTGATAAAACACAACTGCAGAGAAAAGGCAAAATCAAGCAAAACAAACGAACAGAAAACTCCCCAAATGAGAGGAAGTGAATCAAAGGCATGGAGACAATATGCAAACCTCCATTCACTGGGCCCTGGAATGGCAAGTGAGTGGGTTTCATAGAAATTCTCCATAGAAAGGAAAGTCTGGGCCTGGGGTGACATCGCTGCGTCTCCAAGTCCTGTCTCCTCACAGAGGAAAAGAAGTTGCTTGTCCGACACATCTGCCCTGGGTCTGCCTGGAATGGGGCCTACGTTCCCAATCCCTTTGAGAACAGTCCCAAATCCTGAAAAGGTAAGGCAGCCCTCCGGGGCCCCGGGCGCGGCAGGGAGACGGGTCAGAGTCGGCCCCCAGCCCTGCTGGAGCTGTCCGAGTGGTTCACCGGGAGGGGGTGGGCCTCTGTGTTGAACACCCAGTCTTCCAGGGAGAGCATGTCATCTTCAGAGAACAGAAGATAGAGATACCTGTGCCCCGGGGCGGGGAGGGAAGCACGACACAGCCGGTCAGGGCTCTGGGGAACAGGGGACCGTTGGCCACCCATCTCGGAGGCCTCTGCAACACGGGCCTGTGGCTAAGGGTGCAGGGAGTTTTGAGATCCCAAGTCTGTTTGCAGCACTGGTCCCAGGGAAGGAGCTGTGGATGCTGAGGACAGCACTGAGATCTGGGGCAGTCAGACCTGGTTTAAGGCTGGCTCTGCCCCTGCCCTCCCTCTGTTGCTTCCTACCTATCGGGCTTCACTCAGGTACTTTTACCACCTGTGGGAGAGGCCGGCCAGGCCCCCTTACGGCCTAGATTCTTCTTTCTTTTCACAGTGTCCTGAGTACTGCACCCGTCCAAACTCTTGGGCTGCTCCCTGATGTGCCCCCCGGGAGACTCTAGACTCAAGCAGATGTTAGGGCACTAAAATGAACAGGGAGTTGTGACTCCAGAACTCCAGCTTCCCAAGCCAAAGGAACAGACCATTCCAACCCACCATAAGGGGTTAAGCACAGGGGGACGGCTTTGGGGAACAGCAAGGAAACAGGGTGGCTGACTTCTACCCCAAGAAAGCGAGGGAATAGTGCAGTAGCAAAACTGTCGAGGGAGGGTCAACAGGAGTGACCACCGTCACCATCATTCCTGCCATTTTATAGAAGAAGACATGGTTTCAGAGAACCAAGGGACCCGAGGAGACAGGTTACAGAAGCTAACTTAGCACACCGCTAGTACTTGGAGGTGGGGTGCTGTCTGGTCTTTCCCTGAGGGGAGAAACCGGCCTGGCCCGAGGGCCACCCTGGGGACCCCAGGCCCCCCACCCCTCGTGGGCCCCCTGTGATGGCAGAACCTGACTGTCGGTGAAGGGAGGGACTGCTGACCCCACGCCTCGCCCTCCTCCTCCCTCTGGCCCTAAGAAAGTCCCGGTCCCTCTGGAAAGAATGCCAGCCAAGACCCAACTCACTTTAGTGTCTCCGCTAGAAAGAAAGTCTGCTGCTTGTTGTCGTGGTTGGGGATGCTACTGTACACATCTTGGATCCCAGAGAAACCAGCTTCCGTTCGACAGTATTTCTCCAAGGCCTGAAGAAAAGGGGGGCAGCTTTGGTCCAGGGAGAAGAGACCCCCCCCCCCCAAGACTTGTGCCTGCCCAGGTCATGAATAGGCAAGCCCGGACCACCTGGCATTTGTGGAAGCAAAAAGCCAAATTCTTGTCTCAGGGCTCAGCAGCCCTGCCCCCAGGGCCGAGAACTTAGTCCCAGCAGGCTGCTGGCTCGAGCTCTTCTCCTGGTCTGAACTTAGGGGATGTTCTTTTGGCCCTTCAGGGAACAAGGCTGATCTGACAGACTCACCCACAGTGGTGGACAGAGGAAGGCAGTGGAGGGCTGGGATTTGGGGACTAGACTTAGCACACCTCACGGAGTCCCTGTGGAGATATGGTCCCTCGTCCAGAGGTAGGAGGGCCAAGTGCTGTCTGCCTTTTGTATATAGATGCCATTTTTACACACTGAGGGGCCTGGGGGCTGGGCCCAGGAGCACAAAACTCTTGGCTTTCACTGATCAAGAGCCAGGGGCTTCAGGGCAGCAGGGGGATTCTGGCCAATGAACCATGTATGTGAACCTGAGCGGGCTCGTGCCCTGCGTGAGTGTGGGTGAGGTTCTTTTCCCCAGGACAGTATATGGCTCTGAGAGCAGGGGGCCCTAGGAGAAGCTGGGAAGCGGGGTGGACAGAGAAGGCTTAGCATCCCTCAAGAGACATCCTTCTGGACTCTCCATACCTGCCTTTGACACCTACCCTATAGAGGGCCAGGAGGTTTCCAGCTGGGTGGTTGGGAATAAGCAGGCTGGTGGAGGAGACACGGGGGCTGGGGAGCAGAGCCCAGAGACAGGTGGGGGCCACCCAGGGCTGGGCTGGCTTTGGGCAGAGGAGGGAGGTGATCCGCTGGCCTGGCAGATTTTTTTCTGTTTGAGAGGAGAAATCTAAAGCCATCTTCTCTGGCTTGGGGTCAGAAAGCAGTGACCGCACGTGCTCTGGGCCCCTCTGGCTCATGCCCTGCCTTTAGCCCTCTAAGTCTGCTGGCCCTGGAGCCTGGGCCCCAAAGGCTGTGGGCGCCCAGAACCCTCTTCATAAGTTCCCGGCCTGCTTTGGCCCAGCCGGGGACTTTTCGCTCTGCAACCACACCTTGACCCTTTGCATTTGGAACCTTAACCAGATGTCAACCTGCTGTGACCTTCCTCCCTATGCCCGCCCGAGCTAGGGCGCTTTGGAGCCTGACTGAATTCTCAGGGCACCTGTCACACAGTCACCACCCCGCCCCAGCGCACTCACCATCACCACCTCCCAGCCCCACTCCCTGTAGATGGGGTCGTGGGTCTGTCGCCACAGGTACATGTAGCTCTCCACCACCTCGGGCCGCAGGATGTAGTAGCTCTCGCTCAGCTGTGTGGCCACGGCCTCTCTGCCGGAGTTAAACCAGAAGGCCTCGGGCCCCAGTTTGGTATCTGTGGGCAGAACCAACCAGAGGGCCTGGGTCAGACCTCCCACCCCCCGCTTTTCAGGACCCAGCTGCCCCAGGAGCGCGCTCAGTGGCCTGGAAGCCCTGGCAGGGTGACTGGCACAGGCTGGACCCTGCCTGCGCTGCTGAGGCTGGCAAGTGCCCAGCTTCCCTCTTGGCCTAGGCAGGCCAAAGCAAGACCCTTGAGGCCTCGAGCATTTTGCAGTTTTAGAATCTGAGAGTCCAGATGAACTACCCAGCAATCTGGGGAGGAAAAGGTGTGGGCGATGTTCCCCAACTGTGTTTTGAGACATAAACCCTGCAAGATGTTAACCAGCCAAGGAAGAATTTCAGGTTTAAAGACACCTGGGGAAGAGTGGGTCAAATAAAATGAAATTGTCTCCTGTCTGCGAGACTTATCAGATCCTTTAACATGCTGATATACGGTGATGCTTCTCCACGGACCCCTTTCTGAGGCGACTGCTTTTCGCACCTCCCAGAACCAGCCTTCCAGAGCTGACAGGCTGGGACGCTGCCGAGGTGGAGATGGGGGAAGAGCTGCCAGAAGGCACACACTCAGGCAGAGGCAGCCGGATAGAGGGCTTGATGAGGTCTGAGGGGTTTTTTTGTTTTAAAGGTTATTATTTATTTGAGAGAGAGTACATGAGAGAGAGAGGGGAGGGGGAAGCGAGAGAGACAGAGAAAGAGAGAACGGGCAGAGGGAGACGCAGGCTCCCCGCTGGACGACGTGGGGCTCGATCCCAGGACCCCGGGACCATGACCTGAGCCAAAGGCAGACGCTTAACGACTGAGCCACCCAGGCGCCCCGAGTTTTGTTTTTGTCAGTTTGGGTGGTTTGTTTTTGGACAATTTGGTGCCATTCCTATTTGCTGGAGGACCATAATTATAACCATTGCTACAGCCACTACTTCTGATTTCAAGGGCTGTGCTGGGTGCTTTAGATACATTATTTCGATCCTTCACAAATGTTGTTTGTTTTTGTTTCCTGTTTTTTTTGCTAAGGTAGATGTTAGTGTCCCTCTCTCAGGCATATGGAAGCTGAGGATCAGAGAGGCTAAGTAATTTGTCGAAGGTAACACAGCAAAGCTGTGTGACCCTGGATCTGTCTGATGCCCTTTCCCTGGACTGTGCTCTCTCTCTTTCCCTCCTGGGTCTGAGACTCTAGGCCCCGAGTCTAGGCCAGAGGGGTCAGCTCCTCCACCCTTCAGCGCCTGCACACCCTGTCTGAGTCAGTCAAGTGCCGGGCTCTGGTCCTAAGTGTGCCTTCCTTCTTCCCATCAGGTCAGGACCCTGAGGGGCCCTGGGTTGTTTGTCCTCAAGAGACGACTGGAGCTTTGCAGGACATTCTACTCTTCCATGGACGGCTTCACAGAAGGGCTGTGCTGGGTGCCATTAGCCAGACCCTGGCCCCCTCGAGTTCTCAGATGCTTGCAGCTCCTCCTGGCTGCTAGCAAACAGCCGTTTTGCCCCAGCTGCTGACGGGGTGGGGGCATGAGCGGCCGCCGTGGCTGGCCTTGGACAGGCGGGCTGGCTGGAACCGCATGCTCTATTAAGCGGATGTCTTTTATGGTCTGGGTTGATTGTCCCAAATAGTGAGCTTTTTATTATTCCTGGGATTTCCTGTTTACGGCTCTGCCTCTTTGAGGGGAATCACAGACCCGTTGTAAGGACCCCTTGTGAATTGCTGGCTTCATGAAAACTGCTCCGAGAGACCTGGACTCGGCTGGAGGGGTCACAGACACCTTTCAAGCTAACACATGCCTTCTGTGCTGGGGCTGAAGACGGCCGGCAATGTGCTTTCTATGGGACCCTCTCTCTCATCCCAGGAGACCTGTGTTATTGTTCCCAATGAACAGATGAGAAAACAGAGGCCATCCCGCTGGTGAGTGGCCGACTGGCACTTGAGCCAGGTCAACGGCAAATTTTAGGTCCTTTCCTCCAAGACTGGGATTACACTCAGAGCAGTGGGCACCTCTCAGGGCCCTGGGGGGAGGGCTCTTTCTGAGGGGCAATGTTTAGAGAGGCAGCACACAAGGAGCTGGGCATCAGAAGACCTGGGTTCTAACCCTGGCTTAGCTACTCACGTGCAGTGTGACTTTGGTGAAGTCACTTCCCTGCTCTGGGCTGACTTAGTTTCCCCACGTGTAAGACAAGGCTCATGTTCTCTAATGTGACTCCTCACTCTAGCATTTGATAATTCTGCAACGAGTGTTAGGTGGGGATGGTCAAGAAGCTCTCGAGCTTTCTGGTGGTCTTGGTTCAAAGAGGGTGGTAAACGGGGTGGTGCCAGAGGTGGTAAGACCCCATAAATGGAGGGGTGCTGGGGAGGAATGGCAGAGGTACACTCAGGGGTAAGGGCTCGGGGAGAAGGAATCTGCTAGGCTCAGGAAGCCTGGAGGACCCTCTACTCTGTGCCCCTCACAAGGGACCTTGGCCAAGTCCTCTCTGGGCCTCAGTTTATCTGTGTTGTGAGGTTCGGCAATGATGCAAGGTCAAGTGTTGAACACTTAGCACAGGTGCTTGATACATCACCCCTATTTTCCTTTTAACTAAGGGTACAGTCTCAGTGCATAGACGGCACATCCCTCATACAAATTGTACATAACTTCCAAGGCGAGACTGCCCTAAGACCGTGTGTTCCCTTCCCTCACTGCCGCCCTGCTGGTTTTTCTAGTCCTTTCTGGTGTCTAGCCTCAGTCTCTCCTGCTGCCCCTTCCCCTTGCAGGGTTACCTGAGCGGGCGTATGATTCGTGGCACGTCTTGGTGATCTGGGCTGCGAGCTCTCGGTAGTGGGCCCTCTTTTCTTCCTTGGCATCCTCAGCGCCGAGGGCGATCATGCCCCCAGAGAAACAGGCCAGGTGCCCCATCTTGTGGTCCAGAATCCCCCCTCGCCACTCGGCAATGTAGGTCAGCCCCCCAGGAGAGACATTCAGCAAGTAGGTCTCTATTGCCTGGGAGCAAGGTGGGAGTTGGGCAGGGGGGAGGGGCGTAGGAGGGGGACAGAGAAGGGAGGGGGAGAGGATGGAAAAATGAACATTTTGCAGACAGCAGCGAACACAGCTCTGCTGAGCCCTCCATCCCAGGCAAAGGAGGTCCTCGGCCTCCACTGGTGGCTGGTGGTGGTCCCTGATGGGGCCGCTAGGAGGTTCTGCCACTCACCTGGCTGAAGCCAGATGCCTGCTGGGGGCTTGGACACAAGGCAGCTCCCCGGAGTGAGTCTCTTATTTAGACTTTTTAAAAAAATATTTTATTTTTAAGTAATTTCTGCACCCAGTGTGAGGCTCAAACTCACAACCCTGAGATCAACGAGAGATACATTCTCTCCCAACTGAGCCAGCCAGGCGCCCCTCTTATTTAAGCTTTTGTGTCTTTTATGTATAAAGATTTTTTTTAAAGATTTTATTTATTTATTTGAGAGAGAGAAAATGAGATAGAGAGAGAGAGAGAGAGCACGAGAGGGAAGAGGTTCAGAGGGAGAAGCAGACTCCCCGCCGAGCAGGGAGCCCGATGCGGGACTCGATCCCGGGACTCCAGGATCATGACCTGAGCCGAAGGCAGTCGCTTAACCAACTGAGCCACCCAGGCGCCCTATGTATAAAGATTTTTAAAAAATCTTTATTAAATCTTATCCATCCTCCACGATGTCCTCTGTTAGGGAATCTTAACCTGGAGCCCAGCTGGCCTGTGGACGGGCTCCACGGGGTCCAGAGCCCACTCAAATTGTATGTGACACTCTCCTGTATGTGCATTTCCATGGGAAGAGGGTCCATATATTTTATCTGGTCCTCAAAAAGGACCCACAGAAAGTTAAGAGCTGCTCTCTACAAGCCCTTATCATACACCTTCTCATTTAATGCCCATGACAAGCCAGGCCCACGCCCTCTACAGACAAAAGGGCCGAGTGGCTCATCCCAGGTCACCCAGCCACGCTGGGATTTTGACAGGGACCCCCACATGCCCAAACTGGGCATCTACTACCTGACGGCGGCTCCTGCTGGTAGCAAGGGGCTTTGAGAGCCCCCCCGTCCCCAGCTTCCATGGGAGATGATACTGCTGGTAAAGACTCCAAGGAAGTTGGGGGATACAGGTGTCAGGCCACGGTGCCCCCGCCCACTCCCTGCCGTTAGTCCCCAGGAGCCGTGGAGACAGAGGTGATGGCAGTGCCTGTGGCTCCTGGTCCACGGCCGGGCCTCTGGGGCCTGCATTCTTGTCCCTCCAATCTATTCTCCAGGGCTGGTCCTGGACCTCTGCTCTCTGTAAATAACAGACCAGTTTAACGTGACGCCGGAGACATGGCTCCCAGGAGCAGATTCCTCGGGTTCAAATCCCACCTCTGTCAGTTCCAAGCTGTGTGACATTGGGCGGGTCCTATGGGCTCTCTGTGCCTTGATTGCCAAGTAAATGCATGAAATGGGGATACGAGCATAAACCACGTCACAGGGTCGTGAGGATCAACGGGCTGTGTGTGCAGAGCTCAGCATACTTGCTGGCGCAGCATCCTCAGTGCACGTTGGCCACCACAGTTCCTCTCCAGTCTGTCCCCTGCCCCAGGCTCTTTCCAGTCACACCCCTCTCCTTCCAACAAGTATTCGAGTTTTCCATTAGCGGGGGCTCGGGGCAGGGGATGAAGCCCCCAAAGACACACAGCCTGGACCCTGCCTCAGGGAGCTCACCTGTAAATAGAGATTTCCAACAAAATCAAACACACGCGGGAATTATGATTTGTGATCAGCATTTTGAAAGAAACATGCTCCGCCTCGACTGCGCCGCCCCAGCTTGCCTTTGCGCAATGCTCCACCATGCGTGGCGCTGGAGACGGCGCCCCCTTCCAGGCCACTGCTGCCCTGGTACTCGTCCCCCGTTGCCTTTCTACATGGTGCTGTCCCCACCTTGTGCATCCTTCTCTGTGTGTTCTGTGGCAACCCTGTCTCTCTCCCAGGACTCTGAGTGCCGCCTGACAGCAGAAGCCACCACCCCCACTCTCCAGCCAGGGGCAGGCACACAGAAGGTGCTCAAACAACATTCGCCCTTGGATCACTTTGTTCCTTTTCCCCCTCCTGCAAGGTCCTGGCTGGTGGGCTGGCTGCAGGACCCTCACTGAGTAGCAGGTGGGGTGGCTCTGATGGCGTGACGTGCCAGAGCACCTGTGCCATGGGGGGCGGAGCACCGAGGGGCCTGGGGAGCCGCCCACTCCTGGGCTGGGTCTGCTCTGCGTTGGGCCCCCGCTCCTGGGCAGAGCCGGGTCCACGCAGGTGGGGAGGAGGGGTGGTAGGCTAGTCCAGGGTGCAGAAATCCAGTTCAGTCACCCGTCGTGGACACTTGGGGTAGAACACAGACATCCTGGGGAGATCCCATGAAGCCTCGCATGATAGCCCAGAAACTGCCCCTTCAAGACTGGCTCCCATGGGTTATTTCCATTTGGGGTTAACCCCAAGCTAAGTAATCGTGATAAAGAGGAAATGACAGACCAGTCTCTCTGTGAGGACACAGCTGAGACAAGCAGATAGGTGTGAAGATTAAAAACAAGGCTTTCTCAGACTCTAGGCAAAACACAAGATAGCACAGGCTGGGAACTGACCAGTGAGGCTTAAATCATCCAGGAGACGAGCGGAGCTGAGGGGGAATACAGAGACCAGGGCTTGGATCCCAGCTCTGCAATGTGAGCCTTGGGCCATTCTGGGCAAATTATTTCCCTTTTCTGAAGACTCCCTCTCCTCATCTGTAACATGGGAATAATTCCTGGGATGGCCATGAGGTTATTCAAAGACTCTGGCTTCCTTTGCCTCTTGGAGGGGACCCCACCTGCCCCACTCCCCAGAGGCATCTCGGGCAAGCCAGGCTCCTTTGTGGTTGGCAGGAGCACTGGATCTGAAATCAGTCGGATCTGTGTTTGCACCCTGACTTTGACACTGGCTGCCATGTGACCTCAGTTTCTCATCTGTAAGATGGGGCTAAATAAGACAAGGCAGTCAGGGCACCTGCCTGGAGGATGCCACCGTGACAGATACTCTCCCCGTTCTGCTTTTGCCCCTCCCCATGACCTTGAGGGGTGTGCCCCGTGGGCCCGTCTAAATCATCCCCACTCACCCCAGCTGGACAGTGGTCTCACCACGCCCCCCCGCCCAGGGCAGCTTTCCAGACTGTTTCCTGGGCCCTGGCCCAGAGGTTCTGATGTAGCCTTGTCAGGGTGCAGCCTGAGCAATGGGATTTTACAGCTCCCCCAGTGATTTTTAATGTGTGGACAAGGTTGAGAATTACCAGAATATTCTTCAAAGCCCCAAACTTGCCAGAGGCCCAGTCTTTACCCAGGATCAGAGATACTCCGGGCTATTCACTGGGGATATCAAATGAGGGGAGCAAAGCCAAGTTCTCTCCTGTTCAATCAAGGGCTTTCCATAAAGCTCCCAGTTTGCTTAAATAATTCACGGCCGTTTCTTCCCTTGAAGGCTCAACCACAGTGTGCCCTAAGGGCAGGGAACCAGGCTGCTCGCTAACTTCATGTTTACCCCGCAAGGAATGGAGGAAAGTACAGAAAGGCCTTTGTAGGCAGCACACTCTGTGTAGGCTGAACACTGATCCCCTGACAGCAGACACAGGCTGTGGTCTGAGCTCAGCCGAAGCTGAAGCTGGGGCTGAGACGCAGACAGAGATGGGACTGGAGTCCCAGTAGCGGCTTCATGACCAAGGTCTTGGTGCTGGGGACCTGGGCAGGGAAAACTCATCATCAAGCCCACAGGTTAAAAGGTCCATGGCTGAGGAAACCTGTTTCAATAGGCTTCCTTTAAGCACTACCATTCCTGGCCAGATTCATGCAATCAGAGGGTAGTTAGAGCTCATTCATCCATCTATCCAACGGTTCATACTCATCCACCCACCATATCTACCCATCTAACCATCTTTCCACCCGCCTATCCACCTACCCACCCATCTGTCCTCTACCTACCTACCAGTCCGTCCTTCCACCCACACATCCACCCACCCACCCATCCGTCCATCTGCCCATCCATCTATCCATCCATCCATCCATCCTTCCACCAACCCATCCATCCACCCATCAATCCTTCCACCCACTGATCTACCAACCACTCATCCATCCATCTATGCATCCATCCATCCATCCATCCATCCATCCATCCACCCACCTATCCCTTCAGCAATTGTGTGTTCATTCATTCACAAAATAGCTATTGTACACCTCCTATGTATTGGGCACTGTTTTAGAATGAGGCAGAGAGGGTGAATGACTAGACGAGATCCTTGCTCCCAGATAGCTCACATTCTACTTGGGGAAGACAGACAATGAACAAGTAAACAAACATAAGCATGGGGTAATTTTTGATGCTGATGAAGGCGAAGAAGAGAATAAATCTGGTGTATATGACAGAGAGAGGCTGTGAAAGGCCAGTTTCCAGTGACATTTGACTTGACCAATAAATGGGGCCCAGCCATTTGAACGCTATTCCAGGTGGGAAGGACAGCAAGTACAAAAGCCCCGAGGTGGGAATGAGTCTGGTGTGTCTGAGGAAGGCTGGAGACCAGAGCTGGGAGTAAAGGGGTAGGAGTTCAAGGGGATCGGTAGGTCTAGATCAGGTGGGCAAAGGGGAGGAGTCTAGCTTCTTCCAAGTGCAAATGGGGAGCCAATGAGGTAGGGACATGAATTTCCAGTGCTCCTGGCTGCTGTGTGGAGGGAGAACCGACTCCGAAGGGGACAGGAGCAAGAATTCTACTTTAGGGGACACAAGACCTCAGACCAAGGTGGTGGCAGAGTAGATCCAAGCTGTAACTTACTTTATAGGGAAACTAAGGCCTGGAGCCTACCCAGTGCCTTTTCCTTAGTTGGGCTCAGAAGTATCTAGTGATGGGCTGATGGGATTCCATAAACCCCTTGCAAATAGCTCAAGCTAACCACCTTCCTCTTCCATCCTGAAGTCTCCCTCTCTTTGGAGAGATTCATCTCAGCCTATCATCCCTTGTTGAGAGTTCACACCCTGTAGACAGACCAGCAGTGGTGAGGGACAGTGGGGGAAACACTGGGACGGACTTAGATCTGGCTCTAGCTCCAGCTCCGCCAGCTCCGTACTGTGTGGCTTTGAGCAAGCGCCTCTCCCTCTCTGGGCCTTGGTTTCCATCCACATAAAGAGAAGGAGCAGAACTGGATGCTCCACTGAGGGAGGCCCCTCCCTGCCTGCACATGCTAATTACATCACCCTTGGCTCTGCAGGGAGATGGCTGAGGGTCTTGCTTTGGCAGCCTCATCTGGGGGCTCCCGGGCCAGTGTCTGGCTGTGTTCTGGGCTCTGACACATTCACGGAGGCCCAGACACCATGGTTTCCAAATCAGACTGACTGCCGCTTCCTGTGAGACCTCGGACAAATGGCTTTACCTCCCTGAGCATGGGTTTTGCATCTCTAAAACGAGGATGCTAACATGGCCCTAATTTCAAGGCATTTGAGTACAGTCACAAGCTGTGTGTGCAAAGCACGTGGCTGGGAGGGAGACTTTCTTGTTCTTCCAGCCAGCTCGCCATGGAGGAGGGGTGGGCAAGGAAGACCCTGGCACTCAGGGGTCAGTGCCAGAGCTGGTGGTGAATGACCAACTGCCCACGAAGAAGTAGGCACTTGTCTTACCTCCAAGGCTTCGTAGTACATATCTTTAGCCTCCACATCTGTCTTGGCCGACATCAACCAGGATTTGATCAAATATTCATAAAAACTGTCCCCGAGGCCTCCAACCGAGACGTGGTCTGTGAAGAGAGAGAGGGCAGAAGCATTATCTCCTATTGCTGAGGCTGCCGGGCAGGCCTCCCCGAGGGAAGGCACCCGGGCAGCGAGTCTCCTCTGCTGGCCTCAGTGGCCCCCCCAGGGCCACGTGCGGGTGGGGAGCAAGCCTTTAACCAGCAGCCTCTGAGCCCTGCAGGAACAGGGGCAGAAAGGAAGCCCCAGGCTGAGACTCGGGGAACCCGGGGCCATCCTGAGCATGATCATCTGGCGCACGAGTGCACGACTCACCCGGGTGTATAAATCATGCCACTTCAGCAGGCCGAGGATGGCAGGGCCTCTGGTTATTAACTGTAAATGAGTTGCATTTCTTTAAAAAGATAATCTGGTGGCAGGGAGTTCAGAGATTTTTATTACCCGGTGACAAACATGGTAATTAATGCTGGGCAGGTTCATAAAAGGCCACGGAAAGGAGGAACAGGAGGTTTAATTTAGTCGGAATACAGAGCCACTTGGACAGACTGAGCTTCTGTTGAGCAGACTAGGATAAATGGAGTTTCCAAGGAGCAGGGGGTTGGGAAGAATTGGGTCTGAGGAGCCCGTCTTTGCCCTGGTGGCATCTGCCTAGAGTCGCCCATGGAGCAGAACCGAGTGACTCCACCCAGCCCTATCCCTGGAGAAAGACGGGTCAACCAGGATCACTTAACCAGAGAAGCAAGACATGGAAAACACTTCACTCACATGCTGTACAAATTAGCAACAGGGAAACACAAAGGCATTTAAAAATATGACAAGGAGCAACTTCAGTTCCCTGTTAAGATGCACTTAAGCAGAGAGACAGAGAGGAAGGAAAATGGGGGCAGGTTAAGGCGGGGCAGGGTCGGTGCGGAGGGTATTTCCAGCTCCTCTGGAGAAAGTGGGGATGGGAAGACAAGGGAGGGAAGGTAGGTGGGGGGAAAAGAGAAAGAAACAGAGAATCCATCAAAAGCTACCATTTCTCCAGGGTCTACTCTGGGCCAGGAGCTTTACTGTACTATCTATAACCACCTCCCAAGAATCCTGCAAGGTAGGCACTGCCAATCCCTTTCCCTGATGGGAAAACTGTGGGTGGGCCCACATAGCTCCTCCAAGGCCACCAAAGCGGCAGAGCCCTCGCTTTCTGCCACTTTACAGCCAACCAGAGCATGAAAACATCCTTCTTCTATGCCTAGAGATAGAAAGGCCAAGTGTGAAGAGAGCGGGACCCGAAGTCAGAGGGTAAAGGCAGGTGAGGACCAGGAACGTGGGCTGAGAGGAATACCCAGGGTAAACCAGCCCTTACAGCTCCCTCCAGCCCCATAAATAAATCATGGCCCAGCAAGGGCTCAGGACTTGCAAAAATTGGAACAGACCAGAGAAATCCTGAGCCTTGGAGAGGCGTGGGAGGGCGGTCTGTGCCGGCTGGACCCTGCTGTGTGAAGAGACACTCACCAGCACAGCATACCCCCCGACACCCCATTGCTACATGGAGGACATAGCACAAAGGGAGGCGCAGGGCCATGCCAGGCCCAGCGTGCTGATGGCGTGTCTGAAGCTGCAGCAGGAGGTCTATGCCGAGCAGGGGCTCGGGAAGGCTGCAAGTCAAGGCCAGCCTCCGCTGAGGGGACATCCCATAGCCCACAGAAGCAGCACGCAGGCATGCAGTCAGGGGCCCTGCCATCTCCATACTCTTCCGGGCCTGCCGCCTGTCACGGTTTTCTCTGGCACCCCAGACACTCCTAGCCCCCTGCCTTCCCATGTATCTCTCACCTGTGGTGACCCCTCCGCCAGGAACACCCCTTCCCCCGCCTTGCAGGGCTAGCACTTCCTCACTGCTACACCCCAGCTCAGGCATCCCCTCCGCAGAAAGGCCTTTCTCAGTGTTCGCCCAAGTCTGCTCGCCATCCTTCCTTACGTGAGGAGCGAGTGAGACAAGGTGCACATAAATCTGGCCCCACGGCGCCTCACGTGGGAAGCGCTCCGTGGCAGCAGATCTCCGTGGCAGCAGATCCTTCTGAGCCTTGCCCTTGGCGGCTCCCAAAGCAGTGGTATCGGTATCTGCTTATGGGCCCACCCCCCACCAGGCTGTGGGCTCTCTATGGGGAGGGGCCGTGTAGGATTCACATTTTATGCCCACTGTGGACACCCAGTAAGTCCTGAATGGAAGAAAGGGAGGTTTGAGCTGTGCTGGGAAGGGCCTCGAATGCCAAGCCAAAGAGTTGGGACTTCATCATGTGACCGCAGCGTGTGCATGACGTGGTTGAGGGTGCGGCCTGGCAGGTGTGCAGGAGAGGGGAGCCAGGCCCCCGGGAGCTCCATGGGTGTTTGCGACAGGACACCCTCTTGGGGCTATGTGAATGATTCTCCTTTGGAGGTTCCACTGCTTCCTGGCTAGTGTGTGTCTGCGGTGTCTACCCCCTGCAGCGTGTGGTACACAGAGAGCCCAGAGCGGGAACTGGAAGACACAGATCTGCCATTAGCTCAGGGCAAGCCATTCTCCTCTCTGGGCCTCCAGCTTTTGGTCAATAAAATGCAAAAGAGGAGCGTGAATTGGTGTCCATGAGCCTGAGCAGAGATGGGCCCTGCTGCTTCCTGACCATGTCAATACTGTCATCACACTTGGCAGCAAGAGGTGGTCACCGTAGAGGCTGGGGAAGTGGCCGGTAGGAAAGTACCATGAACCCGGGGGAGGCTGCCAGGCTGGGGCTGAAGGGCAGCTCACACTGCTGTCCCCACTGGGGAGAAGGTGGACTTGCCACACCCTCCCACTGAGGAAAGTGTGGGATTCAGGCAGCAGACCAGGCAGACAAGCCACTCCGGGGTCACGCTGACGGGCAGGCCGCCCTCTGAGCTCTAAGTGGCTCTATGAGGATGGGTCTCGTCTGTGCTAGGTACCAGCAGAAACCTGGTGGACCTGTCCTGGCTGTTAGTCCTAGTGGCAGGAGGGTCTTGGCCTCCTCTGTTACCCAGCAGCTCAGCTTCCAGCAGGAGTGGGGAGCAGCAGGAACAGGGGCCTAACACCAGGACACAGGCCCAACTCTCCCTCCCCAAGCTGCAGTTTCTGTGGTTGCAAATGGGCTAACCAAGGATTCAAAAGGAGGAAAGAAGGTGAACATACTTAGCGTATGTAAGTTGGGACTGTTATCGTCTGTTGGAAAAACACACAATTACCAAAAAATCCCAGTGAAACCACAGAGAACCTGAGATGGGCTGGGGTGCCAGATCGGGGGGGGGTTGGGGAGGGGAGGCAGGCAGGTGCCCAGATGAGCAGGACTTTCTAGCTTTCCCTCTGTTCTTTAGCAGGCCTCAGATTCATATTTTATTAATATGAAACAATTTTCCTTACGTGACTGACCTTACCCAGGCCCGCGACGCCCGGCGCAATCTGAAAAGAAAGTTCTGCTTCTCAGGGGGGTGGGGGGCGGGGCGGCTCCTTGGAATTCGCCAAGGGCGGAGCGGCTAAGGCCAGCAGCCGGGTAGTTTATCTCTTTACCCAGTCAGGTCTTGCAATTAAAAGCAGTAACGGTTATTGAACTGTCTTCCCGTGGCCATAATCTGTAATTCAAACCTTCATTTTCTCCCTGCACTTTTGGATTTGGCAGTGTGCTTTGGTTAAAAATACTTTGTATTTCTGTAAGTGGTTCCTGCAGGAGGCCACTTGGGGATGAGGTCATCACTGGGGAAAATTCCTGGGTCACATTTTCTGGGCCTCCTGGATCTGCAGTCAGAGAGGCCCAGGGTGGCAAGAATAGGCTTCTGCAGCTTCTCCCCCGTGTCCCTGCAGGCCGGCCCTGCCCCCAGGCCCTGCTTGCCTACTTTTACTGATGGGCACTCGTTACCTTTTGGCACAACACGTCATCTTTGGAAGATGAACTGAAATCCGTTTCCTGCAGCTTCTGACCATTACTCCCACATCCCTCCGTGGTGCACAAAAAAGCTATCTCAGGGTCTTCTCCCATTTGCAGGAGACAAAACCAAGGCTTGAGGAGATAAAGTACATTTCCCGCAGTCAGGCAATAATTAGTCTCAAGTACTTTGCTTCTGAGCCCTGTGCTGGTGTCGTAACAACTAGGGCTGGAGGCAGAGGAAAGGGAGAGGACTCCTTGTTTCAGCAGACGTGGTGGAGGTGGGGGAGGGAGCCCCTGGAAGCAGGGCCCAAGGAACCTGCGGCCACCAATTCCCGCTGTGACCTCATGATCAGGGCCTCTCGACAGGGGTGCAATCCCAGGGTCCTGGGAGACTTCTCCACACCCTCCAGCCTGCAAGTCCCCCAGACCCCATTCTGTTTCAGTGGGTGGAGCTGGGGACTGTAACTGAGGCTCCCCAGTGACCCACACCCGTCTGGTTGAGGCACAAGCCTCTGAACAGAGGACAGAACGCCCAGGACCCATTCTGGCAGGTGTAAGATACAGCGGTAAATTCATGATTTTTGTATTGCTATATAGGTAGGCTCTGCTTAAAAAAAAAAAAAAAAAAAGGGATTAAAGTTGGAGATGGGGCACCCGATCCAAGGCCTGGGAGAGGATGCGTGGTCTTTCCCGGGGCCATTTCTGGAGTGGACAGACGGTTCTATGTGGAACACCCCCACAAGTCTGGAGGATGGCCAGAGACGCTTCAGTGGTGCCTTAAGAGATGGAAGCCTGGAGACAGGGAGTGTGCAGGGGATGCAGAGGGCAGGCCTCGTGAGGGGGCAGCCACCATACCTGTCACAACAGCCCACCCAACACAAGGACAGTGAAGACCCCAGGACGCCTGGCAGGGCGGGTGGCATCTGGGAGCACAGAGCAAAGGCCTCACTGGCCTGTGGCTCTGAGAAATGTGACCCTCCTCACTTGGCCCGCACGCCTCGCATGGGATGCTGACTGCAATCAGTAGACGGCAGGGCGGCAGCATCTCCGTACTCACGTTGCATCCAGTTCCCGCTCACTGGGCTGAGGAAGTTGGGGTAGAGGCCGAAGGGCTTGTTGATCTTCCTGAGGACTTTTCGGATGTTCCTGACCTGCCAAGAAACGGACACCAGACGCACCTTCACTTTCTGGAAGGAGCCAGCAGCTCTTAGCCGCCGCCGCCGAAGGAGGCAGCTTGTTTCCATCCAAAGAGGACACCACTCAGACGAGGCAGGAGGGAGAGCTGACAGCAGCAGGCCCTAGCCCGGGCCCACGGGTGGGGCACTGCAGGACATGGCCACGGGGAAGCCTGGCCACCGCCTTGGGGCCCTGCAAGGTCCCCATGCTCCCCTCACTTCACCCCTTCCTCACAGGGCCTTGCTTTGGGGCATGGGCCTTTTCAGGAGAAGGGGCGGTTCCTATAAGCGATAGTAGCTCATTTGTAAGTGCTAGGGAACACTGCCTCTTTAATAGGTCAGAAATGGTCAATACTGGCAATTTCATAACATTCAGCCTAGAAACATGTTATTGTATCGGACACCATAGGAGCCATTCCAGAGGAAAGGCCTGGGATCCTAACACCCCTGCCCCAACAACAACAGCTGTTAACATTTCTCAGTCCTTCTGGGCCAGACCCATTACATACACCACCTCGGACCCTTAGAACAACCCATCTGGTATTATCTCTGTGTAACAGGTGACAAACCCGAACCCCAGAGTTTCAGTGGCGTGCCCGTGGCCACTCAGTTCATAGGTGGCAGAGCCAGGACATGAGGCAGGGCTCGGCTGGCCACATGGAGTAGCCCTTGTGTCCAACAGGGGTCAGGGCAGGCTGGGCAGTCACATGTCACAGAGGCTGCCCGCATGGAGCAAGAAGAGGCTAGATTTGCAACCCTTGGGGCTACAGAGGCTGAGAAGCAGGAAGGCTTTATCCCTTGGGGTCTGCTCTCTGGCAGTACATGAAATGCTTCCAGCACAGAATCCACCAGAACAGCAAGGCCCTCGGAGACGGTACTATATCATGCTTGTAGATTTATCTACAAGGCAAGGAGCAGGGAGAGGAGCCTTTTCGCTGTTAGACCTTTCTTTCTAGGGGATGGCACTTTGCTTTACCACATGAGATTTCATATCCGTTTATGTTAACGGAGTCCATTATAGGGGACAGGAATGTGCTTGTACCTGAGTTATTCTCGACTGCCCTGGTGGTGAGCAGTGAAGCAGGCTAAATTAGCTCCCCTGGAGGGTACGGGTGCTTCTAGAATTTGGGCCAATTTGTTGACTGCCAATAATCGCCTCTGTGGGAGGCATGATTGGGGGCTGAAAATAGCCGGAGAATATAAATGTAGAGGGAGACAGAGAGACAGGCAGATGGACTCGAGAGGAAAAGCCTGAAGTCTGCTATACTAATCTGGTCCTGAAAGAATGTGGGCTTCGGAGTCAGAAAGTCCTGGGCTCGAATTCTAGCTTTGTCACTTACCAGCTGAGTGACCCGGGACAAGAGACTGAACCCCTGAGTCTCAGTTTCCTCCTCTGTAAAATGCGGGTAACAGTAAGACCCACCTCAGGGTTTGGAGGGGTGGTTAGGGACACTATAAGGTACCCAACACATAGTAGGTGCTCGGGCAGTGGTAGCTAGTTTGTCCAGACTAGCCAGGGACTAGAGTGAGCTCCCTGTTCCACTCCAGTGTGAGCCAGTCACAACCTTCCCCGAGGAGTTTGACTCAAGAGCAAAGGAAACAGGGAGGCTGGGGGAAGGAGGGCTTGGGAGGTAGGAAAACGGATCAGTAAATAAGACCCATCAGGAAGTGGGATGGAATTTCTTTCATGCACTTGCAAGGTGGGGTGTCACAGGGTGGCAGAGTCCTCCCAGTACAGGCTCTGAAGGTAGGTCTGATATGACAGGCTATTTAAGGGGGGGTAGTGAGCCCCAACCCAGAGGAAGTGATCAAGGGGCTAAAAAGCTCTTCTTGAGCTTCCCAAGAATGCTCGGGGGGGGGGATTCCCACACTGAATAAGCAGTGCTCTTAAATCTGGCATCGAAAAGCACTTGGGTGCTTATTAAAAATGCAGATTCCCGGACCTGGGTGATGCCCAGAGATGTGTTTCCTACAGGCACGCCGGGTGATGCTTTGAGGCTGGGTGGAGGTGTGAATCTATGATCTCCCAGCTCCCTTGGCACCCCAAGAGTCTAATCCTCAGAGAAGGGAAGGTTTTGGGAGTGGAGGCGTCTCCAAAGGGATACTCTTGGAGGCGGGACTTCATCTCCCCAGGCAGGACTCAGGAAGGGACAATTGCTGATGCAGCCCGAGTGCCCTCTGAGGGTGGTGTGTGTACCCTTGCCTTCCTTGCGTTTAGGGTTAGACCCGCCCAGAGGCACTTCCAGACAGTGGGACTGCTGAGGGCTATCGACGTGAAGGAACTGTTTCTTCTGGAGGGCTCCACAGAGGGGCAGGAACGGGCAGCCGTAAGGCTGGCCGACAGCCTGGATGCTAGCTCTCAGCACCCCTTGCGGCCTGAGCCAGCCCGGTAACAATGAGGATGAAGAGACGTGTGCCTCTGCCGTCATAGAGTGAAATTGCTTTGCCAGCCTGCTGACAACATGAGCTAGGCGGGCATCTGGAAGGAAAAGGCAGCAGATCTCACATGAAAAAGTTAACTGGCTCTGGAAAGGGGACTTTTGCACCCAGTGGCCAATTCCTGCCAACGCCCACGGGTGCCTGGATTTCAGTGCCTTCGCTCTCTCCAGATTCCACGTATGCGTGGTTGCCACCGAGCAACCACGTGGTTGCCCCGGTGAAAACCTCGCCGGCAGCCTCCTCTCCTCCTTGCCCCGGCAGAACCCCGATTACCGGCTGTGCGCACCCTCCTGCCACCTGGCTTCAGGCACGCTCAGGGCCCCTACAGCTGTATTAGCGGGGGCCACTCCCCCCCCCCCCCCCCGCTGAGGGGGGGACCTGCTGAGTGCGGAGAAGAGGGAGGAGCCATTCGGGGGTGGGGGGAGCAGGGAGAACACTTGCCTTTTCTGCGAAGACCTGGTTGCCAGAGAGCTCCGTGAGGTGTAAGAACTCCAGGTGCAGGGATCCAAACTCAGCCAGGATGCTGCTGCTCCCGGCCATGGCCCAGCCCCAGCTCCTGTTGGAGCCGCTGTAAAGAGACGGAAGCACCCCGTCACCCTGCTGCTGTGGGGCTGGCTCCCCTGCTGAGAGTAACCGGTTGGCGGGGGGAGACTGCACAGTGGGGGAGCACCCACTCCTGCCAGGTCCCGTCCTGGGCACTCAGGCCACCTGGTCTCCGTTGCTCCTCCCTGGGAGTCAGTACCAGTAACAGCCCCAATTGCTGAGGAGGACACAGAGGTCACCTGCACTACTCTTTGTTTCTATCGTCAAGCAGCCCCTGGGAGATGTGTGGGCTCAAGGACGGTAGCAGAGCTGCCTTGGTGGCCAAGACCTTGGTGGCATCCAAGTTACGCTAAATTTACGGGTGATATGGACAGTGCTGTCAGGGACCACAAGGACACTGCGGAATGCTTTCTGTCCTCTGGCTGAAGGCAATCCGGCTGCCTCACAGTCTGTGGCGCCGTGTGCGCGGGGTACACCGCTGTGGCTGGGCTCGGAACGGGGCAGATGAAAAGCGGGGACCCTACCTGGCTCTTTCCCTCTCCTCACACTGTCAGGGCTGCCCAAGGACACACAGTGGCCCCTCCTGGAATTTTGTGGACTCCACGCCTGACGAGCAGGTGACCCTGGTACGACTACGTGCCCCGAGCTGCAGGCTCCCTGGGAGGCCCGAGGTTAGGAATGAAACGAACAGGGGCTCTCGGAGTAAAGGTCTCCTCAGCTGTTAATCACGTGTGTCTCACGAACACCTCAGACAGATCCTAGCTGGAGAAGGCTGTCTCAGTCACGCTTCCAGGTCCGGGGTGCTTCCAAGGAGGAAGAGCGCAGAGGTGGGGTCTCGGGCAATCCTCCCACCTGCCCCTCTCACGGATGAGGAAAACAAGGCCTGGTGATGTCACCCACTCGCCATCACACAGCGCGTGGAGCAGCTGGGACTCAAGGCTGGCCTGACACCAGAGCTGGTCCGAACCACTGTGTGGCCTGCCTCTCCTTAAATTATGTAATAAGCAAGGACGCTGCCTTTCCAGGTGTTTTCACTTAAATCTCTGTAGCCAGGGGGCCAGGATCAAGTTTGTTAGCTGACAGGCCTTGGGCAAACCATCCCCACCTTATGCACCTGAGTTCCTGCATCATCAAACTGGGCAAGGGTCATTGGTTCTGGTCTCTGTTCCTCAGGCTTTTGTGGGGTGAAGAGGGAAAAGAAAAGTGCAGAAGGGGGGTGTCCTTTCTGATTCCTCTCCCCGTACCTCAGTTTCCTCATATGTACCATGATGATCTTTCCTGTGGGACATTTAGGACAACCAGGGGGCCAGGGTCGGGACAGAGCAGGGTGGAGTGCGTGCCCCTATCTGTAGAGGCTCCAAGGAGTAGGCTGAGGGGCTGGCTCTGCCCTGGCCTCTGGGAAGCCCTTCCACTTCCTTGCTGGGATAGCTCTGCCTCTCTAGGAACTGGCCTCTGTCTGTCTGTCTCCCCAGGACAGGACATAGGGAGGCAGGTGTGGGAGAAGGTGGGTCTGGGAGGTCACAGTGTGCCATCTGAGGGTCACCCTTTTCCTGGGGTGGGCTGGGGCTCTCCTGAGGCTGCCCCTCTCCTCTCCAAACTCCATTATCCCTGAATATAGTTTCTGAAATCAAACTCATCAGTCTCAACTTCCAGAAACAGGTGGAGGACTCAAGTTTTAGGATCTGACGGAGCAGGTGGTCTCAATAAACAGAGATGACCACTGGCCCCTTCTTCCTGTGTCCACCTCTTTGGGTATTTCCCTGACTTGGGGGCAGGTAGAGAGGGATGGGCTGCAAAGAGAGGGGAGACTTGGCTCATGGATGATAAATAAAACAGCTTCTGTGTATTGAGCCACTACAGATACCAGGCACTGGGTCAAGCTGTTTGCTTCTTGACTTCATTTAAAGAGTACAAGGTAACACATCATCCATCCCCATATACGAAGAGGAAGAGGAAACTGAGGCTCAGGGAGGGAAAGTAAGCTATCGGGAGGTCGGAGCTGGTAGGCGGCAGAGGCCAGATTCAGCCTGGGCTCTGTGCATCCCCTAACGGTCTCCCACCCAGATGGCCCCGCATCCACCCAGAGGGAAGGGGAAGGTGTCCCCTCTCTGTCCCTCTTCCCCTCAGGCCAAGTGAGACTTCTCTCTCCAGCTATCTCAGTGGGACATGCGGGTACCCACCGAGGGGTTCCTGAGTAATGGATGCTTCCTGCCCTCACAGAGAAATTCAAGGTCAAAATAGCCACCGGTCACCCAGCTGTCTTTTGTTCTTGTTTTCCCCGACATGAGCCTCCCCTTCCTCTCCCCTCGCTCCGGAGTGGGCACCCTGCAGTGGAGCCAGCCTGGCAGACAGGCAGACCAGGGCTGGGCAGAGGTGGGCAGTGGGCGGGCGCCTTCCCTCTCCTGTTTGTCTTCAAGTGCCGGCTCCTGCAGCGCCCGGCCGGGCAGGTCGGCTGATCTCTCTCACCCTCAGTTTCCTCGTCTGTTAAATGGCCGAACCCACACCTCATAGAGCTATTGTGATGTATAAATTAGGCATGTAATTACTGTCATTTTTCACGTTATGTAATTATACACATATAAATCATGTGTTTATAGCATATTAAAATTATTATTTGAGCTATTGAGTTCCTGAAGGGTGCTAGACAGCTGTAGTGTCTTATTTTATCTTCACATCCAGCTTCGGAGGTAGATACCACAATTCTTATTTCACAGGTGAGGATGCTCAGACTCCGAGAGGGGGAGACACTTCTTCAAGGTCACACAGCAAGGGACAGAACTGGTAGAGCTGAATCCAAATCCAAAACCCTAGGTATTCTGTGCCCCGAATGCACCTGTTCTGGGCGGCATCCAGAGACCAGGAGGGCTTTTCATCAGCCCTGCAAGGCAATGAGCTAACGAAGCTCTGCCCTCTGCCTCCCTCCCTGTCTGCTCCCCAGTGCCCCTCCCCAGCGCGGCAGAAGCCCCCATGTGTATCTGTGTGTCTGTATGTGCACGCGTGTGTATGGTATAACTGTGAACTTTAGAGCCAGACAGACCTGGTTGCTAACTCTAACTTCACTCTACTGCTGTGTGACCTTGGGTAAGTTACCTCACCTCTCTCCGCTCAGTGTCTTCACGGGTGAAATGGGGTCTTGTGGTCATCGTGAGGTTGAAGAGAGAGAACCCAGATCATGTGTTCACATTGTGTGTGGCGCATAGTGAATGCTCGATAAACATCAGCAATTACTAAGATGCACATATCTGTGCGGGGGGAGCGTGTCTATGTAAATGCATGTTTGTGTGTGTGTGGATGCAGGGCGTGTGACACAGGTGAACTTGTGTATCTCAGCCTGCATGATTTGGGTGGGTGGCAGCCAAGTGTGTCCGCGTGTGTGAGAGCTTAGTCCTTGGACTGGCCACTGCCACTCTCTCGGACTCAGTGGTCCTTGGGGGTCACGGGTCACAGGGTTCCACGCCTCTGCCTCCCAAACAGGAAGAGCAGTCAGGCTCACTTTGGGCAGGGCTTAGTTATCTACCCCTCCCACGGGGATCCGGTCTGGCCCTTCCTCCTGGAGCTGCCCAGAGCAAGCCCTGCCCAGGCTGGGGGCGGCAGTGTGCGGCCCAGCCCCCACCAGCAGGCCCTCTCCAAAGAGCAAACTCAGCACCCCATGGGCCGTAAACATCCTGACATTCCCCCGGCTGGAACAGGGAGGCATTTTTTTAGCAACAGACTCTTACCCACAAAATGAAAGGGAGGTGTTGCCAGGAAATATGCATATACATATGTCTACAGCACCGGCAGCATGCAAATGGCCTAAAAACAAATGCGTTTTCTTAATCAGAAATGTCAGGATCTGTGTCGCATCCTGTCCGGGCTCTGAGGGACAGGGGTAAGGCAGACAGCCAGGGCAGTGCCATGCACAGACGGGGGAAGGATGACGGAGCTAAGGTCCTATCCCAGCCTCCAGGCAGTGAGGCCCAAGGGGCTAGCCCTGGGACAAGAGAGCCACAAAGATACTGTGTTTGTGTCTCGGCTCCATGATAGCGGGGCTGTGTTTCTCCAGGATCAGTGTTTGTGGGAAAGGAATCTGAGCAGTGATCCAAACGTCTGGCTCCGAGAAGTCAACCCTGGCACCGAGAACGGGATTCGATTGGCCCTGGGGGCCCCTTTGTGGCCTCTGGTGAGGTTTATGTGAAGTCACACCCCAGGAATGCTCCTGGACCAGAGACAGTAAGCGAAGGGGCCGAGCAGGCGAGTCCCCTCTCCTCTGCGAGGCCCCGGGCAGGCTGACCCGAAGAGTGGGCCCTCCCCAGGACAGAGAGGGAGCCGAGGCACGGAGGCACTCGACCAGAGCCCACAGCCCCTGCCTCCCTCCCAGGCAGCTCCTGAGGTAAGACATCGCCTCAGGACATGGAACGGGGAAGTGTGGTGAGATGGAAATATTACAGCCTTCCTCCCAGACTCGGGGTTGTGGGAGAGCCTCAAGAACGGCCCCAGGGAGCCCCTGGTGCCTTCTACAACGTCTCCCGGGGGGCTGCTCCTGCAGCACAGGGACAGCAGGGCTCCCGCCTGAGGGAGGGCCAGGCAGGCCTCAAGAGCAGAGCTTTCCATCTCTGACCAGACGGGCTGAAATCGTATCCCCAATTACCTAGTAGCTGGAAGACTTTGGGCAAGTTACTTCACCTCTCCGAGACTCTGTTTGAATAAAGGGTGGCTGTGAGGAATCCTTGGTGAGGCCATGTACAGAAAGCCTCAGCACAATGCCGGGCACATGGAATTGCTCAGAAACGGTCGGCACAGCGCCACGGTTCATCTCTCATCCCGCACACAGTCCCCAGCACGGATATTTGTGGAAGGGATGAGCAAAGAATCGGACACAGATCCTGCCCTCAAGAAGCTCCCAGGCCAGCGGCGAACATGAAGAGGCATGTGACGGGGCCATAAGGAGGGAGACAAAGTGCCCGGAGGCCAGGAGAGGCTAAAACGCTGCTGGCCCTAAAGGCACAGGTGGCAGGCGAGCTGGCCTCTGCGGGCCAGGGGAGCTGAGAGAGTAAGTCGACCGGTGCAAGCACAGCGTGAGGCGAGGCGAGGCGATGGGGCACTGGGGGCCGGCAGGAGCCAGACTCGTGCTCATGAAGATTCATCCAGCATCCAGCTGGCTGGCCATTAGTTCTCTTGACTCTGAGCCCATCCCTTCGCCTCTCTGGGTCTCAGTCGTCACATCTGGAAAACGAGTGGATATAAACACACTCCTATCCCCACGAGAGGGAAGGGCAGCTTCGAGGGGGCAGGTAGGCACACCCCACCCCCAGGCGTTGGAGCTGGACCCAGCGGCAGCCCCGGCTCTACCTTTCTCCCTTTGCACCACCCAGGGTGCCTTCCATGTTGACATTCTGTGACTTAGTGACTACCCAGAAAGTCTCTAGTTCACACACTGAATTAAGCAAAAGATCAGGAAGGAAAATTATGGAAGCAGCCAATAAAAATCAATGTTTTAAAACCAAGCCAGTAGAAAGAAGCATTACCGGTGGTTTTTTTGATTAGTGGGACCACATGGGAGTTTTCTGGTCTTACCTAACATTTTTGGTATAATCCACATTTTCTGCAATGAGAACTTATTATTTTTCAAGAGGGGGAAATTCCAACAAGTATTATTAAAAATGGAGTTGGAAGTCCCGGGTTTGTGTCCAGGAATGGTCAGTTACTGGCTTATGTGACCTGACTAGGCCCTTATTCCTTGGAGTCCAAGCCTCCGTGGGCTTGATGCCCCCAGAAGCCCCTCTGGGTTCTGACAATGGGTTCCTGAGGCCCAGCCCAGGGGTCCCTCCGCTCAGGGTCTCGAGACCCCCTAGCAGTTTGGGGTACCTCATGGCAGGTGGGTGTGATGTGCCTACTGGCGCCTGACCCTAGCTGGGCACACCAGTAGGGCTGTGAGTCAAGGCAGTATTAGGGAACGATTACAGACCAGCTGCTCCCTCCCCACCTAGGGAAGATCAGCCCTGGAGAGCCCTCGGCTAAGGCTAGTCTCCACTGTGCCACTGACTGGCTGGGATTCCCAAGGCGGGTCCTGTCCACTCCATGCTTCAATTTCTTCACAGACGCAGCCAAAGCCACAAGAGGGCAACCAGAAGATGTCCTACCTTTTGAAGTTCACAACACCTTTTGGGATTCCCGTGGGAGTGTTGAAGGCCGGCAGAAGCTTCTCTCCCAGCTTGATGGCCTTTATTCGGAACACCTGTGAAGGAAGAAGCATGGGGCATCATGAATGGGGCTGGGTGGGTGCCAGCCCTGCCCCAAGCCCCGCTCCTGCCGGCGGCGGATGGACCCAGGAGCTGCGGGCGTGGAGTGGGAGGGGGCGCTGCGTCCGGCTCCGGAGTCAGATGGGCCTGGATGTGAACCTGACTCTGCATTTCTGGCAACATGCCTTAGTTGAGGCACCTCCTCTGAGCCTCAATTTCCCTCTTCAATCATAAAACGAGGCCAAAACGGCCTTCCTCAGAGGCTGTCGGGAGGAAGGACGATTAGGTCATTGTTGTAAAGCCCGCAGGACAGCGTCAGGACTGTGACGAGGGCTCGGTGATTCCAGCTGTGCCTCGGGTGGCCGCCGAGGGGATGAAGCTGCCAGGGCGGCGGTCACCAACGGCCAGTGCCTGCCCGCACGGCGGGGCCGGGACGCCACGGGTGGGGCGTGTGGGAGCACATCTGACAGAGTGTGAGGAGCACTGGACTGGGAGCCCTGCCCCGCCCCGGGTTCTAGTCCTTGCCTCGCAGCTCGGCTGCTGTGAGCTTCTCAGCAAAGCAACGCCACCCCGTGTGCAAAACCAGGGGAAGGGCCGGACATTCTGGATCTTCCCACCATTCCCATTCTACAGACGGGAGTGAGCAGAGAAGGTGAACAGTTAAGCCCCTGACATGATGGCCAAGGAGCCGTAAGGAGGCCCTCCGGCCTCAGGGCCCTGCTGGAGGCTCTGACCCCCTCACACCGTTCTCCTAATTCAGAAGCACCTGTGACCTTCTGATGCCTTGGTTTCCCTCTTAGGAATCTATTCTAAGGAAGTAAGTAATCAAGGATGTTGTGAAGACTGAACTTTAGGGCTATTCCAGCATTGTTTATAAGAGTGGAAAAACGAAGGTATTCTAAACATCAAACAATACAGAAGTGGTTAAATTAGGACTTATCCATGCAACGGAATACCAAGCAGCCACTGGAATGATGTAGACAATTACTTAATAGCAAAAAAAGGGTTTGTAGTTTATTAAAAGTGTATTTTGAAATAGTGTAATTCAACTTTAGTAATTATATGCACACGGATGCGTGAGGAACAGATGAGAAGGAAATACACCAAAATATTAACAATGCTCTCCTAGAGTTGCGGGGTGGGCTCACAGAGGAATTTTGTTTTCTTCATCTGGCTTATAATAAAAGCAAGCCCACAGTATTATTTATTTTTTAAAACGCGAGACGTAAGTCACTTAGCAACCGTTCTGAGTGGAACAACACACGTTTCCTTTTGCTTCCGAGCTCGAGGCTGATCCGGTTTGCCGACCTCCCGTGTGCTGCAAAACCAAGTCCTCTTGAGTACCCTGGCCCCAGTATGGGCCACTGAACAGCTGAGGCAGCTGCGGAGGGCCTGCAGTGGTGGGGAGTTAGCCGGACTAGCTGTGATGTGGCAGCAAGGCCTCCGAGGGCAGCTGTGGCTTTTGCTCGGGAGGGGAGAGGGGGGAAGGGAAGAACCGCACCTGGGGCCTGGCAGGGACGGGCGAGAGGAGAGGACAGTGTCCAGCGCCAGACAGTGGGTCCCAGAAGTGGGCATGGGGGCCACCCACATCGGAGTCCCTGCGGGAGTGTGTCTAGAACCCAGATCCCAAAGCCTTGGCCCAGAAGCCACTGGTTTAGCAACAACAAAGGGATCTCATCTGAGGCTCCTGATAGTGTCACTTGCCCCCCGAGAGGCTGAGCAGTGAGGCGCAGAGGAACTGAACTCAACGTCTGACCCCAGTGGTGAGGCTCCAGGCAGCTGGCTGGCTGCCCTCTGCCCTGAGGACTCCGAGCTCAATCTTCTTAAATGCTCTTAGGAATTTCCACGTCTCCACTTTTGGAAAGCCCTATGGCTGGTGGGCACTGCAGGGTCTCAACCACACCAGGAAGGATGCTGAGTGAGTGTGTGTGGACCAGAGGGGTACCACTGGGAACAGAAAAACATGAGTCCTACTTATTCTCTTGGACGTGAGTAGGTGTGGAACAGATTCTGAACCCAATTCCACTATGTGTGTGGGGGGGTGTTTCCCTATACCACCAAGCAATTCACCAGACACCAGCTGGGTGCCCTATAATTCAACCCAGTTCTGACACTATCTTCCTGGAGACAGCATCAGATTCCAGTTTCAGGATTCAGTCCTTATGAGACTGCTCCCCCCACCGCCCCCCCACTTCAGACACCAGTCCCAAGTCCAGCCTGTTACCTGTGCTTCTGACCCACGGTCTCTAAATCAGAGGTTCTCACGAACCCCTCTGTGGGTTTGATTAATTTTCTAGAGTGATTCACAGAACTCAGGAAACATTTTACTTAACTGGTTTATTATAAAAAGGATGTAGCTCAGGAACCAGCCAGATGGAAGAGATGCTTAAGGCGAAGTATGGGGAGAGGGCACAGAGCTTCCATGCCTTCTCCAGGAGTGGTGCTTTCCCCAAATCTCCCGGTGCTCAGCCACCCCGGAAGCTCCATGGCCCAGTTCCTTATGGAGGATTCATTACATGGGCACAACTAATTAAACCACTGCTAATTGGCTCCTGATTCAACCTCCAGCCCCTCTCCCATCCCTGGAAGTCAGGGTGGTGGGACTGAATATAATAACCCTCTCACCTTGTGGTTGGTTCTCCTGGCAACCAGCCTCTATCCTCAGGTGGGGTCCAAGAGTCACCCAATTTACAAAAACAAAAGACACATTTATTGCTCTCAGTGCTTAGGAAATTCCAAGGGTTTTAGGAGCTCTGCCAGAAATGGGATGAAGACCAAATATATATTACTTATTAGAAATCACAATGTATCACTGTGCCGGGTGTCTTATCTACACGACCTTCAATCCCTGCAACAGCCTGGTGGGGAGGGTGTTGAGCACTTTGAGGATGAAGCAATCTGCCCAAGGTTGTGGAGCCTGTAAGTGCTATCAGCTGCTTTTCCAACACAGAGCAAGGCAGGCAGCCATGGTAAGCCACAGTCAGGGGCCCAGCGGTTCCGGAAGAGAGGTGAGAGAAACCAGCAAGAATCCTATTCTGTAGAGTGGAAAGGTCTCCAGGCTGGGAGGCAGAGCCCAGGTTCAGATGTTCCCACTTGGCAGCTGTGTGACCTCAGGTGAGCCGCGTACTGTCTCTGACCCTCGTCTGCACAGTGGAACTGCTCAAGTGCCCTGGATGCTTCACGGGGTTCTTTTAGAACTCAAGTAAGAGGATGTATATAAGTGAATGTGCTGCAAGAACCGTACAGAGCTGTGCAAATGTCACCTGGCGTGGCTGTCATCACGCTGGCCATTCTCAGGGGCGTCTTGTAGGGCTGGCCTACCCAGCAGGGGATTTGCCTCCCTTAGGTTCCCCCTGCAGCAAAGAAAGGCCTCAGGCCGGGAGGGGGCTGGGGTCTCTGCCACCATTCCACAAATACTCGTGGGAAATGTGAAGAATGGGAAGACCCAGCCACGGGCACCCACTCTGTGCGAGACGGAGCACAGAGAGAAGGGAGGCCCCAGTCCAGTGCGGCCGAGCTCTGGTGACAAGCGGTGATGCCGGGCCAAGCTGCATGGGGGCTGTAACCCCGGCCTGTGGCAGAAAGGCCACGGGGTCAGGAGCCGACCCACCACAGCCCTCAGGGACCTCGACCTGAGCAAGTTCCTTCTAAGTCTCAGTTCCCGCATCTGCAAGTAGGCGAAGACCCCCACCTCATGGGGTGTTTGGGGGCCGATGAGACAGGGCACATGGGGCACGGTCCCTGCCATGTGGAGGTGCTGGGGACAGAGGGGGATCAGCAGGGTGTGGCTATGTGCCCACAACCTCAGGAGTCGGCCTGCTCAGGGATTCTGAGCCATGTGGGGCTCCCTGGGCTTTGTGAACTAGTTCTAAATCACAGGCACTCCTGTCCACACCCCACTGTCCAGTCTGCATCCTAGAGACTCAGACTGATGATCCTTCTAGTGACATAGGGGAACTGAAGTGAGCCTATGAAGGACTGCTTTTTATGCTCCCTTTCCTGCCTCTATCCTTGCTAGCACCCTGCCTTACACCTGCCTCAGTATAAATCATGTAGCCCTCCTTGTGAGGATCAAGGAGTTAATGATTTCTTTGGAGTCTTCCAGCACGATAGGTACCATCTAAGGACTGCCCAGGCAAGAATGACCAGGCAAGACGGCCCTGTGTATATCCTAGACACTGACACTAGATATCTTGATGCCAAGACCCCCTGGCTCCAAGCAGTAAGTGACGTATGGAGGCACCTGGACCCCTGTCCTTGTTCTGACCAGTTCCTGGATGCCCGAGAGGACAAGGACATCAGACCACAATTTTCAATAAAAACCCCAGATCCCAAGCAAAGAGACTCATTCTCCTTTTCCTTCCCGAGTCTCCTAGATGCTCTGTCTGTGCCCGCACTCTGTCTTCAATAAACTCTGCTCTCACTTCCTCTTGGCTCATGTTCCATTTCTATCCTGCATGAAGCCAACGACCCCCCTGGGGGACCTCCCGTCCTCTGGGTCCTCAGACGCAGCCAGACTGTATCACTAGGGAGCCAAGGCCTCAAATAAGTTCTCAGAATCACAGACACCCTAAGAGGTCGAGCATCAGGACTGAGGGGCATCAGCTCCTCCCTCAATCACTGGCCCCCAAATTGACCCCTGTGAGCCCGGAGCTGCATGGCTCCCTCTCCTGTCCCCACGTTCTGTGGCCACCTCCCAGAGCCATGAGCAGCAGACAGGCTGGGCAAGTACCTGGAAGAACAGGGTGCCTTTCTCCGCTCCATGCGCTTTCCTGTCCTTGGCCTTTCAAATAAAATTCAGGCTTTGTGTGGCTCAAAGCCAAGGGCTCCCAGCTACAATTATTTGGGGACGAATTGGTACAAGTGGTAATCTCTGCTGAGGAGATGAGGCTTGAGGGAGAGGCCCGAAGCGGCTGGGGCGGGAGCGCATGCACCTGTTGCTTCGAACCCCTGGTTGCAGAAATGACCTCCTCAGACAACAGCACTGGGGCTTAGCAGGGAATTTTCTGCGTCCCCGGGTGGCAGGGGGTAGGGATGATATTTGCCTCAGGGTGGACAGAGCAGGGAGAAGTGCAGGGAAGGGAAAGGCCAAAGCCAAGGCATCCAGCCCTAGAGCAGCGGTTGCGCTGAGCAGTGCGGCCCTCTGGCTAAGGCAGAGCACAACGATGGATGACCCATGTCCTGGGCACTTGGCCAACCTCATGCCCAGATACTTGGGCTGCACTTTCATGGGAGCTGACGAGGGGATGAAGAGCCTCCCATTTCTACAGAGCTCTGTGGTTTTCAAAATTCTCCTGCAGCGCGGAGAGTATAGGCTTTGGAGCTGGTCAGCTCGGGGTCAAAGCTTGGCCCTCATGTCCCATTTCACAAGAGCTCTGGGAGCCGATCCCCACCGTGGGGAAGGAAGCGAGGCCCCGGAGTGCGAGAGGACTTGCTCCAGGTCACAGGCAGGTGTGCTGTGGGTTAGATAAGACCCAGGTTTTCCGACTCTGTGCCCAGGGCTCCGCCTTCTCCCCACCCTTCTCACAGCCCTTCTGCTGGAAGCCGAAGCCTGGGGCTGAGGCCTTGCACTTAGGGCATGTGACCAGCAGCGGCTGTCCCATCTCCTGTGGCCGCTGGAGACCTGGAGCAGTGGCTGGCTGGTGGCTGGCCCAGGAGGGGAACAGACGGGGGTGGCTGTGGAGCAGGACAAGGCCAAGGGCCCCTAGCGGTGGAAATGGTGAAACAGTGGTCTTGGCCTCATCTCTCCTGAAAACCAACACCTGCAAAAACCAGTCCAGCAGCTCGACAAGCCCGAGCTGAGCCCAGAGCCTGCTGGGTGCTGTGTGGGGAGCTGCGTGGATGGTGTGAAGAGACTAGTCGTGCTCCTGAGAGAATTTACTATAAACGTGGGAGCCCGTGGGGCTCACCTGGGCAGCAGAAAGGAAGCGTCAGACAGAGGGCAAGGAGAGTCAGCAGGTGGCTCCGTGGAGGTTGGGTGGATGTGGGTAGCCCCGGGCAAATCCCCTTGCATCCCTGTTTCCTCACTGGTGAAACGAGGGAGTGGGATTGGATGTTCTCCGAAGTCTTCTCACACCTGAAGGGGCCAGGGGCCTCAAAGGGCCAACTTACCTCTTCTCCCGTCAGGTAGAAGGCTGAGAGAAGTCCTCCGATGTACCGGATGTTCACCTCAAACAAGGATGCTTCTCCACTCTGCAGGGCCGCATGAAAGAGGGGTGTGGGGGAGGGGGAACCCGGGGTGGGGGATAACACTTGTGAGCCGCCTGCAGGGCTCCCAGGGACAGCCAGGCCCTTGAGACAAGTCACTCCGGCCCCAGCCTCCCCCCTCCCCCCCCCCCCCCGCCCCCAAGCCCATTGGCCTGGCCACCCTTATGCTGAGCTCCGGGGCCTTGCCTGGCAGGCCGGGCTATGCTGGGCAGTGGTTTTCAGAGCAAAAGTTGAGAGGGATCAGCACCTGCTTGGCAGGCCACTACAGCACGTTGACAGCATTACAAACAAACGCTGGGTTTGGCTTCCTTCCCCAGCCCTTGCCCGAGGCCGTAGGAGCAAAGTTATGCCTGGCTGCTCTCCAGGCAGCTCAAGAACTTGGTGGGGGAGCTAGGGCTGAAGCTTCGCCTGAGGGGAGGCAAATTCTCTAGTCCAGCCACCTCCCCTTCCTGTGGGAACTTTCCAGCTTAGCAGGAGGGAGGTGAGACAGGGTGAGGGGAAGGTTCTCTGAGGAGGTTCTGGGGCAAAGGGGACAAAGCCGAGGCTGAGAGGCAAGGGTGCCAGGCAGACACTTGCAGGTAAGCAGCAATTCTCAGCCTCAGGTCTGCGGCCTGCAGGGCATGTCCACACTTGCCTTAATCAGTGCTTTCTTTCTTGGGTCTGCACTGCAAATCCGGGGTGTTGGGGCATCATGCCAAGGACCAGCTCTAGGTTATAATCCCACCTCAGTCTCTTACTTGGCTTTGGGACGTCGGGCAAGAGATTTAGCTTTTCTCTGCCCGAGGCTCTTCATCGGGAGCAGGGTGGCTCTGAGGTGCTGCGGGGTACAGGCGAGACACCCGCCCGGCGCCCCGTGTGGCTTCCTAAAGGTGCCCGCTCTGACCTCCCCTGTGCCCAGCGCTCCCCACATCACAGTCTTTTACTGCTGACAACACGCAGTGACCATCCCTTCGTGTGGGCGAGCCTCGTGAAACAGAAAACCGCAAAGCCGTTCCCTCTTTTAGCCTTCCTGTGCTCAGCGAGGTCACCATTCCCATTTTCCAGATGAGAAAGCCAAGGCTCAGAGAGGGGGTGTGACCCTATCTTGCTTTCTTCCGAGGACCCTCCCTAACCTGCCCCAGCTTGCTTGAATGTCCCCAGGCTCCCCGGGCCTGCCAGCACCTGGCACCCTAGGTAGCTGCCTAATGCCCATTCTCTCTCCACCATATGCACAGAGGCAAGGTGGGCCTGTGAAGATACCCCTTCCTTCTCCCACCTCGGCCTTTCTCCCATTCAGTACGGTAGGAAATGGAAGGATTCTAAGCTTCCTCACACAGACTACCAGAAGGCATAACATGCCTCAAAATAGTGGTAATGATGAGGAGGAGGAGGCTACCACCCTACATGCAGATCGGGCTTGATCGTGTTATGATGCTTGTTATAACCCTCCGCGGGAGTTCACCTCACAACAAGCCTGTGAATTAGGCATTGTCATTGTCTCGGCCATCCAGATGGCTCCCAATTCTCTCACCTAATCTCCGGAGGGCAGCAGAGGGTGGGGTGGGGGCTCCAGGTTAGAGCAGCTCTGAGCAGATAAGCCCCTTCGGTTGCCGCTGTTCTGCTCTACAGATTCAGCCCTAGGAGGGACTTCCTGGGTGCCTGGCACAGCAGGGAGGGGAAGGAGGGGTCGTCGGCTGTCTTCCCTACCAGAGGAGAACAGGCTGGTAAATACTCATGGGCTGGCCAGGGCTGGAGGGATCCCCCACCTTGAGGCTGGTCTTAGGAGAGGACAAAGTAGAGAGTGCCTGGAGCCCCATTTCCAGCACTGCTCTGCTGGGCAGCTTGGGCCCAGGGTCTCTGGGTCTCTGAAGTGATAGGGTGGAGCTGGCCACTGACCTTCCAGGCCCCTTTTGGCTCTAACACCCCAAGGGTCTCTGACTCACCACGTTCAGGTGGAAGTTCTCTTCAACCCAGGCCTTGGCCTCCTGGAACTCCTCCTGCAGCTCCATGAGGTAGAGAGTGTCAAGGGAGTCAATGATGGTTGCCCCACTGAGACCTCCTGTAGGCAGAGAGATTGAAGGCATGACCCAGGCTTGTTCCCATCCTTTCCATCCTTTCCATCCTCAGCCGCATAAGCACCCATTCCCCTTCTAAGTGCCTGGGCAAGCTCCAAGGCCAAGGCTGGCCCAAGCACGATCCAGGGAGACTCCACCAGTCTTCGAAAGGGGGGAGTCCAGGAGCAAGCATCCCTTCTCCCGCCCACCCTAGGCTGCTTCCTGGGCAGTGGGCAGCGGGCTGGGAAACCGAGTTCACAGGCCGAACTGCTTCCCAGACCTTCAGGGTCCATGCATATCCACCCGAAAGTCAACCATCAGTACCAGCCAGGCACCCACCACTTTTCTGTGACACGGGGGAGAGGGCGAATCGGTATTGGGTTTACTCTATCTTAACAAACATGCCAGTCCTCTGACTTTTCAATTTCATTCTTCATTTTATTCTAAGACCAAAAAAAAAAAAAAAAAAGATGTTCACAAATATTTATCCAGGAGGGTATTTACATATACATGTACCATATACAATGGAGAAAAGTTGGGAAGTACCATATACAGTGGAGAAAAGTTGGGAAAAAATCTCCAAATCCAACAATAGGGGATTAGTTATATAAAATAGGACATGATGCAGCCCTCCCTGCAGGTGACGCAGACCTGTGTTTACTGGAGAAATACCCATGGGATCTGTTAAGTTAAAAAACGTAGGTTGCAAAAAAAAGGAAAGAAGCACAGTATAATTTCTTTGTTGTATGCCAAATGTGGATGAGCTTTTGCAGAACTAAGTCTGGCAGGATGTGATCAATGGTTATCTCCAAGTGCTGGGATTACAGGTACTTTTTGATTTCTTCTGCTCATGGATTATTTTTTATAACCAGAAATGTATTTCCATTTGAAAAAAAAAAAGTTTGGGCAAAGAAACCACACAAATGCACAAAGCAAAGATTTTGTGGTCGCTCTAGGACAGTGAGTACACTGTAGCACGAGCTATGAGACCAGGCCCCTGCCGCCGGGCCTTAGACTCTTGGCAGTAAAGGCTGAGATAATGGTGTAAAATATCACAGCTTTTCATACCACGGACTGGACAGGAGAGTGATGAGGAAGGCCTTCGCATGTGGCACAACCAGAGCCTGAGTGCAGAGTACTGTGAAGGAAGAAAGGAGGGAGAAAGAGATGTGCCTGGGGCCATCAGGAGGGCTTCCTGGAAGAGGTAGCTCCCTCCCAGCAACTCCTTAAAACCACAAGTAGGAGCAATTTCCTTCATTTAGCTTAAGAGGACTGATGGTTCCTTCAGTGTCCTTGCAGAGGCTCAAAAAGCAGTGAGAACCACAGGCTCCACTTCCCCCAGCAGGCTGAGCCTCTCTAGAGTCTGAAGCATGAGCACGGGCTTTGCCGGCACACCTGAATTCAGAGTTAGCATCTAACCTCCCTAATTAGTGCTTCCCTAACTGCTCGCTTGTGTTGACTTTGCAGGCAGAGACTCCTGAAACTCAAACCACCACCTCTCTAGGCCGGGCAAGGTCTGATAAAGGGCATGGCCTAGAAAAGGATGGGAGGGAGATCAGGAGAAACTGGGAGAAGGATCAGGCTGGAGGTCTCAGAATCCACTTCCAGAAGCAGGGGCTTCCCGATTCAGAGTCAGGCATCCCAGGTTGGTTTCAGTATTGGGGTGGAAGTGAATTTCCAGAATGTCAACCCCTCCTATGCTGAAGGATTGGTAGGAAAACACCCAAAGCCAAACAAAGTTGATCTTTCCTGGTTTGTGCTGGCTGCTTCCCCTGAGGGTGCCAAAGGCCAAACACAGCTCGCGGGGACGCTTTACCGTGAGGTAGAGGTAGTGAGGCATGAAAGCACCGATTTACCTCAGACGCCACAGTTGCTGAGAAGCGCCCGCCGGGTGTCCATCCTCTTGGCTCCGAAGCTTATGCCACAGGGCCTCACGCCTGATTTTTTAAGGGCCTGAAGGGATTTTTATCTTTATTTTATTTTATTTATTTATTTATTTTTTAAAAATCATTCTTTTTTTTTTTTTTTTTTTTAAAGATTTTACTTATTTATTCGTGAGAGACGGGGAGAGAGAGAAGCAGAGGGAGAAGCAGGCTCCCAAGGAGCAGGGAGCCCGATGCGGGACTCGATCCCAGGACCCTGGGATCATGACCTGAGCCGAAGGCAGACGCTTAACCATCTGAGCCACCCAGGCGCCCCTGAAGGGATTTTTAAAATCCCACTACCTTGCCCCTAAATTTCATGGAGGAGCCCCAGAGAAGGGGTGGGACATGCCTAGGATTGACCAAAGGAGGAGAAGAACCCAAGTTCTCTTGTTTCCCTGTGAAAACAGTCGGATCTGATTGCTAACCGTGCCCCACCCCCCAACGGGGGCAGGAGGCCGCTGTGACCCGTGAAGACTTGAAGAGAAGCTCAAGGCCAAGGGAGATGGGGCCCAGAGTATCTGATTTCCGAATCCTGCCCTGGGCTGCCTGGTGTTTTCACCCCACGGGCCCTCCTTCCCTGGGCTGAGCCTGAGCCCGGAGGCCCAAGGGCCTAGGCTGGGCCAGGAAGGCAGCCAGGGCTCCTGGTGACCGGTTCTCCTGCCCAAGTGCTCCAGAGGCACCAGCTGAGAAGGCAGCTCACTGAGGGATTTATTGGCAAAGGCTCCACCCTGCTCTCAGGTTCCTGCATCTTCCCTTGGATATCTCTCACCCCGGCCCACACCTATTGTGCAGCCAGGCTGCGGGCCAGTTAGGCACTTATTGGAAAGCCTTTCATTCTAGGCCAGAGGTTACCCAGCGGCTAGGCTGGGCAAGAGAGGAGGTCCAATCCCGAATTCAACTCTATCTGTACCTGCAGCTGGCCTGGGGCGGCTCCGCGGGGGGGGAGATGGGGGGAAACACACACACCTATTCAGTGAACAGGCCCAGGATTTCTATGCACAGAGCCAAAGGGGGACTAAAAGTCAGGCAGCCCGGCTTGGAAGTTCCACTGGGCTTGGCCCTGAGGCAGGCTCCAGGTTGGCTCACTCTCCCACCTCCAGCTCTGAACCCTTGCTGTTCACAAAGGACCGCCCCTGCCCCTGCCTGCCAGGCAGGAGGCCGTGAGGTGAGTTAAAAGAACACAGCCCTCAGTTCAAACCCCAGCTTGGGCCAGCAACACATCTACTCCCAGTGTCAAAGTTCTCTTCTGTTAAGTGAGGGAAGACCACTGGGTTAAGTACTGGGGAGCCACTGCAGGTTTCTGAGCTGGGATAAATGCATCACATGTGTGCCTGGCCTTTCTGACAAAGACACCTGTTTGCGCCTGGCACAGAATTAAGTGCTTGATCAATCAGTTCACTGTTCTCATTCCTGAGGCCCTGTAGCTTATCTTGAAACATTGGCCCTTTCAAGGAGACGTGGGTTCAAATTCTGATTCCATCACATACTAGCTGTGTGCCAAGGTAAGTCACTGTACCTTTCTGAGTCTCATGATCCTCGTCTTCAAAATGGGCATGACAGTGGGACCTACTTCATAAGGCCGCAGGGAGGCCTAAATGGGGCGATGGACGGAAAGGAGCTGGTGCAGCGCTGGGTACCTGTGAGCTTAACCCAACTGCGTGGCCTTCCTTGCCCCCAACTGGCCCTGGGCAGCCCCTCCACAGTCTTCTGGGGTCACCCAGGCCTTGGGAGTGCTCTTGCATCTCTGCATCTCTTCCATCTCTGGCCCCTCCCAGGTCAGTGTGGCCTGACTGCAGCTTGCAAAACCTTTGGCCCTACTTAAAAGTGTCACATGGGTCCCACCTGTGTCTGCTGCTGAGGCCATTAACGCCCCTAATCTGGGTGTGCAGCTAGCCTCTCAAAAGGTGTTCTTACCTCCTGGACCCCTGCCCTTCCCCTCAAATTCACCCTGCACACTGTTACCTGACCTGTCTTCCTGAAACCAGATCCAATCGTGTCCCTCCTCAGCTCAGAAGCTGCAATGGCTTTCGAGTACCCGTGCAAAAGGGGAGGGAGGGGGGAAGCTCCTGGGTCTGATGCTAAAGGACCTGGCTAATCTCATCTCCCATCGAGCTGTGCTTCCTGGACACGTGCCGTGCCACACCCTCCTGCCTCCGTACCTTGGCATGTGCACTCCCCTCTGCCAAGAACGCTGTTCTGTGCGTCGGGGCATACTCAAAGCCCCCATGTTCTCAAAGGTCTGCCTCCCCCTGGCAGCCTTCCCTGATTCCACCCATATAACCTCCTCTTGCTGAGGGAGCTCCCAAATCATGTGCCTACCACTCCTGCCCTGCCTGCACTGTGGGGCTTGGCTCACCTTCTAACTAACCGTGAGCTCCTTCAGGTCAAGGGTCCCCACTGCCTCTCTGCCCCTCTTCTGCACCTTGTCCCCAAGCAGCCCCAAAGGCCAGAGCCCTCAGCCCACGTGGGCCACTCGCCATCCCCTGGGGCCTCGTTATAGCCCCAACTTCCGTCACTCTCTGCAGACTGCTAGCAACTGCCTCCCTCATCCCACCTTCTCCTGGGCCATCTAGAGCCCACCTGGTGTCTCCCCGCCCAGGAACCCACTGAGATCACCACCCTGCGGCCTACATGAGGTTCTGCCTCCCTGACCCTCCTCTCCTAAGAAATCTCCACCAGCTCCTCCAGGCCCTCACCACAGGCCCCTGTTCTGTGCACCCCCATCTCCAGAACAAGGGCTGCTCCCCTCTCCTCACACCACAGAGGAATTGTCAGTCTGTCCCTGAGTAAGAGCAGGGCTCTGGTCTGCGTCAGACCGCTCTCCAGGCTCCAGCAACAGCTCCCAGTGAAAGTGGGCAGGGGAAGGGCCGGGAGCAGGCTGGTGCATCTCCGACGCCGCACATACTCTCCCTGGCATCGCGCTTGCTCTCAGCTGACCTTGGCTTTCAGGATGCCACTCTTCCTCTAGCCTTTCCTCCTAACCCTGTGACTGGGCCTGCCCAGTGCCGTCTGTGGCTCCCTCCTCTTCTCCAGAACTCTATGGACAGACTCCGTTGTCGGGGCTTTTCTCTTCTCTGCCCTCCTTCATTCCCTTAGTGATTCAGTACCACCCGCATGCTGAGGGCTCCCAGATGTCCACTCCCAGGACCTGTCCTTGAACCCCAACTTCCTCTATCCAGTAGCCTCCACTCCTATCACCACTGGGAGGTCACAGGCATTTCACCTTTAACCCGTTCCTCCAAATCCGTTCCCCAACCACAGTGGTTAACGCCAAGCCCCTCCTTCCAAAAGCTGTGCCCCAGCCCTTGACTCTGCATTTCTCTTCCTCATATCCCATCCCGCGGCGAATCCTGGTGGCTCTCTTCACAGGATTTCCAGACTCCACGCACTTCTCACCTCCTCTGTGCTCCCACCTTGGTCCAGCCGCCTTCTTCTCTCTTGGATTTATTCCAAGAGCTTCCTAACTGGCCCCTGGGCTTCTCCCCTTGCGCTCCCCACCCCCCACCCCTCCACCTATCTGTCCTCAACACGGCAGCCAGAAGGGCCGTTTGAAAACGCCAGTCCTAGAGTGCTACTCTTCTCAAAATCCTCTCATGGCTCCCATTGGACCCGGAGGCCCTGTGACCCTCTCGGCCTCGTCCCCCGCTCCCCTCCCACTTCTCGCACTACGCTCCTGCTGCTCATGGAGAACTCCAAGCCTGCTCCGCGCTAGGCCTTGGCAGTTCCCATCACTCTGCCAGAACAGCACCCCCATCGCTTCTCCCTCATCTCTTTATTCTCCTCAGCACCTTCGTCCCAGGGATACTACATGTGGATGTCTCCCCATTACTGGCTTCTCCTAAGGGAGCATAGGCTTCTGGGGGGAGAGCCCTGTTTTTTCCACTGCTGTCCTCCACCGCCTAGAACACTTTCCAGCATTCGAGAATAAATGGCCCCTGACCCTGGGTGGGGAAGGTTTGGGGCGGGCTGTGGCTCATTCACATTTTTCGGCGCCTGGCTACAGTCTGGCACCCGGAAGTGTTAAAGGTAAACGTGTTGGGTTGAACAGACTGAGCCCACCAAGGAGGCATCTGTGGGGACCGCACCCAGGGCAGGCTAGCTATCTATTTCAGGGGCTGGTGCCAGTAGACAGGGGAGACCCTGCCACCAGGCTGAGACCAGATCAGCCAGAGGGGCTAAGTGTGTGTGCACCATTGTCCTGTGTGAAGCTGTTTGTCATGTGTAGGCCAGTTTCTACAAGGAACTAGACCTCCACTCCTGTCACCTCCTCCCCCTGGGGCTGCCTGGGCAGGAGCCCTGCTCTGCTGGACTGAGGCTTGTACCCCTTCTCCTGACTCTGCCGTACTAATGACAGTGAGGTTTTTAGGGGATGTTACATTAGCAAAGAGAAAGCAGTCAGGCTGGGGAACACAAACTGCAGGAAGAACATTCAGAAGGAAAAAAAAAAAAAATCACCCAAAGCATAGCCTATTACTGCACTATCCCCAGAGCCATACTCTTAACGGTTGCATTTAATTTGATGACATAATCCTCAGAGACTTTTCTTAATCTGTAAAGAAACAACACAAGTGTTTCTTTCTCAGCTTCCAAAGAAGCCAGTGTGGCTGTGTGGCAGGTCTTATTTCCAAACAGGGCACCACAGTGTACCCCACCCCAGGAGAGGGACTCCTCCCACCGTTCCTCTCCTTGAATCTAGGTGGACCTTTGTGACTACCAGGAACAACAGAATAAACCAGAAGGGAGTTTCTAGACCCAGACCTTAAGAACCGGGCAGTTTCCACTTCCTGTCTCTTGGAACACTGGCGCTTAGAAGCAGTCACCATACTGTGAGGAAGCGCAGGGTAGCCCATAAGGAGAGAACACAGGGAGAGGCCATGTGTATGTTTTCTGACCGGCAGCCCCTTCTGAGCTCCCCGCCAACAGCCAGCATCAATTCCACACACGTGAATTAAGAAGCTTCCAGATGGCTCCAGCTGTCAAGTTCCCCTTCAAGCCTTTCCAGCTGAGGGTGGTAAAGATGTCCCCACTGTGCCCTTTCTGAATTCCTGACGCACTGAATCTCTGAGCATAATAATTGTTTTAAGCTGCTAAGTTTCGGAGTAATTTGTTATGCAGGAGTAGCAACTGGAATGCTCTGTCATGTGGGTTTCTAGGATGATTAAAGTGATATCCCCACCACCCCAAAGGGCATTGTTTAAAACCACACCGTCTTGTCTGGCGAGGTCATCTGGCCTCGCGAAATCCTTTCAGGGATCAGGACCCCTGCACTCTGTCAGGTCTGGGGCGGGGTTTTTTTCCCTCCAGTAATAACATTTTTCTTAAATCGTCCCATGATGGCTATTTCCTGATCACATCAAGTCGTGTCCAGAGGATGTGTGTTTCCAGGCAAAGGTTTCCTGGAAGGACTAAAGATATTTTTTAGGAACTCTTCCTGGCACTCGACAGAATGCTCTTACTAGAGGTGAATCGATAAAAGATGGTCAGATCCTATGATGCTCCTGCCCTTTATTAAGGCCCCAGTGCCCCGACCACATTCAAAGTCCCCAGGGCCCTGTGTGCAGGGTGCCTGTGGTCCAGGCCTTGGGAGCCTCTGCCGCGCTCTGCTGCCTCTCTGTGCGGGTGAGGCTCCATCCACATGATCTCACCACGAGCTCCCCAAATGCCTTGGGGTGACTGCTGACATGGGTCCCTAGGCCTGGGATGCCATCCTTTTCTGAGTTGGCTACTTTGTCCTGGCCTGGGCTTGAGTGTTGAGTCTTCTCTCAAGAATTCCTGAGCCACCAGCAGACCTGACTTCTCCCTCCTGGGCCGGCCCGCCCGGCTCCACCGCAGGTGCCTTGGTCACAGCACTGCCCCCACCACACCACACACGCCTGTGAACCCCAGGGGCAGTGGCTGCTTCTGACTCTTCCCAGTGGCCTGGATCCACCCCGGGGCCAGGCACAGGGAAGGTGAGAACAGAGGGCTGCTGAAGGAATGAACGGCTCGTGGAAACACGGACGGCGCTTTCTTGGAGATCCCCAGACACTTGACAAGGCGTCTTGGCCTTGGAGAAAACACTCTCCGCAGCAGTGGCCAGCTATCCAAGGAAAACACTGCGGCCGGGACAAAATGGGTTGCCGCAGATGGCACGGCCTCCTGCCTTCCCAGACAGGTGCCATGCTTCGCTGCTACAGCGGCTGCAGAATGTTTGCTGTGGCCGGTGGCTGAGGGGGGCTCAGTGCGCCCCACAACCAGGCCCGGTTCGCTGAAGCAGTCTGCTAGACAGGGTGCCTCTGGGGAAAAGAGGGTGTGTTTCAAAAACGTTAATGTGGTATTTGTTTGTTTTAAAGTCAGAGCTCAGGGTGCTGTCTGATCGGGAAACGTGTATTTTAAAACTTCTGATGGGGCGCCTGGGTGGCGCAGTCATTAAGCGTCTGCCTTCGGCTCAGGTCATGGTCCCAGGGTCCTGGGATCGAGCCCCGCATCGGGCTCCCTGCTCGGCGGGAAGCCTGCTTCTCCCTCTCCCACTCCCCCTGCTTGTGTTCCCTCTCTCGCTGTGTCTCTCTCTGTCAAATAAATAAATAAAATCTTGAAAAATAATAAAAAGAAAAACTCCTTCTGACAGTCCTGGGGATCCAATTTGGAACTGCTTTTTATCTCAGAGCATCTCTGAGAGAAGAAAAGGCAGATGGAGGAATTGGAGTCCAGGACGCTACAGCGGTATCTCCAAAGTCACACAGTGGCTCAGCAGCTCAGGGCAGAGCTGTAGCCAGGCACCACCTTCCAGACCATGTGATCTTAGAGGCTTGGTTCTAATCCGAGCTTCGTCCCTTCCTACCTGTGTGATCTTGGGCAACCGACCTGAGCTCAGAAAAATGGGATAATAAGTTCTTTTTAGAAAGGTGTGGCCAATTCAGACAAATGTATACAAAGAGCATTCAGCAGGCATTTAGTACAAGAGAATTTGATATACCCAGCATACCACATCTTAGGTGTTCAGTGCATGGGCCTGTTATCATGAGGCTCAGCTCCAGCAGAGGAAGCCACAATGGGGCTGGCAAAGCTAGGATCCCTTGCAGACCCTTGGCCTCCTTAGCCCCGCAGGAAAGAATAGCATGGCTTTCAAGCCAGACAGGCAGGAGGCATGAGCCCTCCCTCAGGAAGGCACGAAGGCGCTGGGCAGGCTTTGTGGCATTCTAAACACATTTCTTGCCTCATTGAGGGTAAAACAAAAGCCAGAGTCTTCTGCTGCTCACCCCAAGAGATATTAGAGTCCAGCTGCAGCCCTGGGCAGCTCCTAAGTCCCTCCATACACTGGCATCTACCTGGCTTTTACCTGCAAGTTAGAGGATTGCTCAGTACCCTCCCTCTACCTCCATGGGAGAAGCAAACATCTCCGGCCCATCAACCTTGGTCATGTCCATGTAATTTGCTTTGGCTTCACGGTGGGTGGGGAATTAAACTGTGCCCTTGATTTGGGGCTTGGCTGTGAGACTTGCCCATGGGATTGGTGGACGTGACTTGAATGGCAGTTTGAACCAAGCCTGCCTGGTTGGGCTTGTCCCCCCGTGCTCCCGCCTTCCACCGTGAGAAGAACGAATCTCAAACAGCCACTGGTCCAAGGACGGTGAGAGATAGGTGGAGCAGACGACCCAGCTGAGCACAGACTAGATAAAATAAAATCAAGTCCAGCCTTTGTGCAACCACACGAGTTAGAAATAAATGTTCATTGTTGTCGGCCACTCGTTGCAGAATAATTTGTTCCACAGCGTTGTTTTGGAAGAGGCTGACTGATACAACACCCTTCTAAGCCTTATTTCTTACTAGTCTTTTTATGTTCTCCACACTCCAGCTAGACTACTGATTCTCTGGCCCTGTCTTTCTCGGCTTCCAGCCCCATTACTCAAGCTGTTACCTCTGCGTGGAATGCCCTCCTTTTATCCCAAATGTCTCTACCTATCTCCCAATCCAATGGCTACTCTAAGTCCTGGAGAAAATGCTGCTGCTTCCATGAAGACATCCCTGATTTCCCCACCTGGACCTGGGGTCTTCCTCCTCTGAACTCTTTTAATAAAAGAGTTTCTTTCAACTTTCAGTATGGTAATCTGTGTCATCTGTGTCCTTTTCTCAAGTCCATGGTGGGCAGAGAGTGTCTTCGGGGACTGAACGTAAGCCTGGTTCATCTAAGCTGGGACAGGCCCTGCAGAGGCAAGGCATCTCTGGGATTTGCCGAAAGAAGGAATGGATGCCGTCCTCCCACTGCCTTGTTCCCAGGTGAGGAAGCCTCCCTGACAGCCAGCGCCCCTTGCCAGAGGTTGTTCCTGTGTAGTGTGAGGCGCTGGGGGACAGAGACCAACCCCATGACACCCCGAGGTTTTGGCCAAGGGCTGGCCCTCCACAAAGGTTTGCTTGTGGAATGTGGAGTTCTCCTCAGTGCCAACCACCAACCCCTTCCTCATCAGAGGTTAACAGAAATAACCGCAGGGAGCACCGGCTGAGCCCTGGCTTTGTGCCAGGCACCATGCTATAGGTTTCACACGCCGCTTTTTTAAACCTCGTGACAACTCTGTTATTGTCCCTCCTTTACACATGAAGATTGAGGCTTCAAGGAATTAAGTCGCTCGCTCAAGATTTATTTCTTCACCCCAAACCACATTTCTGAGTGCTCAGGACGTGTCTGGTGCTGAAGCACGACGGGGAGCAGACAGTCCCGGCTCCCACCCTCAAAGAGCGGCAGGTCTGGTGGGAGAGAATGACACCAACCAGGTGTCACACAGACAACCTCTAGGCACAAAGTAATGCACGTGATAAAGGAAGAGAGAGGTCGCATGCAGGGAGGAAGGACAGTGGTGGGAGCGAGGGGCTGGGGCAGGGCCACACAGCCCTGGGGACTCAGGGAGAGGCCTGGACAGCTTAGGGACCCAATCCTCTGGCTGCTGTGTGAAGAGTGGTTGGGAGGGGGACCCAGCGGGGACTCCATGTGGAGTAAATCAGGGAGCTAAGCCTCTTGGTTGGCGAGGACCCACTCATCACTTGTGGCTGGGCAGGAGAGTGGCAGGGGGCACCTGGGCCCGTGCTCTGAGACCACCTGAGGACCACTGGTGATGCCCCCAAGCTGGGGGGCAGCCGTTCACCAGTCCGGGAACAAGAAGAATTAACCCCAAGCACAGGGCAATGTCAGCCTCGCCTCAGCCCCATCCGGGGAGCCTCCAGCTGTCCTCCCAGGTCCATGGGCACAGGGTCACAATGCCATCTTGGATATACATCGTGGCCACACAGAGCTATGCATTGATCGTGGCAAACATAGCCTGTGGACCAGAGCCAAGAGACACAGATGCGTGGCTCTGATAACAAGATGAAGGTTGATTTTTGGAAAGGGGGAAAGAAAGGAAATCAAAGAGGCCCTGTTCACCCCAAGAAATAGACACATGGCAGAGGCAGTGCCGGGAGAGCCTGGTACGGAGCTACGCCCCAGGGCAGCGTCCTGCCACTTGCTGGGATGGCCGGGCTGCAGGGAATGGGCTAGAAGAAAGGGGTGAGCTTGGAGCCACACTTACTAGCTACTTCGGTTTCCCCATCTGTACTCTGCCTTGCAGAACCATCCTGGGGGTGACCGATCACACGGTGCGTGTAAAATACTGGACATGCAGCTGGCCACAGGGGCCTTGGCGGAGACAAAGCAATAGCCGGCAGCCTGTGTGGAGATGGACACTGAGCTGCTGGGTACCCACAGACAGCACCTCTTTTAAGCCTCCAACAATGCTATGAGGATGGCACAATTCATGTCCTTGTTCCACAGATGGGGAAACTGAGGCTGCGAGTGGTCATGAACATTTCCCGAGGTTGATGAGGGGTGGAATCAGGATTCAACTCAGGCCGTCTGCTACAGAGACTCTGCATTTTATTGCTGTGCCACCCCGGCTAGACTCAGAGGGCCTGAGAGGATCCTGGGGGGGTGCCCACAGCCACAAGGCTCCCAGGCCCCCTCCTCACCTGTGGGCTGGGGCAATGCCCCTGGGGTGTAGGCACTGACCATGCACGGAGAGCTGGGTGTCTCCCCCTGCAGGAGCCCTGCCATGACACACAGACCAGCCTGGCCCTCCTTCCTCCACGAAGCCTTCTCAGATCCCCTCTAGGGGTGATGCTTCCTCCCTGCCCCATTTTGGGTCCCACTGCTCATCAATCACCTGGCCCAGGCTGATTCACAGGAGGATCTATGTTGGTCTATCTCTCTGACAGGCCGAAGCCCCAGAAGGCAGAGATCCTGACCACATAGTATAACGCTGGGCACTCAGGAGGTTCTGAGGAAGTGTGTACTGAGTTAACCTGGAGACCTGAGAAGGAGGCAGAGAGAGCATGACCAGAACCCAGACCAGGTGGTCCTTGCCCCCTCGAGCCTTTGATGGGCCCACCTGATACACTCTCAGCAACCAAGGAAGAGGAGGGGAACAACTCACCTCACTCCACTGACCAGGGACCCTCCCTTTCTTTTGTCCATAGGCTCCTTCTAGAATCTAACAGAAATCACACCACCCCTTCTCCTTAACTGAAAAGATACTTGTACACATTTTACACAGAAAGTAATGCAGGCTTCCCCCAGCCAGACTTATCTACATTAACCACCTAACTGAGGTGAGGGGGACAGATTTTTATTTCCTACAAAGGATGGGGTGAGGAAATTATTTTGGAGTCAGGCAGGCATAGAGTCAAACCTTACCATGGCTATTCCTAGCTGTGTGACCTCTGGTTAGCTACTTCACCCACATGAGCCTCAACATCCTCATCTGTGAAATGGGGATAATGTCAGATAACGCACATCACTAGAGAGACCGATTAGTAGGTGTACAGTGAATTTTTTTTCTTTTCTTTAAATATAAATGGGCTGCAGGGGGTGCCTGTGAGTCACCTTTCATTTGATTAAATTTGGTGTTTTTAGAGGCAGGAGCAAGAGTGGAAAAAGCATAGGCTTCTGGTCAAAATGTTCAAGCCTTGGCTCTGTATATTACCAGCTGTGTGGCCATAACCAAGTTACTTAACCTCTCTGAGCCATGAGTCTGTATCTGTCAAAGGGAACTGATAACACCCCCCTTGAAGGTGTGGGCAGCTTGAATGAGGCATAGAGTCTGGCAGGAGGGGGAACAGGAGGTGGAAGGTCTGTGGATGGGCTGAGCAGGGAGAGGCCTCTCACCCCACTTGCCCACACCCACCCACTCCACATGCCTGGTATGACAACCCTGAGCATGCTTCCTGTGTAAGAACTGCCTCTGTTTTGGATCTTGGGACCAAAGCAATTCACAAATGCAGCAAATATGCCAAGCCCAGAAGACAGCTCTCCCTGCTTCGGAGAAAACACACAGTTCAATTTCCTAAAGATCGAACCCCAGGAGCCTTTCAAGGCTTTCCCCGAAGACAGCAGTTCTTGGAACTCGGGAGGCACCACCCCTGTGCGACTGAACAATTAAAGCCCCGAGTATTTGTCATTCTCAGCAAAGGTTTGTGAGGATGACCGAGAAAATGGAAAAAAATCTGATTTCAGCGGCAGTTTTCAGAAATATATGGTAATCCATTTTTGTCAAACCGCAGAAGGCACAGCTCAAATCATTAAAAAGCCATCGTACTTAATCATGCAAAGAGAAGGCTGGTCTATGCCTCTCAGATCATTTTCAAATGGTTTCAGGTTAACTTTCAAAAACTGACAGGCAAGCAGGGAGGGGATTATGACAGACGATAACTTGAGGAATTTCTGGTTCTGCTTCTCAGCGGAGGGTGAGGGATTGATTGCAGAGAAAATCGCCACCCAGAGCTTGGCAAGGCAGTGGTGGGGACAGTGGTGAGGGAGATTCCAGAATGGATCTGCTGTGACTTCTGCCCACAGGAAGTCTGCAGCTGATCTCTCAGAAAGACAGCACATTCAAGGCAAACTATTAAGCAAATGAATAATAATGATGTATTGTGACAGGTGCTAATAAAAGGCAGGAGTTTAGCCAGTGGTTGTCTCAGCTGTGAGCATACGTACCTGGCTTTGGGACCTGTCTGCCGCTCACTAGCTGTGTGACCTCACACAGGTTCTTGTCTCTCAGACTCGGCGCCTCCTCTATAAAACGGGATGCTCATCTCGGAGGCTTGGCAGGCTGTGAAGGAGTTAATTCATATAAAGCCTTTCGTACAGTGCCTGGTACACAGTACACTGTCAGTCAGAGCTGGCTAAGCGGCTCACTGCTGAAGGGGGCCTCGTAGACAACCTTTGATTTGGATCAGGAAGGATGAGCAGAAGTCTGCAGGCTGAGGAACTGGAGGAAAGACACCCAGGCAGAGCACACAGCATGTGCGAAGTCCCCACAGGGAGGGGCTGGTCAGGGAGGAGCGCAGCATATGTGGAGGTGGGGGGCGGTGAGGAGAGGGGGGTGCTGCACGCTAACTTGGCGCCCTTCTGTGAAGGTCTGTGAATGCCAGACTAAAGGGTTTGGACTCTGTCGAGAGGGCCGTGGGGAGCCACGAGGTGTGTCAGCGGGGCAGGCCTGCAGCAGCTGTGTGGGCTAGAAGCTGACTGAGGGGCCTCCAAGAGGTCGTGGGAAAGGCTGGGACAGTGTGCGGTCCAGGCTCCTCACAGGGTCAGGGACATCCTGTGCCTTCTTCTAGGTCTTAGTCCACATCTGGCACTGCTGACCTCTAAGTGACCACCCCCCCATCAAACTCTGATCCAGGAAAACACTTTGTCCCAGGCCCCGCAACAATCCCACCCCCCTTCATTGGGGCAGAGCCATCATGGGGAAACTGCTGCCCAGTCAGGAACTGTATGTCCCACCCCTCTCTGCATTTAGGTGGGGCCCTATGACCAAGTTCTGGCCAGTGTAATGTGGACATAAAGCACATACACCACTCTGAAGCCTGATCAACCTGTGGGATGCTCCAAGGCCCAGGTCACCTTGGGAGTCACAATCTGAAGATGATGGAGCCTCCATCACCTTGGGTCCCTATGTGGCCATGAGGAACAGAGTCCCCCTCCTCGTCCCATCAGTTTGACTTTACATGAGCAAGAAATAAATGTCTCTTGTCTCAATCCATTGAGCTCTCTGGGTTTATCTGTTATAGCAGCTAGTGTTACCTTAAATAAATATACCCACTCAATGGAATGATCCTGAGCATGTTATTTTGCCTCTCTGAGCCTCAGTTTCTCTCATGCGGATTGTCATGAAGGTCCAATAAGACGACAAATGAGTGCTGCTTTGCAAGCAGGGGGGTACCAGAGAGGTGCCATTCATTGCCGGTGCTCCTGGCTTCCCTCTCTCCGAGAGCCTGAAGGAGAGCGGACTTGGCATAGACCCTGCTGAGGCAGGACATATGCAGCCGGGGTCTTGAGGAAGCTCTAGGCAAGGGGTCAAGGTCCACCAGCAGATCCTGACCTCACTCCAGGTTTTAGTTCTGTCCCTCAACAGAGATGATCCCCACATAGCTGAGCCCCCTCCCAGGGCGTGGGGGGAGCTGGCGCCTGGTTCCATCTCCTGGCAGCTCCCCTGGTAAGGAGTCAGCCCAGCCTTCTGATGACTTGTTCCAGCCTCTCACAACTCATTAGCAGGAAATTGCAAGCCCTGCCAAGAAGATGCACTCCTGATTTTTCAGACATGTCAGGTAGACACTGTTATCAAAAGCTTATCATGTCTCTACACGGCCGCCACATTCTCCTGCTCTGGTGTCCTCCTGCCAGGCTCTGTGCTCAGGACACACGCCTGCTGCCTTTGAAGATCTGAGAACCTCGTGTGGCTGAGAGTTCTGCCAGCCAGTCTGGCTAGGACCCAAGGCTCAGGATGGAAGCCCGCCTGGGTGGCTGAGGCTCCCCCTGCACCCCGCTCCGAAGCAGTGCTGCACTCCCAGCCCAGGTCTGATGCTGAGACCCACAGGGAGACAGGAGAAAGGCCTGAGCAATATGCAATGTGATGAGCTGGATTTGGCCATCCCCAACTTTAACAGGACCCTGGTTATTACCTGTCCCTTTTGCTGAGGGGGCCTCCTCTCCCACAGCCTGGGGGAAGGGGTGGGGAATGCCCCTCTCCCAGCCTCCAGGGCCTGGAGTCAGAAGCCCTGCTGCCTGGTTCTTGGGCGGGTGCAGACCAGACCTTCTCCACCTTCTCTACTTCCCGAGCTCTCACCTTCTCCCACTGCCGCTCTCCAGCCCTGGCTGGGGGCTCTAAGGAGCTCTCAAATCACCTGACGGAATAAGGACCCTCCCCACCCTGGACTAAGCTCCCTGGAGAGACAGAGGAGAAACAACAAGCACAAAAGGCATCCGTTTCCAAAGTCTTTTCACACACAGCAATGCACCTGTTTGATCCTTACACCTGAGGGGTGCTGTCACCCCTATTTCACTGAGGAGGAAACTGAGGTTCATGGAGATTAGCAACTGGCACCCAAGGCCACTCAGCTAGTCCCCTAGGCAGCAGTCTGTGCTGGGTCCTGCTGCGCCCCCACACCAGGATGCTCTCCCCACGGGACGCCCCCCCCCACCTCCGGGACACCCTGCATGCCAAGCACTATGCCGAGCATTTTATTCAGCTCCACGGCTTAGGAGGCTATGTTACCTCCATTGCCAGATGACAAGGCTGAGGCTTAGTGAGGCCGAGCAACTTTGTCCAAGGTCACACAGCAAGGAAGCTGGAATCACAGCCTCCATGCTACAGGGTTGGTGGTCTTTCCTACACCAGTTGTCTCCCCGGTGCGAAGGGTCCCACCTGGGAAAGGCAGGGAATGAGGCTGCAAGGTCCTACCAAGCGACAAAGCGGGACAGACAGCTGCACCCATGTCAGTCACCATTCCATTCCACACACGAGTGCGCGTGGATCAGATGGGGTGGTAGACAGTGGGTGTGTGCCTCTGAGTGAGGTGCGGCCTGGCAACTTCTGTTAGCTCATGGTCTCCCTTGGCTGAATTCTTCTCTGTAAGGACGGCTGAGGGTTCAGGTACATAGAAACCAGGTAGGTGCAGGTGTGGTGGCTCGACCTTTCCTTGGCCCTGGTGGCAGACGGTCCTCCCTCCCTTTCTCCAGGTGCAAGAGCCACCTGGCCAGGGAACCTCTCCACCTCACCACATTCCAGACATGCTTCAGTCTCGGGCAGAGGTCCAAGCAAACCACTGACCACTGATGTGAGCACTTAGAGCTTTTGAAAAAGTAAAGACTCATAGGAGGGGGCCTGAAGCCACAGTTACAGCTCAAGCAGCATTAGGAAGGCCCCCGTGTCTGCAGTCCCCCCACTGTAGACACTCAGGTGAAGCCGCTGGCCTCCAATTGCTCTCTAAAAGGCCCTTGGTGGCCCCGGTCCTGCCCACCCGGGTGGCTCATTACCCACGTTTCGGTTCATGCTGCAGTCATAACTCAGTTCAATGTGCGAGGCCACTGAGCCTTTGCCCGGCTGGACCTTCTGTCCAGAACGCCTTCCCTTCCCCTGCCCTCCTATTCTCAAGCTTTAGAATGCACATCTGTGGTTCTCAATTGCCCTGAACCCATCCCTCAGGTTCCAGATTATTCAGAGTCTCCCGCAAAAGGCATATATTTCAAACTTCTATTAAAACAAACACTTTAGGAGAATCCTAGTACTCCTAGCAGGGAGAGAGGAGCCGAAAAGTGAAATGGCCCAAAGCCACACCACACACCTGTGTTCTCAGAGGCCTGAGCTTGGCCCAGGAGGCCCTCGGCGGCCCTGCTCTAGCGGCCTCCACGTGCGCGCCTGGCTCTCACACTGCCATGCTCCTTGCACACGCTGCACCTTCTCCCTGGAATATGCCATTTTATTCTTCTCTGCCTTCCAGGCCCAGCTCAATGTTACCGGCTCCAGGAAGCTCTGGAGGTAGAATCTGGGCCTCCTTCCTTTGTGTTCCCCACACTCTGTACATCACAATCATGTGTAGACTCTTCCCCCTACACTCTTGGGGGGCAAGGGACATGGCCGGTTCACCTTTGCATCTCTAGCAGTAGCCCAGAACTGGCCTAGAAATGCCAAATGAATGAGTGAATGAATGAGTGGGCCTCTTTTGCTAAGATCCCAAGAGACCTAATTCCTTACCTCCTGCGGACCTCCCCTCTTCAGTCACAAAGAGGTGCAAACTGTGCTGTTTGTCTTCACACTACATTGGTATTGACCAGAGTTGGGTTTTAATGGTGCTTTGACAAAAGGCAACACCCATGTTAATTTTCCTTGGCTAATTACGTTTCCCAATTGAAACGCTTATCTCTGGGTTCTGTTAAAGACATAATCAGTTTCCAGAATGGATTAAAAAGAGGTGAGAAGCAAGAAAATAATTAAGCCAACTTCTGATTGAATCAAATAATTAAGCAGATTAAACTGGTTGCCTGGGATCTACGGCCCCAGCCTGTGCCTGGGGAGCACACTTCTCTATCGGAGAGATCATTTCTGACTGTAGAGATGGGGAGTAGTGCTCCCAAGTAGTAAGCAAAGGAATGACTCTGTCGACTGAATACAGGTCAGGGTGGCAGGACCCCAGGTTCCTGCTTTAGGCAACGGACTCTGAGTTTAGTAGAAGAAAACTCAAGGGTGGGGGCACTCTGCTCCGGAGCCACGCCTGGACACCCATGGTGAAGAGGCTGCATAAATAGCCCCAGTTCCTCACCCCTCCCTGCGTCCGCACCCTTCGCCACTCTGCGCGGGGTGGCTGACGCTCTCCTCTTACTCTGGACTCGGCCATGCCACTAACTTTAACCAATGACAGCAAACGTGATATGAGCAGAGGCTTGAAAAAGCACTTGCACGTTTTCCCTTGCTTTCTTGCCCCTTTGCCATTGCCATGAGAACATTCCTGGACTAGCCTGCTGAAAATGGAAGACACATGGAGCAAAGCTGAGTCGCCCAGCTGTCCCAGGCAAGGGTCTCCTAGATCAGCCCACACTCAGCTTTCCCCAGACACGAGGGTGAGCCCATTCAAGATCAGCAGTCACTGAGCTGACTCAGCCAGGAGCACCTGAACCCTGAAGACCCTCATGCTAAATAAACACTTTTTGTCGCAGGCCCGTGAGGTTTGTGGGTATTTGTTAGGCAGCATCATTGTGGCAATACATAACCGATACACTGATGACACTGAGGCTCAGGGAACCAAACAATGTGAAGTGCAAGAGATTGTGGGTAAAGACAGTGGGCTGGGTAAATGCATTAACCTCTGTTTCTCCCCTGACACTCCACTAAAACAACAATGTGAGAATTATTTTTCAAAGGCATCAATCCACAAGGACAAAGCAAAAAGAGGAAAAGACAGCAGCAAGAAAGGTTTGGCAGCTGGAAAGGAGACAGATGTGTAACACTGACTTCACAAAGCCAAGAAAGCAGAATATAAGCCCTGATGCTGAGAGCAAACACGCACCAGGTCTCCATCAGCAAATCCAATGGCTCTGGAATTGGCGACAATACCAGGCATCTCTGGAAGTGGAATAATAGGAGGATTTGTTTAAAGTCAGCTTAAAGGCAGTAAGACCCCTAGATCTCCTCCTTACCCTTCTTCAGCCAAGAATATGTCCCCCTCTCATGCCAACAGAAGATTAGAGCTTGAATCATGAGAGGGAGTAAGACAGGTCCTCTGGACTATGGGATACCTGGAAGAGGCACAGAGACTCATCCTGAGAGCATGAGGGTTAGGTGAAGGTTTCTGGACTATCCCTAGAAAGCAAGAACCTATACCAAGGAGTCTGCTGTCAGATCACCCTACAGTGAGGCATCAGCCAATAAAGCCCAGTCATCACACTGGAGCTCCAACCATCTTGTCTTTTGCCCCACATTTAAGATGAGCACACAACCAAGGATCCTCAAACATTTGTGGAAAAACTAACGTGTGAGCTAGACATACCTACACACACATAGGAAAAGTGAATTTAGAGGACACAGAGGCTCTGCAGGAGGAAGGAAGTTACATAGAATAATATCCTCAGAGGGACATATTGCATCCATTAAATAAGAAAGGGATGCTCAAAATAGAACATTCACAAAATAAAACAGAATTCTTGGAATTAATACACAGTTTGACAGAAATAAGAAACTCAATAGAAGAATTGGAATATAAATTTGAGGAAATTTCCCAGAGCAGAACCAAAAAAAATTTTTTTCAAATGGTAAAGGGGCAGAGAGAGAGAAAATAGAAGAGAAATAAGAAACTTAGAGGACCAACTCAGGAAGTCTAACATCCAAACTATAGGAATTTCAGAAATGGAGAAAAATGGAGGGAAGAAAATAATCAAAAAAATAATTCAAGAAAACTTCCCAGAACCAGACATAGGTTTGCATACTGAGAAGGTCCACTGATTTCCCAGCATAGTGGCTAAAAAGAGATTCACACTAAGACACATTATCATAAAATTTCAAAATCTCATCAACAAAGGTTAGATCCTATAAGCTTCCAGAGAAAAGACACAGGCCACATACAAGTCATCCAGTATCAGAATGGCATCAGGCTTCTCATCAGGAATGCCAGAAACTAGAAACAATGAACCGATTTCAAAATTCTGAGTAAAAATGACTTTCATCTTACAATTCTTTATTTAGCCCATTAGCAATTAAGCATGAGAGTAGAATAGAAAGATTTCCTGATTTTAAAAGTTTCAAATATTTTATCCCCTCAATTCTCCTCATTGCACTCTTTTCCAGGAAACTACTGGATGGTGTAAACCAAGAAAAAGAAAGATAAGAGATCCAGAAAATTGGGGCTTTAAAACAAGAGGGACTCATAGCTAACATCATACTTACTAGTGAAAGGCTGAAAGCTTCCCCCCTAGGATCAGGATCAAACAAGGACATCCACTTCTACTTAACATTGTACTGAAAATTCTAGACAGGGCAGTTAGGCAGGAGAGAGAAACAAAAGGCATCCACATTGGAAAGGAAGGAGTAAAACTATCTGGTTGCAGAAGACATAATCTTTTTGTTTGTTTTTTTAAATTCAGTTAATTAACCTATAGAGTATTATTAGTTTTAGAGATAGGGTTCAGTGATTCATCAGTCTTATATACTACCCAGGGCTCACTACATCACGTGCCCTCCTTAATGTCCATCACCCAGCTACGCCATTCCCTCACCCCCCGCCCCTCCAGCAACCCTCAGTTTGTTTCCTATGATTAAGAGTCTCTTACGGTTTGTTTCCACAGAGGACATAATCTTACACATAAAAACCCTAAGGAATTGGGGCACCGGGGTGGCACAATCAGTTAAGCACCTGACTCTTGGTTTCAGCTCGGGTTGAGATCTCAGGGCGGGGAGATTGAGCCCTGCGTTGGGGTCTGCACTCATTACAGAATCTGCTTGGGACTGTCTCTTCCTCTCCCCCTGCCCCTCCCCCACCCAAATAAATAAATAAATCTTTTTAAAAATCCCAAGGAATTTTAAAAGCCTAAAAATTAAAAAATCCTAAAACACTATTAGAGTTAATAATAATGATTCTATTTACAATAGTACCAAAAAGAATAAAATACTCAGGTATATACTTAATCAAAGAATTTTAAGACCCGTACACCGAAATCTAGAAAACACTGTTGAGAGAAATTAAAGAAGATCTAAATAAATAGAAAGATGTTCCATATTTGTGGACTAGAAGACTTTAATAATGGCAATACTCCCCAAATTAATTCAATGTAAATGCCTATCAAAATCCCAGCTGGCTTTTTTGGTGGAAGCTGACAAGCTGATCTTAAAGCTCATAAGGAAGTATAAGCACTCATACAAGGAACAGCCAAACAATAGCCCAAACAACCTTGAACAAGGAGAACAAAGTTGGAAGACTCACTTCCTGTTTTAAAAACTACAAAGCTGGGGGCGCCTGGGTGGCTCAGTCGTTAAGCATCTGCCTTCAGCTCAGGTCATGATCTCAGGGTCCTGGGATCGGCCCCACATTGGGCTCCCTGCTCCGCGGGAAGCCTGCTTCTCCCTCTCCCGCTCCCCCTGCTTGTGTTCCCTCTTTTGCTGTGTCTCTCTCTGTCAAATAAATAAAGAAAATCTTAAAAAAAAAACCCCAAAAACTACAAAGCTGTAATAATCAAGACAGTGTGATATTAGCATAAAGACGGGCCTGGAGATCAGTGGAATAGAGCTGATGGTCCAGAAATAAAATCTTACCTTACAGTCAACTTCTTTTTGACAAGGACACTAACACCACTCGATGGAGAAAGAATAGTCTTGTCAAAAAACAGTGCTGGGACAACTAGATATCCACACATAAAAGAATGAAGTTGGACTCCTACCTCACGCCATACACATCAAGCAACTCAAAACAGATCACAGTTCTAAAATAAGGGCTAAAACTGAAACGCTTTTAGAAGAAAACACAGGAGTTCATGACCTTGGGTTGGGCAATGGTTTCTTAGATATGACACCTCAAAAGTACAAGTAACCAAAGAAAAAACAGATAACTGGATTACAACCAATTTAAAATTTTTGTTGAAAACTAGACCATCAAGGGGCGTCTGGGTGGCTCAGTCGGTTCAGCATCTGCCTTTGGCTCAGGTCATGGTCTCAGAGTCCTGGGGTCGAGCCCTGCGTCAGGGAGCCTGCTTCTCCTTCTCCTCCCTGCTTGTGCTCTCTCTCACTATCTTGGTCGTGATCTCTGTCTCTCTCTCTCTCAAATAAATAAATAAAAGCTTAAAAAAAAAAGAAAAGAAAACTATACCATCAAGAAAGTGAAAGACAACCCACAAAATGGAAGGAAATATTTACAAACTATATATCCAAACGGGACTGGTATCTGGAATACAGAAAGAACTCTTATAACTCAACAATAAAAAAAGATATATTACCCAATTAAAATATTATGCAGCCATCCAAAGGAATGAGATCCTGCCATTTGCAACGACGTGGATAGAACTGGAGGGTGTTATGCTGAGCGAAATAAGTCAATCAGAGAAAGACATGTATCAGATGACTTCATTGATGTGAGGAATTCTTAATCTCAGGAAACAAACTGAGTGTTGCCGGAGTGGTGTGGGGGTGGGAGGGATGGGTGGCTGGGTGATAGACACTGGGGAGGGTATGTGCTATGGTGAGCACTGTGAATTGTGCAAGACTGTTGAATCACAGATCTGTACTTCTGAAACAAATAATACAATATATGTTTAAAAAAAAAAGAAGATGATAGCAGGAGGGGAAGAATGAAGGGGGGGAAAATCGGAGGGGGAGACGAACCATGAGAGACGATGGACTCTGAAAAACAAACGGAAGGTTCTAGAGGGTAGGGGGTGGGGGGATGGGTTAGCCTGGTGATGGGTATTAAAGAGGGCATGTTCTGCATGGAGCACTGGGTGTAATACACAAGCAATGAATCATGGAACACTACATTAAAAACTAATGATGTAATGCACGGTGATTAACATAACAATAAAAAATTAAAAAAATATATGGGCAAAGGATTTGAATATACATTTCTCCAAAGAAGATATACAAATGATCAATAAGCACACAAAAAGATGCTCAACATCATTAAGTGTTAGGGGAAAGAAAATCAAAACCATGATGAGATCACTTCATTCCTACTAGGATCACTATAATAAAAAGGGTGACGGACTACCACAGGTGTTGGACAGGATGTGGAGAAATCAGAACTCTCACACACTGCTCGTGGCAATGTAAAATGGTGCAGGTTCCATGTGGCAGTTTCTCAAAAAGTTCAAAAAAGAGGCCTCCCATGACCCAGCAATTCCACTCCTGGGCATCCATACCCAAAAGAAATAAAAGCATTCGTTGACACAAAACTTTGTACATGAATGTTCACAGCAGTATTATTCATGGTAGCCAAAAAGTGGAAACAACCCAAATGTCCAACAGCTGATGAACGCATACATAAAACGCAGTAGATACTTAGTGAAATATTATTCAGCAATAAAGAGAAAGTGATGCATGCTACAACACAGATGAACCTTGAAAACATGATGCTCAGTGAAAGAAGCCTGATGCAAAAGACCACAGACTGTATTGTTCCATTTTTACGAAATGTCCAGAAAAGGCAAAGGTACAGAGACAGAGTAAACTGGTAGTTGCCTGTGGCCGGGGGTGGGAATGGGCACAAGGTTTCTTTTTAGGTACCGAAAATGTAAAATTAGATTGTGGTGCTATTTATACAGCTCTGTAAATATACTAAAATTCACAGAATCGCATACCTAAAAATGGGTGAATTTTATGGCATGTAACTTATATGTCAACATTAACTATTAAAAAATAAAATCGGAGCACCTGGGTGGCTCAGTTGGTTAAGCGACTGCCTTCGGCTCAGGTCATGATCCTGGAGTCCCGGGATTGAGTCCCGCATCGGGCTCCCTGCTCGGCAGAGAGTCTGCCTCTCCCTCTGACCTTCCCCTCTCTCATGCTCTCTCTCTCTCTCTCATTCTCTCTCTCAAATAAATAAATAAAATCTTAAAAAAAAAAATAAAATCAAGAGAGGCCAAAAGATCCCCAGAGAAGAGCCGCTGTGCAGCAGGCCTGCAGGTCAAGTCTTCAGAACGGCGCAGGTCAGAGGTTTAAGGAGAGACTTCTTCAAGAGGAAGAAATCGATGCCACACCTAATGCACTTGAACATGCTGAGAGGAGTCTACAGAGCAGGGAGAGTGTGGAGATGTGGTGGTAACTGTTACAAACAAGCAGCAAACAAGTAGGACAATTACAAACTGCAGAGAACAGGTATGTAGGAAAGAGAAGGGAGTCACACTGTATCAGGATCAGCCATGAAGAGCTGCTATGATGATGTTCAACACCCAATAATCAATAGTTCGTCAATATTTGGTAATAGAAGGAACGGAGAATGGTGTGTGTGTGTGTGTGTGAGAGAGAGAGAGAGAGACAGAGACAGAGACAGACAGAGAGGGAGAGGGATGAATGTATAAAGTAAATAAAGCTACAATGAGATATCAATATTTATCCACCAGAATAGCTAAAATTAAAAAACAAAAAAGGCCAACAATACCAAGTGTTGGTGAGGATGTGGAGCAACTGGAACTGGGGGCGGGGGATGGAAAACGGTACAGTTACTTTGAAAAAGAGTTTGGCAGTTCCTTACAAAGTTAAGCAGACACTTTATATAATGCCCAGCAATTCTGCTCCTGGGTACATGCAGAAGAGAAATGAAAATATACATCTGCACAGCGATCTGTACACGAGGATACAAAGCAGCCTTATTTGTAAGAGCCTCAGAGTGAAACAACCCAAATGCCCACCAGCTGGTGACCGGATAAACCAACCGGGGTCCACCCACACGATGGAACACTAGTGAGCAATAAAAAGGAGCAAACTACTGATACATACAACAATGTGGATAAACCTCAAAAATATTGTTAAGTGAAAGAGCAAGACATAAGAATATACACTCATTTTATTACGTTTATTATATTATGATTTTATTTTTAAGAAATGCCAGAAGGGTCAAACTAATCTAGATGGACAGGAAAGAGATCAGTGACTGCCTGAGACAGAAATCAAGGAGATATGAACTGCAATGGGGCATGGGGGAACTTTCAGAGGTAAGAAAAAAAAAGTTCCATATCTTAATGTTGGCAGTGGTTAAAAGCATCTGTCAAAAGGCACTGAACCATATGCTTAAAATGTACACATTTTACTGTACGAAATTATACCTCAATATAATTGATTAGTAAGTGGGGAAAAAAGGGATAGAGCTATTTGATTGGGGTTCAAACCAGGGAGACTTCATGGAGGAGGTCGTGTGTCAGCTTGGTTTTTAAAAATGAATTTGAGAGACATACAGAAGAAAGGGCAGGGACCTGTGTGCAGAACAGAGGAACAAACAAGTGTGGCTGAGTCTGTTAGCTGTTCCCTAATGTCCATTCTCCCTGGATTTCCACAGAAACAGAAGCCACAGCTTTGGCTGAGCACAGGGCCATGAGAAGAGAGGCTCTGTCTTCAGCCTCCCTTGCAGTTAGGTACAGGCACATGAGCATGTTTCAGTCAACGGGATGTCAGTGGGAGTGGTGAACATGTTTGAAGGGCGGCAACATTCCTTCTCATCCCTGTTTTCCCTTCCTGCTTGCTGGGACGCGGACGTGATGACTAGAGCCCCAGCAGCCACCTGGGATCACAAGGTAGAAGGCATCACTAAGGAGGAAGAGATGAATGGGAGTTGCTGTTGAGAGTGGAGCTACCATACCGGTACTAGACTGACTACCCAGACTTATAAGAGGGAAATCACTTCTATTCTGTTTAGGCCACTGCTATTTTGGGTTTTCTTTTTTTTGGGGGGCGGGAGGGTGTATCATCCCCCCTCCTTTTTTTTTTTAAAGATTTTATTTATTTACTTGAGAGAGAGAGAGTACATGAGAGTGGGGCGGGCAGAGGGAGAAGCAGACTCCCTGCCGAGCAGGGAGCCCGATGCGGGACTCGATCCCGGGACTCCAGGATCATGACCTGAGCCGAAGGCAGTCGGTTAACCAACTGAGCCACCCAGGCGCCCTTGGGTGTTCTTTTAGTTCCAGTAGGATCCCATCCTAAGTCAGAAAATGAGCAGAGGCATAAGAGTGAAGTGCTCTTCTCCCAGTGTTTAGGCTCTCCCAGACACCACCAGCAGGATTTGTCTACACTGCTTGGGGACTGGGCCCTGGTGCTCCCCATCTTTCTGCTTTCAGGGCTGGCACACAACAGGTTCTCAGGAAAAACATCGAGTTGGCTGGAAGACCATGATTCAAGTTCCAGCATGATATTATAGACTGAACATCTGTGTCTCCCCTAAATTCATACGTTGAAACCCTAACCCCTAAATGATGGCATTTGGAGATGAGGCCACTGGGAGATAATTAGGGTTAGACACGTCATGAAGGTGGGACCCTCTGATGGGATTAGTGTCCCCATAAGAAGAGACGCCAGAGAGCATGCTGTCCTTCTGTCTCTCTCCCTCCCCTGACATGTATACAAAGAAGTCAGCATGTATACAAAGAGCACACAAGTATACACAGAGCACACAGCATGACTGCACCAGCCTACAACCCAAGAGAAGAGGTATCAGAATGAAGCTCACGTTGTGGGCACCTTGATCCTGGACTTCTAGACTCCAGAACTATGAGAAATAAATTTCTGTTGTTTAAGCCACCAGTCTATGGTATGTTGTTACAGCAGCCTAAGTTAACTAACATACACAAGACGGACTGAGCTTGCTCTCTGTGGGCAGGGCCTCCACCCTCCTGGGCACCACTGTAACCCTTGCCCCTAGCTCCAGAAGATGTGCTGTGGGATCTCAGGTATTTGTGGAAGGAAAGAATGAAAAGCTGATGTAGCTGAAAAGCCTGAGGTTTCAAAGGTCAGTATCCACACATCCTTCTTTAAATCGCCTTCTGGGTACTTCTTCCCCTCCTTCACTCCTAGTCTATGTCCTTCTTGGGGTGGGACCGTCCAGACCCTGAGAAATGGGGATGATCATGTGATCCAGACTTCAGCCAATCCACACCTTTCATTTCTCTGGAAATAAGGATTAGTCAGGGACAGACAAAGCCATGGGCCCAACTAAAGCTTATCAGAGCTAATCTTGGGACTTTCTGAAACAGTTAAGAAAATGGCATGTTTATGCCATGCACAAATTGGGTGGACGGAAGCTAGAGTAGCTGCAGCCAAACTGAGAAAGTGGATCACAGGGGCAGAGAAAGAAAAACTGAGTCTTAGTGACTTCATCTGATCCCTGGATCAAGCTGTGCCTGAAGTATGATCCTAGTGATTTCAATCAAGTGATCTAGTAAATTCCTTTGGGCTTAAACCAAATGGGCTTGAGTCTTTGTTTTTTGTTTTTGTTTTGTTTTGTTTTTGCAACTCAGAGAGTGCAAACTAATACAGTTGACCTTGAGGGTCAATGTCACCCCTAAAATACATCATCTTGGGTATAGTATTGTATTCTGATATAGGTACCAGGGCACCACCAGGTTGTTGCATTAACTCTACTTCCTTTTGCATATAGCTGACTCTAGGAACTCAAACAAGGCCTTCTTGATTTATCTGGTATGTGACATTGTAAACCAATCTCACATTATCAGCATTGCAAAAATTCCCCTATAAAAATACAGGAGTCTAAAATGTTAATCTGGGAATTAGTGGACATTTATCTTCTTTTGGATCAGTATAATTTCCTCCCATTTTCTTTATCTGCTTTCTGAGCCATCTCATTTATCTAAGCTTTCAAAAGCTCATGCAAAACACATAATGCACTTCAGCTACAAAAATCAATGCTCGAGGACGTGTTTTTACCAGGATTGTTACAGAAATTCTTATACTGCTTTTCTGAGGCCTTACTATCAAAATTTTGATTCATGAATAGAGCCAGAATAGTTTTACTTATCAACAAAGCGTTTCCCTAATTATCAAATCAGGGGAAAAAAGTAATTAAAAAAATACACGCTTTTTTAAGGGGAAGGAGATTTATATTGGTTTGGGTTTCAAACAACCCTCTTTCCTTCCAACCACCCGAGACAACTGACTGACTTTAATTAAAGACCATTTACCCTGGGAATGGATTGCTTGCTGCAATTTGTACTGAAGAGACACATTTGCAGACAAATGGATTGCAGTCCTTAGATTTTGCTCCAACGACAAAAGAAGTGATTATGCTCCCCCATCACTTCCTCTCTCTGAAGAACTCTATTAAGAGAATAATTTGAATGGACTCTTCTGCTACTCTGCATTTTAAAATGTGATCTATTTCAGCACCACCACCATTTTTCCCCTTTTAAAAATAAGCGGTATTTAAGGAAAAATGCCAGCTGGGTATACATATTTGAGGAGGGGCTATGGGAAACACAAAGGTTTATATAACTCCCTCTGAAGCTCAGTTACTTGCAAGTGCTGAGTAACCTGTAGCCTTGGTTTGTGGCTGCAAATAGCAGATGGAGACAGTCCTAGAGCACAGGAGGGGACTAATCAAATTCACATGCAGACCCAGGACACCTTGTTCTATTTTTTCATTTCCTGCCTGCCCAGTGCTGGAGGGGTTTGGATGGGGCTGTCTAACTCCAAGTCATGGAGTTTAAATGGAACTGTTGGGCCCTACGGGCCACTGATTTGTATGTGGTCTAAAAAGAGGCCCATGGATGTGTCTCGGAATTGGGCTGAAGGAAGTCCAAACTGCAGGGAGCTCTCTGCAGTTTGTGTTAAAACAAATCCAGAGGGGCCTTCTCTATGACTCCGTTAACACCCGTGTCTGCTGCATCATAATGCTCTGTCTGTTACGCTCAAGGCCTGAGTGTGTCTTGAAAGCAGGGGCTAACCTACCTCCTTGGGGCTTAGCTCGGTAGCTGGCACATACGTAGTGCTCAATAAATGCAGAATGGGTAGCTGAGTAAAACCGTGTCTTTAATTCTGTCCATTTGGATCTGAGCTCCACACCAACAGTGACTGGGTGCCTGGTCAATTTATCCCAAATCCAGGAAAGGTGCGTCTAGCCTGGGCCTGAGATGATGGGGACCCTACCTTTTTTTTCTCCCATGGTGACCCAGGAGCTGTTTGATTTCAGAGGTGTTAGAGTAGGAAGGAATCGCAGTGTGGTGGATTGCAAAAGCACTCCCGATTCTCCACCCTTCCCTGTTCCCACGCCTTCGGCACTGTGACTTAGCAGCTGCTCCCATCAAGAGATGGAGTCCTATTTCCTCGGCCCTTGATCTAGGCTGGGCTTTTAACTTGCTTGACCAACAGAATGTGAAGAAAGTGACAGTGTGCTAGTTCTGAGCCCGGGTCTTAAGAGGATATGCATACTTCCACCTGTTCTTTCAGACCCTGTCCCTGTCATGAGAAGAAGTCTGGGGCCACATGGAGCAAAGCCAGGTCACCCCACCAAGGCCATCCTAGACCAGCTGGCCCCCAGGTGACCTACCAGATGCCTGCAGACATGTGAGAAATAATAAACGGTTTTTGTTTGAAATCACTGAGTTGTGGGATGGTTCATTACACAGCATTAGCTAACTGATACACTGAGTTCGACATTCCAAACAGGTGGGTACCCTGAGGCCCAGAGAAGAGACCTTCCCTACAACCACATCTGCCTGTGACAAGAATCCAAGTATGGGAACCACTCACCCAGGGCCTTTCAATTCTCCTGAACACTGATCTTTCTTCAAGAAGCCATATCTTCCATCTTTCTAAGTCACTAACCCTCAGGATCCAAACAGAGGGCAGGAGCAGATACACGTAAGTCATCAGCACCCATGTAGAGGCAAAGCAGATGTCATACCTCTGAGGTTCTAGCATCATGTTCCTAGAAAGCCACTGGGTTCCCGTGCATTGTAACCGTGTATTCTGCCATGAAAATCAAACCACGAGGGCTTTTTCTCAATTTGCAAAAAATTACGGAAACCAGTAAGATTGTAGATATTAAAAGTAATCTCTGAAAGGCACTTAGAACAGCATTTGGCACATAGTAAATTTCAATGTTCAATGAACATTAGCTATTATTATTAAATTCTCCTCTCACAAATTGTTCTTAAACCTTTGGTGCCTGCTGCCCTTTGTCAGCCCGCAGGCAGGGGACTGAATAATAACAGGCAGCGTTAACATCTATTGAGTACCTCTGTAGGCCAGGCCTGTTACATACATCACTGCAGTTAACCAACCCCATCTTACAGATGAGGAAACTGAGACCTGGCGGGATGGATCTGCCCCTGGTTGGTGAAGCTGGGGAGCGGTGGCGCAGGGGTCACCCCAGCCGTCTGATGCAAGCCTGTGGGGAGCACAGACCCTGATCACTCCTCTTCATTCTCTCTTCTGCTTAGCCCAGAGTGCAGATTGAACAAAAGTGCAGAATTAACAAATGCATAAATCCCAAGTGAGGTTCAGAGAGGCTAGGGTTTGTCCCCCACCCCCTGCCAGAGGGGCTAAAATTTAGAAGACTGACAATGTATTTTTTAAAAATATTTTATTTATTTATTTATCAGAGAGAAAGAGAGAGAGAGAGCACAAGCAGGAGGAGTGGCAGAGGCAGAGAGAGAAGCAGGCTCTCCGCCAAGCAGGGAGCCAGATGCGGGTCTTGATTCCAGGACCCTGGGATCATGACCTGAGCTGAAAGCAGACGTTTAACTGACTGAGCCACCCAGGCGTCCCTAGAAGACTGACAATACTAAGCATTGGTAAGGATGTGGAGCAACTGGAACTCTCACGCACTGTCTCCCCCACCCTCTACCCTCTCACCAGATCCCAGGCTCTTGTACTTGAAAGGACATTTGTTGTAACCAAGAGGGTAGGGCCAGCAACCATGTCTGACTGATGAACACAACTGAAGAGGCCTTACAGAGCTATGGTTTATAAGCATGGATTTTAGAGGCAGAGTGAACAAGAACTATCTGTGAGCCTTTAGCGCACTAGACTGATCCAGCACTGTTACTTTCTAGAGGACTCATTCATGGCTTCTGCAGACTTCACTGAGCACCTGCTATATGTTAGCATTGAGACCCTGGAGCTGCTGTGTTAGGGCTGCAATGTAAGTAGATGGTCCTATTGGAATTTTCTAAACTCAACCAGCCTGCCTGGTCTTCGGTCATGGCCTCTAAAGGCTTCACCAGGTCCCCAGGTGTCCCCGCTCTTTGAGAGCAGAAAATGTCACTTACCATCCAAGTCTCACCGTCTTAGAATAACCGAAGCTACAGGGACTGCCATTATATCTGACCTTCGTTTCTCAAGTGGGAAAGTCCATTCCCTCCTTGGCACATAGAAGCCTAGGGATTTTCCCTATTAACAGACTGAATGTTTGTGTCCCCCCCAAATTTCATAGGTTGAAATCCTAACTCTCAATGTGATGGTATTAGGAGGTGAGGCCTTTGGAAGGTGATTAGGTCATGAGGGTGGAGCCCTCATGAATGGGATTAGTGTCCTTAGAAAGGGGCCCCCGGAGAGCTCTTGCCCCTTCTACCATGTGAGGACACAGAGAGAAGACAGCTGTTTATGAACCAAGAAGCCAGCCATCAAGCAGACAATGAATCTACCGACACTTTAATCTTGGACTCCCAGCCTCCAAAACTGTGAGAAATAAATGTTTGCTCTTTAAGCTACCCAGTCTGTGATATTTTTGCTCTAGCAACTCCAACTGACTAAGGCAGGTGCCATCTGGTGGGGGCAAAATGATCTTCCACCCATCTCCCTTGCTTAGTGCCCTGGGGTTACTCAGTCCGGTGGTCACTGGCTGGGTTTCAGCTGGGCAGACCTACAGACTCTCACTCTCCCAGGCTCAGGAAAATGCAAATGCCCAAGCCCCATTTGGAACTGAATATGAAGTTCATCTGGGACTCTCTGATACTTTCCAAGACAGTGGCCCTTTGAGACTCCCACCACCTCGGGTTCTAAGATCCTATAAGCACTTGTCCAGCATTTTATATTTAAAAAATACTGTCCTATGACCCTTGTTATTTAATCCTTCTAACCCTAATCCTTTGAGGCTGGCCAGACTTAGGAAATAGTCCACTGAGGTCTGAAAGGTGAATATCTGGCGTAGGCTCACACAGGCTTCCCGCCTGACTCAGTCCAGTGCTCTTTCCACTATATATCTCATATCCTCTCATAAACATGGTGTGGTGGGAGCTTTTGTGTGTCATCTCCCCACAACTAGATGAGATGGTACTGTGCCCATTTTACAGGTGAAGAAACAAATCCACAGAAGCCGGGTGATTTGCCCAGTGTAATGATAATAACAAATAGCAAAGCAAAATTCAAACTCATGTTTTGAATCTCCACAGCAGCAAGCAGAGACCCAACTTTCTAGAAACAGAGTTTACTGGGGTCCCAGTCTGGTGAGAGACAACAAAGCAGTAGGACATGATACTGCGTGGTTCAGGCACTGGTTCCTGAAAGCCGCTCTCAGATCAGGGAATGTGAGGTAGCTTGTCAAAAGGGCCACGGTGATAAAGAGTCACTTGTGTCACTCTAGTGGTTTTGTTTTGTTTTAACAATGTAAGTTTTGAGGTCAAATAAGATGAGACTGTCACTCTAGAAGGATGCAAGGCTGTCCTGGATTTACGGCTCTAGTATGTCTTACTATCCCAGGCCACTGTGGGGAATTCTGTCCCCAAATACTTATTTTGGCTGGAGAACTTCATCCCCTCTGTGCTTAGGGGTATGAGTTAGTGTTCCTGGCCCTGGGGAAACAGGAAGAATCTAACTGGGGTACAGAGTGTAGCTGTCAAGCGAACGCCTTTTCCATCAATGGAGCCCTGGCCCAGTGCAGTTTGCAGCTTCTGAGCAGCTCACAGAGAAAGGAACAAGAACAGCCTCTTCTCCACAGCCGGTTGGAGCCTTCTGACATGGTCCATCCCAGTCACCTGCAGATGGGAACCAGACGCCCACACTGGGGCAGGGGCTGGAGGCGCCTCCTTTCTCCTCCCGACCCCCGTTTCCCCACACCCGCATCCTAACTGTTTGCAGCTGTCTTTCCTGTGAGATTATGAGCAATGTAAGGGCAGGGCCCAGGTCTGCGTTCTCTCTGAAATCTCCGTGTCTAACCCAATACTTGGAACTCTGCAGGAGTTCAACGATGGCTCGTTGAATAAATAAGTGAAAGAATGAATGAATTGTAAGTCCTGTCCACTGACTGCTTCCTTGTCAGGGGCCCCGATGGGGACAGGCGTGCTGAGGACGAGGAGGACGAGGAAGATGTGAACCTGTTCAAGGTTATATCGGAGCCTGGGCAGCAAGAGCAGACACTGACCTTTTCAACCTCAAAGCCTGCAGTGGTTTTTCCTGGTCGACCTAAACCCTCAAATGCATTTTCTCCTCCAGATCCTGTTACTTCAGAGGCAAACCAATTCTCTGGTTAAGTAAAAAGGATGTGAGCCGATTTTCCATTGTTTGTCATCCCCCCAGGGGCTTCGCAGATAAAGCCCCCCAATCTGGGCTCTGCAAGGAACGCTGATGGGCCCAGTGGCAGCTGGATGGGAGGTTCAGGGGCCTGAGCTTTGAGCAGCCTGATTTTCGTGCTTTGGAAATCTCTGCCGTTGTAGGATGGCTTTTCTATATTGGCATTTCCGCTCCTTGGGTTTTAAAGAATGAGAAATCTGTGGCTGATCACATATTCAGCAACCAAGTACACTTATTCGAAGACCTAAATTGCAGAAATAACTCGTGTGATTATTTGAATGAATATGAGTCTGGATCATCAAGCTCAGTGTATGGATAAATCAAGAAGAGCTAGCTGGGCTGAGGGGAGGGCAAACCCTCCCCGTCAGGCTCTTACCCTGGGCCAAGACACCCTTGCCCTGTAGGCGGCCAAGGCGGGAATCCTTGAACCTCTGCTCCTTGGAGATGCTGTGCCTTGATCTGCCTATGTGACATGACCAGCCACATCCTGTGCCCCAGCTCCAGGGCAGAGCCTCAAGGACTGAGGCAGCTAGAATCTCATTATCCCCAAAGGGATGAGTTAGGCAAAGTGAGGGTCATGAAAAGAGCACCCCGGTCTCACCTCAGAGCCATCAGCTTGTCTTAGTGCTCACTGGTGAGTCCTGCAAAACAGGCTGCACCTTCTGGGCTCTGGCCTTGGACTTGCCCAATCTAGAAGCAAACCTCTACGGCCCCCAGTCTGGAATCTGCCTCTTGCTCACAGCCTTCTTTTCCCACTGTACTCACTGTTGAGGGCTCAGGCTGCCTTACGTTGCCCACCTGTCCCCAGAGTGGCCTGTGAGGATTCCCCCCAGCCAGAGCCCAGCTCCCGAGAGGAACCTGCTCTCAGAAGAGCCCACGGGCTGGCCAAGCTTGCTGAGCTGTGCAGAGACACTCCCTTCTTCCCTAACATGGGCCTCTAGTTGCTTCAACTGCCTGGCTCTGGACGGTTCCCTAGAAGGCACTTCCCAGGGACTGAGAACCACATCTAGGTCACAGTGGCACCACCAGTTCTTCTTTTCCTGTTCCTATTACAGGATTGTGGGTGTGAGGGAATTCTGAGAGGCCAGGCCTCAGGCAAGGCAGTCACGGAGCCGCGGGAAAGGAAGTAGGGGACAGGCACTCTTACACCACACAGTGGGAGGCTAAGCAGACCTAATGTTTTGTATCAGAAACTTCTGGGGTCAGAGAGCTTGGGTTCCAATCCTGGCTCTGCAGTGTACCTGCTACGTGATCCTGACCAAGGTGTATAACCTCTCCTGGCCTTAGTGTCCTCATCTGTAAAATGGGGATATTTCTGCATAGGATCATTTGTAGAATTCAATAAATAATATATGTAAAGTGCTCAGCAGAGTGGCACGTGGTCAATGCTTGAACATGTTAGCTAGTCCTGTTCTAAAAACTAATCCTAAGAAAACATTAGGACATGTATGTAAAGATTAGTGAGCTGAATTAGGAAATTCATCTTACCAGTGCTTAGAATGGCAAAAAATCAGAAATAACCTAAATGCCTGGTAAGAGGAATAAAAACATATATATATATATAAAATGTATGTGTATATATATATAAAATGTGTGTGAATACACACACATACATATCAAGTCCATTCATACAACAATACCATGTAGCCATTAAATATGACAACATAGGTGTTTCGTGTTTAACAGCTTAAAAAGGTAATCACAAAATACAAAGTGAAAAAAGATCACAAGACAGTATTTATTGTATGATTCTATTTACGTAAAAATACATATTTATATCTATTTATTTTCATGGGGACGTATCTGGAGAGATGCATGGAACTACAGGATGTCTGGGTGGTGGGACTTTAGGAGCTTTTCTTTGTAGTTCTTACTTGTAATTTCTCATTTCTCTACAATGGGCATGTATTATGTTTACCATTTTTGGAAAAAGATAGATGGAGTAACTGTAAGGGTAGAGAAGGATTTTCACACCCAGGTAATTCCAACATGGATAAAGGGATTTGTTCAAACTTCATCACTGTCCAACTAAGAAGAGACACCTGGAATGGCAGCCTTAGGAAGAGGGAAAATCCCACGTTTCAAGGTTTAGTGTCGGAGAAGAGTAGCTTAAAAATGAAAGTGACTCCAGCAGCCCTTCCCCATCACTCCATCCTGTGGGACACGGACCTTGACAGCAACAAACCAGACGTGAAACATGCCTTCCTCTTAGGGAACACAAAATCAGGGTATCAGAATGACAACAAATTTGTTTTACCTCGACAAGAGACGCTTCCTGCTGAGATGAGAAAATGCGGGGCACAAATCAGCTTTTCTGGAAGGAGGAGAGACATTTTCACAGGATCAGCTGCAGGTCAGGGAAAACTGCAAAGTCTAAACGTTTTTCATGTCATAACTTTGTCAGCTGTGCTGAAGTTGACAAGATGCTTACTCAGCACCCCAAGACATGTACCAAACTGAAGTAGCTGAATGTGTAAGCTATCCTAACTACTGAGATTCTTTAGGAAGCTGGTACCCAGAGGCTGGCTGCACAGCCCTGTTGCCCTGGGATGGGGGTCTCAGGCCAGGAGTCGGATTGATTAATTCACCAGCCCATTCCCAGTACCTGTTCTGTGGCCGGTGCCAGTGCTGGATGTGAGGGTCTGTGCCTGCCTTCAGGAAGCAGCTTCTACTGCAGAGCATGTTCTTCAAAGAGGAAAACAGGAATCCAATTCACCTCACAAAGGGAAAGTGGGGGATTGGAGGCAGGAAGAAAGATAAAGGGGAAGGTTGATCTAGAGGCTGTGGGAGACAGAAAGGGGCTGAGATTTCCTACTTTCCTGGCTGCATCGTACTTGTCAGAGAAGGGAGCTGGGGTATGCTGAAGGGTAAGGAACAAGGTCAGTGTGCAGGGCGGGGGTGGGGGGTGGGTTTTGCGGCTGGGCATTACAGTGAGCTCCAGCAGGGGAAGGTGGGGATTGGGGATTTGGGACCCACCAGCGCCCAAGAAGATGGGCCATGTGCGATAATAAAGCTCCTTTGAGGCTTTCTTATTAAAAGCATCTAAAATCCTCTCCCTGGCAATTCAGGGATTTGGGGTGACATACAACCACACTCCCAGCCCCTTCTCAACCACACTTCAGAAACAGTTCAAAGTTATACCAAGAATAGCCTGTGTTACCTGAGGGTAGGATTAGCCCCAAGTACTACAGGGCTGGAAGGCACCCCCTTTACACAACTGCTCTGCCTGCCATTTGCAAATGCCATGTTCATCAAACATCTGCTGAATGAAAACCCCTAGACATGCTGGTCACTCCCACAGCGGCCCAGGCCCCCGCAGCCCTCCTGTTGAACTGGGGGCCTGCCGCATCCAACAAGGTGGGAGCCCACCTACGTGGCAGACTCAATCCCCAAGGGGGCTCACTCTCGCCAAAGGCATTACCTGGGCTAACAGGGCTATGGGTGGGGGACCAACCACTTCAGGAATGACAGACTTTAGGCCTAGGAGGGTCCTGCGGATCCCAACCCAGGCTGTCTATCAGAACCACTGACAAATTCTATTTTTAACACAGATCCCTGGGCCAGCTACAGACTACTGAATCAGAATTCCTAGGGATGGAACCTGGAAATCCATGTTTGCAAATGTCCAGTAGGTAGTTTTGATGTCTTCCCCTGCTGAAGAGCCATGATTTGGCCCAAGCCGCTCATTTCATAGATAGTGAGACTATCCCAGGGAGGGGTGGGAAAAATGCATTGTCCAAGGTTACACAGACAATCACTGTTTCCCTGGACAGCTTTGACAATACTGATGGTAAAGATGATGAGGTGATGATGATGGCAGCCTTTACCATTTATTGGTGCTACCCTAAGCCCTGCACACGTATTAACTAACTGAATTCTCACAACCGCTCTATGAAATAGGTACTGTTATTCCTGTTTTTTCCAGGAGAGGAAAAAACTCAGAGAAGTTAATTCACTTCCCCAAGGTCACACAACTAGGAAATGGAGTCAAAGCCCTATCCTATCGAATTGGCAAACCTGCCTCAAATCACCAGGACCCTGATTGAGGGGTTTTGTTCCTCTCCAGTTCGTGGGTTGAGCTGCAGGGTCTGGGATGTTTCTGGGGAATGGTCTCTGCTCAGCTTTGCATCCTGACCTCTGGAGTCTGGGGGAGCCCAGAAGGTATATCTCATTCGCTAAGGGACCTACTTTTGCATGTATACCCTGGTCTGGGCATGGTTTATGTCTGTGGAGTTCAAGGTCCTTCAGATAAAGCCATGCTGCCGGTGGCAAGAAGGACCCACTGCTGGATGTGGGCAATAACAGGAGATTCAGGCTTTCCCAGTCCAGCCAGACTCCTGTGACACCCTCTTAGACTCTGGTTAGTGTCAGAGTCACCTGGGGTATCTGGGATTTTGTCCTCCTTAGTTTGGGGAGGAGAAGTAACTACATTGGCTTTCCTTTTAATGCAGGGAAGAGGGATGTAATGGACAAAGGCTGAGCAGTGTCAAAAGAAGAATGTCACAGCCTCCTTCTGATGTGGTTTTAGAATATAGGTGAGGTTTGGTGGGGTGGGGTCTGGAACCAATGACCAAGAAAGAATTCTTGAGACATCTTTGGTGCAAAAAGGTGGTTTTAGGGATGCCTGGGTGGCTCAGTTGGTTAAGTGTCTGCCTTTGGCTCAGGTCATGATCCCGGGGCCCTGGGATCGAGCCCCACATTGGGCTCCTTACTCTGCAGGGGAGCTTGCTTCTTCCTCTCCCTCTGCTGCTCCCCCTGCTTGTGTTCTCTCTCTCTGACAAATAAATAAAATCTTTTTTTAAAAAGTGGTTTTATTAGGGGCCCCTGGGTGGCTTGGTTGGTTAAGCGTTTGCCTTCAGCTCACGTCATGATCCTGGGGTTCTGGAATCCAGTCCCGCTTCGGTCTCCTTGCTCAGCAGAGAGCCTGCTTTTCCCTCTCCTCCCTGCTCATTCTCTCTCTCAAATAAATAAATAAAATCTTTTTTTAAAAAACGGTAGTTTTATTAAAGCACAGGGCAGGACCCATGGGCAGAAAAAGCTGCAGTGGGGTCATGAGGAATGGCTGACTATATACTTTGGAGCTGGGGGAGGTAAGGAAAAAGGGAAGTTTTCAAAAGAACTTTCATATACTAAGGAGGACCTACGGGATACTGCAGGCCTTGCTATTATCAAGCTAAGGTTGTTTTTCCCTCTAGTAAGGCATTAACATTAAGACAGTTGGGAACTTCCTGGAGGAATGTCACACAGATCCCACCCAGGAGTGGGGGGTGGGGAGGGAGGTTGCAGGGTGTCAGCTTGTGCTTTGTCCTCAGCTAGCCTTCTGCTCCCTCATCACTTCTAATCAATGCACACACACGGACCCTTCTTTGCCATTCACCGTTACCACTGGAGACCCCAAAAGCACCATCTGGGTCTGCGCCATACCAGGGACGCACAAGGCAGATTACGCGGGAAGTCCTGGCCCTCGGGGGGGTTCATAGTTCCAGAGGCAGAGGAAACAGGACATGTGGGCTTCGGAGGTAGGCATGCCTGGGTTTGAACTGCCACTCTGGCTCTTGGCAGGCTTGGACAAGTGACTTCTCTCAAAGTCTCAGTGTGCTTGTCATCACAACACCTACTTCAAAGAGGTACCGAGGGGAAGACAGGAAACTCAGGAGAAGGTAGCTGCGCAAGCAGGTGGGCACCTGGGGACACGCCCTCCCTGCCCCACACTAACGGAGACAAAGACCCTGAGTTGTTTAGGCGCCAGCTTTCAAGACAACAATGAGAAGGAAGGAATTCTTCCCCTGGAGTCAGAGTGGTAGCAAACTTTCGGGAACGCCCCGGCAAAGGACACAGAAGCAGGGCTGCATCATGACTTTTGTTGGCCCTACCTTCATAAAAAAATATATTAAAAAATGATCTTTTAGGGACGCCTGGGTGGCTCAGTCGATTAAGCGTCTGCCTTTGGCTCAGGTCATGATCGCAGGTCCTGGGATGGAGTCCTGCTTCGGGCTCCTGGCTCTGCGGACAGTCTGTTTCTCTCTCTCCTCCCCCCACCCAGCTCGTATTCTCTCTGGTATCTCTCTCAAATAAATAAATAAAAATCTTTAAAAAAAAAGATCTTTTACAATTGCATTTGTATAAAAATGAATATAACCCAGGCTAGATTCATTATTCATTTTTTTGTAAAGATTTTTTTATTTATTTAAGAGAGAGAGAATGAGAGATAGAGAGCACGAGAGGGAAGAGGGTCAGAGGGAGAAGCAGACTCCCCGCCGAGCAGGGAGCCCGATGTGGGACTCGATCCCGGGACTCCAGGATCATGACCCGAGCCTAAGGCAGTCGCTTGACCAACTGAGCCACCCAGGCGCCCCATTATATTCATTTTTGTCTTCTGATTTTAAGAGAAATGAAAATTACAATACTTCTGTGAGCTGTAGGCACTGTGTCTAATGAAGAAGTCAGTCCTGTACAGGGGCATCTTGGGTGCTGGATGCTGGGACCAGGTCTTTTCCCTCCAAACCTGCTTCCTCCCACCCCACCCGCTGCCCCCACCTCTGTCTCAGCGCCCACGCTCTACCCAGCATGACCTCCTAGGCTTGGCCCATGCTGTTGACCCCCGTAACAGAGACTTCATTGACGTTTGACAAAATCTACCCACTGAGCAACCCTGGCACCCAAGAATCTGCCCCCTCCCATACAACTCCTCTCAGATGCACGAGCTTTGTGATCTGCCAGCAGTGAAATGTGGGGAACTTTATGAGAACTTTTCGAATAGTTTCAGGAACTTGCTGGGCAGCTCTCTTTGGGTACTGTCACCCTCTCCTACACCCACGTAACTCAGGCATGGGTCCTTCCTGGCAGCACAGGCAGATGACCTTGGTCTTCCCTCCAACGAGCTCATTGGCATCTTGTTCATTTTGCACCCTCTTCCCCACTCCATCCCCAGCTGGGAGCCTGGCACACAGTAGGTCCTCAACACAAAATTGCAGATTGGATTAAAATTTAAATAACCTCAACTCTGCATGTCCCCAACAGCATTATCAGTTACTTGCTGCAAAACAACATCCAGATGCATTTCTGGGCAACTGCTATTTCAGGAACAGGGTTATTTGGGAAGCCGAGCCACGCTGGCTGGGTACGGAGCAGGCCGAGGGCCTCTGCCACGGTGGCTCCCTTCCTCCCTCTCCTAATCATTTGCTTGGCCATCGGCAGGATTAGACAACAGCAATTATCCCCACATGGTCTATTCCCAGAATTCAAAGTTATTGGAGGAGAAAATGCAATTGTGCTTTTATCCAGTCATTTAAAAAAACAAAACAAAACAGGAGCCGTGGATTTCAAACTGCCTTTCAGATTTGATGAAAAGAAAAACAAACTTGAGTATTAGCCCCAAATTTTGCTGACAACACACTTCCGGGTCCCTTTGTCCTCCTCCCTGCTTGCTTCAGAAGTTTTCAGCCATTCCTACTGATCCCTGCCTGGTTCTCAGGCCAGGGGAGAGCATGTCTGGGGAGCAGGGAACTGATCTGCCAGCCTGAGAGGCCCCGGGAAGGGGAGGGTGCGGGGCGGGGGGGGGAGTGATGTCCCTGCTCCCCCAGCCCAGAGGAGTGACCCTTGCTGGGTCCTCACCGGTGACCGTGATGTAGGAAAGACATTATTAGGGTTTGAAGCCGACGGCCAAGAAGGGATTCTTGAGATGTCTTTGGTGCAAAAAGGTGGTTTTATTAAAGCACAGGGACAGTATCTGTGGGCAGGAAGAGTGGCCTCGGCATCCGGGGTCATGAGAAGTGGCCCATGGTATGCTTTCAAGTTGGGAGGGGGTCAGGGATAGCGTAGGTCTCTAAGGAATTTTGGAAGCGAGGTTTCCAGGACCTTGAGGGGGCCAGCTATTGTTGGGGAAAGGTCATTTACTACCGTCTAATAAAACCTGAGGCACGAGACCCTTCAGATGTATATCGGTGGGCCATATGCTTGGGGGGTGATTGCCAACATGTATCTTGGAGGGTTTAGAAATAAAGGAAATTTCCAAAGGAATTCTTATACGTTAAAGTAGACTTACAGGATCCTGGGGCGGGGGGCGGGTGGTCAGGCTAGGACTGCCTTTTGACCTTAGCAAAGTATTAACATTGGGGCAGTTAAGTCCCTAGAGGAATGCCACTCTGCCTGTTTCAAGGACTTGTCAATGGGCTGTAGGTAGTAAGGAAATTTAATAATTTTTCTTCTGCCTTTGTTTCCCACATCAACCGGTGCTGCACCTCCTCTCCCATCACTGAGCCCACAGCCCGCTCGGCCACACCAGACCTTCATCAGCCAGTAGCCCAATCACCTACTATTTTAGGACCTAGAAGTCACAGGAGAGTCAGTATGCCAGACGCCCACACTGTATGATGGGGAAACGAGCTCAGAGAGAGAATGGGCCTTGCCTGGGTCACAGAGCAGATTGGTGGCTGAGAAGCAATTAGAAGCCAGGTCTCCTGGTTCCTGAGGTTCAGGATGGGGAGAAAACACTGGGGAGCTACATTCAGGGGACCCCATTTTTAGGCTAGCACTGCTTGCGTACGGTCTCTTACCACACCCCCACCTGCTCTGGCCGCACCAGATATCTTTTAGACCTCGAGGGGCCATGGTCTCGTTCAATCTCCTCTCTAGGTTGCTGCACTTGTGTTTCTGTGCCCATGACCCCTCTCTTATGCTAATGCTTCAACTTTTCAAGCCCATCGCTCCAAGAATGAATTAAAGAGTCCTCGGTGTGAGCACCTCACTGTACTCGTACTACCTTAGTTGAAACTACAAGTTCATGTATTTGTTTCCCCACTAGCCTGGGAGGTCTACATCGGTGTCTCTGTCTTGCTTCCTGCTGCTTCCCTCTGTGTCTAGAATACGGTCTGGCACACTATAGGCTATGAACAATCATAGACAGATAAAGAAGTAGTCTCATATGATCCCAGTAACAATCCTATGAGATGTCAACCTCCCCATTCCACAGAAGAGAAAACTGAGGCTCAGAAAAGAGCCCTGCCCATTGTGACCCCTGCCCACTGAGCTGGTAGAGCCAGGATTTGGAGAACCCAAGTCTTCTGACCCCAGGTCAACATTTTCTTTATTACGACCCCCTTCCTGGCGTAATAACTGAACTAAAAAAGTTCCAGTTCACACCATTTTGGACCTGTGCGTTACAACTGGGGTGGGCTGGCGAGTAGAGAATTCACCCCATAGCACTGGAAGACAACGTGGGGAGGGGGTAATGAAGGAAGACTTTGCTAATCATTCCCTCTGCTACAAGGAGCACTTGAGGCAGCCAGCCTGGGAGCCCCAATTCACTCCTAGGTTAAGGCAGGAAGAACAGGGACCCTTCCAGACCAGGGCTGAGCAGGCAGTGCAGGGCAGCTCTGCTCCAGGGAGCACATGCCTGGGAAGTTTGGGCTTTGAACAAAGGGTGTGGCATCTTTTTTTTAGGATTTTATTTATTGATTTGAGAGAAAGAGGGAGAAAGAGAGCATGAGCGGGGGGGGGGGAGCAGCAGAGGGAGAGGGAGAAGTAGACTCCCCACTGAGCAGGGAGCCCAATGTGGGGCTCAATCCCAGAACCCTGGGATCATGGCCTGAGCCGAAGGCAGATGCTCAACTGACTGAGCCACCCAGGCGCCCCCGGTGTATCATCTTGATTAAGAGGGAAATACTCAGTAGGAGGCGACAATTAAGTATACTGACAACAACAAGCATTGGTGAGGATAATGGAGTGACTAGAACTCTCACATCACTGGTATGACTACTGATCCGTTTATCCACTTTGCAAACCGGCAGCATCCAACTAAAGCTCAACATACTAATACGGTATGACCCAGCAATTCAAATCCTGGGTAGATCCCAACATAAGTGACTGCTTGTTTCCACCAAAAAGCATGTACAAAAGCGTTTATAACCCTCAAATACTTCTGATGGGAACGTAAAATGGTACAGCCACTGTGCAAAACAGTCTGGCAGCTCCTCAGAAGTTTATATACAGAGTTACCATGTGATCCGGCAAGTCTCCTCCTAGACAGATACCCAAGAGAAATGAAAACCCACGTCCACCCAAAAACGTGCACATGAATGTTCATAGCAGCATTATTCAGAATAGCCAAAAAATAAAAAATAAAAAGTAGACACAATCCAAATGTCCATCAACTGCTAAAAGGATAAATAAAATATGGTCTACTCACACGATGGGATATTATTTGGCAGGAGGGGAAATGAGGAACCGGTACATGCCACCGTGTGGATGAACGGCGAAAAATGAGGCCCAGTGAAAGAAGTCAGTCACAAGAGACCAGATACCATATGATCCCTGTCACATGAAATGTCCAGAACAGGCAAATCTATGTAGGGAAAGAAAGTAGATTAGTGGTTGCCGAGGGATGGCAGGGGAGGGGGAGCTGGAGAGAGTGACTGCTGATGGGTACGGGGTTTGCTTGCAGTTGCCACGAACTGGAAACAAAAATGTCCAACAACAGAATGGGTGGGTAAACTTGTAAAGGAGTGAACCACTGTTTATGATATAATTATGAGTGCAAAGCAGCAAACCATGAAAGAGTACAGACAGTCTGGTATGAAATTTTAAAGCAGACAAAACTAATCTAAGACGACAGAAGTCAGAATAGCGGCGGCTCTGGGGGCTGCTGACTGGGAGGGGCCCGAGGGGACCTCGTGAGGTACGGGAAATGCCCACCTTGATCTGCGGCGTAGTTACAGGCTGCACCTGTATGTAAAACTCACTGGGATTGTGCCTTCTACTGTATGTAAGGTATAAGTCCCATCTCAGTGTTTAAAAAGTAATTAAAAAAAAAAAAAAAAGAGGCTCAAGTGAAAAGACCAAGGCTCAAGTCCTGGCTGTCAGGCCTTTGTGAGAGTCCCTGTCCCTCGGTGTGCCTTGTTCTCCATCCTCCAGACATCGGACCAGATGGTTTCAAAGAATCCAACTGGCACTGACAGTCTGAGATTCTGCGAATTCACATACCTATTTGTCACTGAGTTTGTTGGGAAATCTGGCAAGTGCTTGCCATCAATGCGGTGTGAAGAAAAAGGGGGCTGGTTGGCTGCTGTGGGCTCAGCCTTGTTTCCAAGGAAGGCAAGGTCTTTGGAAAGTGGGTGGGAACACCCTGCCTCCAGGAGGGAATGTCACTTTCAATATGAATCATCTTAGGCAACCAGCAACTTGCTCTGGGAATAGATACCCTGACTCACTTCTCCCTGACAGGAACAAGACTTGCTACTAAAATTTCAGATTTCAAGAGAACCAGCACAGCCCAAATAGCCTCTCAGAGGCGGAAAAAAAAAAAAAAAAAAAAGAAGAAGAAGAAATCAGCCTAGTAACCAACCAGGAATCACAGAGGGGATGGGTGTCTTTGTACTGAAGACCGGACGAGGCCCAAAGGATGCCGCCGGCTCACATGGCTGCTGGCGCCAGGGCTGGGACGGGGACCCGAGGCTCCTGACCTCGAGTTTTCTTTTTACAACAACCTGCTACTATAGTTTTGAGAGAAATAAATTATGCTCTGTGCTGGTGGGAAGCCTTTTAAACAAAAAGAAAAAGAAAACAGCCAAGATGCATCTTAATTAGAAAGTGCTTGGGAAAAAAATCTTTGAGGGAGGAGGGTGCAGAGAGCACCATGCCACGAATGGTCTGCAGCATAAGAGAGTGAAAATCCAGCAGGCTACCTCAGAGGTGAGCGTTTTGCTCTGATAATTACCCAGTGTGACCTGAGGTACTTTCTAGTCTTTAGGAGGTAGCGGCAAAATCATGGATGTGTCATTCAAGGCCACAGGGAGACGCCCTCCCCACAGGACTGCAGCATCTGACTGGCAGCTGCCAGTTCTGCCTGTCCTTCACATGTGGGGTTAATATTTTCATCCCATTACCCTCCTTGTGCTAAAAAGCCCATCTGCCAGTGACCAGCGCTTCTAATCCATTTCCTCTGCACTTTGACAGCCGCCAGCCTCCGGATGGAGTAGCCACGGCTCCCAAAACATGTGACTCCCCCGAAGGTTTGCTCGCTGCCCTTACGCCTGACCCGTTCTATGCAAGGAATTGCAACATCACCACTTCCGACGCAGATGACAGCCCTTTCTCAAAACAAACTCAAAGCCTGGGTCAGGAATGTGCACCACAGCCTGCTAAGAATCAGTGAGCAACATGGCCTGACAATGATTTTCCAAGAACTATGGATGGATACTGGGTGTTTTTGCTTTTCAGAAAAAAAAAAAAAAACAAAACCTCATAAAAGTGGATATGGTATTTTCAGCCAGATAAATCAACGTGTTCTGCTACCCAACAGCAGGGAAGGTGGGAGGGGGACCGGGAAGGGTGTACATGCATGCCAGGCAGGGTACTGGGGCGACCTAACCCTGCCCCACCTTCACAGGTAAGTAAACTGAGGTTCGGAGAATTTTGTGACGTGCCCAATTTCATTCAGTTGGTAAGTGCTGAGGATTTGAATCCAGGCGTACCTCTAACATCAAAATGCTGCCTCCCAGAAACGAGCTCAGAGATCTGTGGAAACAACATGGAGTTCTGTGGAAAACTGCAGAAGCAGGTGGTTTTCGCAAAGGTCTCTCTGGCAAAGTGTGCAGTTCCCTAGGCAGCCATGCTGGTAGAGTAACTCTCACCCCCACAGAAAGATCCAGTGAGACTGGGGTGTATGTGTAGGAGACTGTGAGCATTTTGCAGAAGGCACTACGAAGTCACACGCCAAAAAGCAATTGTAAAAGTGACATCTTGGGACCTGGATTTATTCCCTCTTCAACATCATATTTGCTCCGTTTACAAGGCAAAGATAATTTTTCTCTCTGCCAAGGCCGAACATTCCCAGCCTGTGATCTGAAAATCATGCTGTGTTCATTTTGCCTCTTAACTCACCCAAGTCCATAAATCATCCCTGGAAATGCGGATTTGGTTGGCAGTTCTATCGGGGACTCACAAGGCAGAGGCGGAATCCAATTTGGCGCTCTCACGGTCGTCCTGAGCCGGCTAGGCGACGCGAGCATCTCCATGCTCCACAGAGAAGACCCCCAAGCAGCAGATCTGCTGACTGAGCAGGACCCTTGCTCTTACGGGGTTAGTCTGCTGATTCTAAATGCACTTTGTGACAGAGGAGGAAGTCAAGGTGGCTGAAGAGAATGAGAGGAAGAGAGCAAAGCAGGATCCAGCCCCTTCCAGCCAAACCTAGGACAAAGGGCTAAGGGAAAACAGGGCAGGGAGAGACTGCAGCGGGCAATTCATTCATTCCAAAACATTTACTGAGAGCCCACTACATGTTATGTGCCAGGCACTGTTTCTTTCCTTGGAATATAATTATTTTCCCAAGTATTTTTTTAACAAAAAGAACAATGGCAGCAGCTTACTGTTAACAAGTATACATGGACGGGAACATGTAGGCACGCGGGCAGGTGCTGCACATGAACTTTATCTAATCTCCACAACTGCTGGGTGAAGGAGGTATTATCCTCATTGTACAGATGGAGAAAATGAGGTGCAGAGAGATTATGAAACTTGCCCACAGTCCCATGACTCGTAAGTGGCAGAGCCAGGATTCAAACTCAGGCAGGCATGGTTCTCAAAGCCATACTACCCTCAACTCATCGTGCTGACGGCCAAAGGCATGCTTTGCAATCCTGTGTTTTTGGGTTATTGGGCTATGTTGGGAGAAAAGAGGAACATCTGAATCTTTTTTCCAAGCCCTGAATACTCAGCTAACTAACTAGTGATGTGTGGAGATGGGTGGCTGCAGACCCTGGCCATGAACTGTGTGTCCTCCCCAGTTCCCATCAGGGCAGGGCAGTAGAAGATGCAGCCTCACCAACCCTGAGACCAGCCCTCTGCCCTGTTCCCTTTTCTGTGGCCACCATATGTGGTCACTGGGGGGACAGGGCAGCACAGTGGCTTATGGACTGGGTTTTGGAGCTTGACAGCCTTGTAATCAAGGCTCTGCTTGATAACTGTGTGACTAAACAAGTCCTAAAACTTGCCTAGCCTCAGTGTCCTCATCTGTGAAATGGGGATAAAATGGGTGATATATTCCTTACAAGGGCTGTGAGTAGGACACAAGAGAATGTAGCTACAGTGGCTGGTGTGATGCATGTGCAGGGGGCAGGTGGGCTCTTTACCCCCAAATCATACACCTCCTGACAGTCTGCTCCTACTAAAGCTCCGCAAATTTCTACTTCCTGGTGGTGATCTGGCCATGACCATAGGCTTGCATTTCAACAATCTGGCCTTGGTCAGTTTAGCTAATCTCAGAGTGGGTGGTGCCAAGAGCAGAGGGCTGGGACTCAGGCCACCAGAGTCCAAGTCCCCAGTCCTGTAATGTGCTGTGTCTCCTTGGGCAAGTCCCCTCCCCTCTCTGACCTTGGTTCCCCCCCTGCCCCATCCGACTCAGATGAAGGAGTGGGACTTGCCTTCAAAGAGCCTCTCTGGTGGCACCCTCCCAGGACTCTGTGCCCATGCTGACCTTCCCTCCTGCTAAGGGAAGATGAAGTTAGCCTGGCTCACTCTGGCTTCCTGCAAGGATTAGTGCTCATTAAGTGCTTCAGGGCTGGAAGCTGACACCAGTACAAGGTGTCACTTACCACCTGCCCGGAAACTCTTATCCTGGCGGGAGGCTGATTTATTCCATGGCCTTGAACCTTAACCTTCCGCTGCCTAAAAATTCCTCTGTAAGCTGCTTAAATGAGGGAGTGAACAGGACACTGCCCGCCAGTGGGCTGCCCACCCACGAGCTCTGCCATGGGCACTCCAGGGCTGGGGAAATAGGGCAGGAGGGATCGGGGCTTGGAAAGCCCTGGAGCCCTCCGGCGGGTCCCTGGGTCCTGGGGTCTTGGACACGCTCCAGTCAACATGGGAGAGGCCCACACTGTGCTAAGAGCCTTACATCATCCTCATAGCAGCTGATTTTAAGAATGCCAGTCGCGGATATGTGACTATGAGCACTTCTCATGTCTTAACTCATTTAGTTCTCCAAACAGTCCTGTGAGCAGGCAGTACTGTGGTCCCAACTTTACAGCTGGGACCCCGAGGCCCAGAAAGGTTAGGAAACTTGCCCAGGTTCACACAGCTAAGAAGTGGCACAGCAGCATGCAAATGCAAGCCATCTGGCCCCTGAGTCCATGCTCCTCAGCCGGCTTACTTATTGTCCTTCCAAGTCCCAGCAGCAGCCCTTCCTACAGGTAAGGAAGCTGGGCCTTTGTGTACTGAGCCACTGTGCTTTGTGGCATTTCCGGCTGTGTCACGGCTGCCTCCTCTCCTCCCCCCCAACCCCCCGCCCCCAAATGCGTTCTTCAAGTGGCAGACTTGCCCCTGGAACTTATGAGTGATCAGAACGCTGCCATCGAGTGCCCGCTCTGGGCCTGGCTCCGGGCGAGGCCTTCGTCCATCTCCAGTCTGTCACCATGGGCCCTGCCCCACCCCACAGTCTGAAGCTACACAGCTACTAAGTGGCAACACAGAGGTTCTCCTGAGGCCTGCTTAGATCCAAAGTCCACACTCTGCCCACCACACCTGGCTGGATGCTAACAGGGACATTTGAGTGACGTCTCAGAGGAAGGGGAACGAGGCAGGGATCTGCCATGGCCTGGGCCACAAGGCAAGGAGCAGGCTGTGGCCTTGCTCGCAGCCCTGGGGTCTTGGGAACATTTTATGACAGGGTCTGCTGAGCCAGAGGTTAGGAAAAAGGAAGCCACTTTGACTCTGAATCATTAAGGATACAAAAACTGGCTTGAGAGATACCTTACTCGGCAGTCTTGCTCCCAGAGTGAGAACAGATTCAAGAAGGGGTTCACGGGCAGCTGGGAGGGGAATTCAATTTAGTGAAATGCTGCACAGGAGACCAGGCTTGGCACCTGATGTTCTCACTGCAAAGTCAGGCACCAGTATGAACTCGTGACTCTTCCCCGTATGCAGCCCTCTGGGCCCTGCAGGCCTGGGCAGGGGGTTGCTAAAGCCCATGTCCAAACAGCTTAGCCAGGTGGGGGGGGCATTGCTGTCATCTGGCCTTCCCGGCAGGGCTCAGTTTACAGTGAAGTCACTGAGGATGGCAGTGGCCAGAGCCCAGCCATATGCCACCTACCAGCCCACATGAGTCTGGAAAAAGAAGGGGGAGGGTGACAAGCAGCTTAACTCAGGCCAGTTCACCTACTTCTATTTTTGGGAATAGTCTGGCTTTGAAGCCCCTCATGGATCTACCTCAAACTAGAACCCCCTCGTCTGGGTGCTTTCCCATAAGCCTCTGTCTCATAAGACACATTTGTAGGTAACCACGGTCATAGCCACTGCCTATTAAGTAGGTTCTGTGTCAGGCAGGCCCTAGGCTGGGGTTCTGATGTTTTCATTAGTACCACTGTGCAGAAAAACTCAGGCTCCCAGAGAAATGACTTGCCTAAGGTCACACAGCTGGGAAGTGGTACATAAGCATTTGTTGAGTGAAAGACAAAACTGAGACCAGCTCTCCCTGCCCAGTTCCCCGGGTCCCTGCACATCCTCCTTTCCCAGGGGCCAGACGCCCACTGTGACCCCTTTCCTATCTGCAGAGGAAAGATGCTGTCTCACTGTCGGGACTGTTGCAGGCACTGGATAATGGGCACCCAAGGGAGTAGCTGTTCTGGGAGACAGACACCCAGGGGACCTCAGGACTTCCCATGGGCTCACCTGGGCAACTGCTGACTGCATGTATTATACTGTAAATTGTAAATCACTCACACATACTTGGCCCTTTGCGTGTTCATACGTACTCTCACAGCAGTCCAGTATGAAGGACAAATGAGCAGGCGGCCATAGAGGTTAAGTGACTCAGACTTGGCCACACAGACAGCTCAGGACAGAGTGAGGACTTGCACCCAGGTCTTCTGATTCAAGGTCCAAGTTTCTTTCCATCATTCTAGCTGCCCACTTTCTCCATCAGGTTTAGTGATTGAAAAGGGACTGAAGAGTTGAGATGCAAAGGACAGCCCTGAGGAATTTTACACAACAGGACGTGGCTTAGCCCAGGCCTACTTATAATGCTCCCCATGGTGCTCCCTCTGTCCCTGTGGATGGTCTGAGCAACAGCTATGCCCATGCCGTGCAGTTTCAGAAATCAGCTCCCCTGACTTCCACTAATTCCCTGAATATCTGCAAACTGTTAGAAGGCGGGGGAAGCCTCCATGGTTCCATCCCAGATTTACACTAGTAGCCAAAGCTCCAAAGACTGTGGTGAGGCCCACACGGGCCCCCTTTCCCCAGGTCTGATGAGGGACGTTGGGGAACGTCTGTGTTCCAAGACAGAGAAGACAGGCAGGCTCCTGGACAGAAATCCACACATTTCATATTTGAGGTTAAAGAAACATCTGTCTTCCTCTCTTCTGATTCAGGAGTCCTCCCTAGGAATCTATCCTAAGACAATATTTTATACACAAAGATGACAACTGCTGAATTATTTTTAATAACAAAAAATTGGAAACGACTTCTGTCCAACATTAGCAGGATGGTTAAATGAATTATGGCATATCCATGCAATAACTGCAACCATTAAAAACATTCTTTATGACAAAATTTGAGTAAGTTAGGGAAACACTTATGATGTAACATTAAGCCAGAGAGAGAGAGGACATAAAATTATATATCGAAGGGAAAAAAGCAGAGAAGATTGGAAGGAAATGAACAAGATTCAACAGAGGCTGCATCTATGTGGCAGGATGAGTTATTTTTTGTCTGTTTTCCACTTTTTGATATTTTTTCTTTTCCCCTATGTTCCTATGATAATCAGAAAAATGAAAGAAGCTACCCAAAATTCTCTCTCTCTCTCTCTCATAGACATACACACACACCCACACCCACACACCCACCCACCCACACACACACCCCAAGGGGAGTGAGTTATCTGAACATCCAGAAATGATGTGATGCTGACTGGTTAGAGGGAGGAAGGCAGGTCCCGTGTACCTCTTCCCATAACACAAGCACTTTCCCCAAGACCATACATGTGGGGGCCATCCCTTTAAATCTGCCTCGAAGATCTTCCTGGGACTTTTCATCTGGCTTGGTTCTTTGGTTCTGGACCTCAGGAGCCTGTGTCTCTAAGTAGTGAGGAACATAGCAGGTGAATCTCTGTCTCCAGCCCCGGACAACTCCTGTCTCTCAGGGAGGAAGCAAGCCAGGCCGCCTCCGGCATCTTTTCTGGAGAAAGGCCTGCCGAGAGGAGAGCTGGTGACTTGGAAGGGTGTTAAATTTGGAATGTGAGGCCGTGCCCACAATAAGGCACTCTGCAGACTCTCCAGCTGAGACAAGCTTTCGAGTTAGGAGAACCCGTGGCTGGAAAGGGAAGAGACACGAGCAAGTGAGGCGGCAGGTCACATAGGAGCTGCCGACACGAGGCAGCACCCGTGCCGCTCCCTGATGAGTGACGGTTCTGTCCGTCCACCAGCTGAGCATGCAAGACGCATCCACAGGACCCTAAAGGCGGCACACGTGCCCACCTCATCAGAAACGTGTTCCGTTTCTCCACGAACTCACCCGAGATTGTCTAAGAGCTATGCTTGGGGGAGTGGATTTAAACCCAGTCCTCTGTGCCCTTCAGAACTCCAAACCTGCTCCTTGGAAACAGGTCTCCGTTCCTCACCATCCCCAGTCACACGTCCAAGTGTGTTTGCTCTAAAACACAGATGCTAAGTGCGTACAAAGAGTGTAAAGTGAGAGGGAAGCGTGTTGGCTTCCCCAAACCTAGAAGGCTCAGAAGCCTCAATAGCCCAGAAAGAACTCAGACTTGGGAGCCTCCCAGGTATGGGGAAACAGGGACACAACTCAGCGGTGGGTGGGGGGGGGGCGGAGAAGAGCCAAAATTGAATTCCACTCAGCCACCAGAGGGGCAGTGGTTCTCCCCAGCACCAACTCACCAAACATGTTGCCCTCATAGCCGTCTTTTGTGAGTGGCCGGAGCTCGTTTTTCCCCATTGCATAAAGCTTGTAGCTCTGCCAGGCGAACTGCATCATCTGCAAGAAAAAGCAGGAAACAGAACCTGAGATGGCAATTCCCAACCATGTGCACTGGCCACCTGGCTTTGCCCTCCGCAACAGGATTTGAAACCACATTTAAAAAATAGTCTTCCAAACTGAGGAAGACGACTTCCTCTCACATAGTTCTATTCATGGTGACGACCCCACGAGCCCAGAGTCTACCCACAGAGGCCTGAGAGAAGACACAGAAAGCACTAAATATATTCTAGACATCCTTCAGTGCCAAAGTGAAAAGCCACCTCTTCCATGAAGCCTTCCTGCTTTGCTCTGGCCTAAAGTGGTCTTCTAAAAGGAAGGAAACACCTCACTGAATGATGCCTGGTATAATCTAATAAAGCAATCCCCTGGGCTAGGGATTATTGGCTCCGTTCTGCAGATAAGGAGACGAGGCAGAGACCTGAGGTAATCTGTCCAAGGTTACCCAGAGTCCGTGAGAGTGCTGGGAACCGAACCCATGCCCTGTGGCTCCGAAACCTTAAGTCTGTCCCCAAAGCCTCTTTTCTGTCCCCTAAAGTCCCCACAAGTCTCTCCAAACTTTTCCGACACTTGGCTTGACCTACCCTGGCCATCCCAGCTTCCCTAGCACCCCAGCTGCTCACTTACCAGTTTTTGTTTCCCGAGCTATGAACCATAAGCTCCTCAAAGCCAGAAACTACGCCTGCCTCAGTTTCCCCCACAGCATCCAGCACAGGGCTTGGCACATGTAGGCAGCAATGAGTTATTTATCAATTTTGTGCCCCAGTCCGTGCACGAGTGCTTACTACATACACTAAGGCAACTATGTCAGTCCCTAGGGAACATCACGCAGCCACCTTGGTCCCCCAATCGCACTTAGCCTAGAGGCCAGAGGAATGCAAGCTGACACGTGAGCTTAGCCCTGCTCTCCCAGCCCCCGGGCTCACCTCTCTAGGGTGCTGCCTTGTTGCCTCTGCCTGGCAGGCTGCTTGGGTGACAGCAGGGCAGGCAGCTGAGGCACAGCTGGGGGCCTGGTGCCCAGGGAGGCAGCTGGTGTCATGTAAAGAACTCAGGCTTCGCAGCCAGAGCCGTCTGTGTTCTCATCTCACCTCTGCTTTGACCTTAGCAAGTGACTAAACGTCTCTGAGCCTCAGTGGACTTCTCTTTGAAATGGGATAATAATAGGGGCTGTTTTGCTGAAAGGTTTAGCCCCCAGTCCTGAAAGGTTTCCGTGAAAGAAAGTAGCTGGAAACACTCAGTTTCTGACCTGCCACAGCATGTGATTGAAAAGCACTAGTCCTCTGCCCTCCTCAGCCTCTAAAATCCCCGTCTGGTCCCCCAAGCCACAGCCACCACTCCTCCTTCCATCCATCCTTGGGTTCTCAAACTTTGTAGGCATCAGAATCACCTGGAGAGCTTACTGAATCAGACTGTCAGCCCCATCCTTGAATTTCTGATTCAGCAGGTCTGGGGTGGGCCCAAGAACGTGCCTTTCTAACGAGCTCCCACATGATGCTGCTGGTCCACAGGCCACCCCTGAGAACCGCGGATCTGGTACACGTGTTTATTTCTATTTCTCACCTCACCTCCAGACACTGTCTGGCACTCTACTTTTCTCCTTCTATCTCCCGGCCTGCCTTCCATGCCTCTTCCCCCTCCTTCTGGACATCTCCACCCTCATCCTCCATGCTCTGCCGTTCTGGGCGCCAAGGCTTAGGAGCAGTCTCTTCCAGGCACATCTGGACCGTAACTTCTGCTGTGCTTGCCGCTGCGGCCCAAATACACAGGCCAGGAGGGCAGATGTGACAAATCTACGGCCCACGCCCCCCGTGAAATGGCAGAATGATCCAGCAGCACCTGTCCACTTCACAGATGTTCAAACTGAGGCTCAGCCGTGGAAGTGATCAGGACGGCACAGCCAGCAGGGCTAGAACCAGGCTCTTTCAACTCCCAGGCTGGCCGACCCTACCCTCGTGCTCGGCCTGGTATGTGGCTTCCCATGTGACACACATGCAAATGTCATGGTAACGCATGCCAAGCACTTGGCACGGGCTTTGAGTCCTAGTTCCATTCCTCTGTTATTTTCTACTTATCCTGAATTGGCAATAACAGAAACTAATTGCCGGGTATGAGTGCTTAAGGGGGACTGGCCTCCTCCCTCAGTCTCTCTTATCTGGAGTCTCCCTCAGTTAAGTCAATGTGAGTTGCGGTGTGTGGGGGAGAACAGCAGGAGGCTGGTAAAACATAAATGACAGCAGGAGAGGTCTGGAAGGGGGAGGACGGCACCCTCCCCTCCAAACCCGTCCTGCTTAAGAGAAAGAGAGAGAGAAGTGGGTGTACCTGAGTAATTAGGAGAATCGTAGGTTATCTACATGTTCCCAGAGGAGCTCCCACTGCAGGGACGTGGAGACGTTTGGAACGGGGCCCGTTACCTCAGTCATCCACATCAGCGGAGGGGAACGAAGGCACCAATAATCCCTCTGCCACCTGGGACTGGATTCAGAAGGCAGCCAGAGTGGCTCTCAAACCGCCCCCCCCCCCCGCCTCCGCCCGGACACACTTGTGTCTCCCATCTCGGGTCACAAGTGGCTCAACCTGGGCACTGGATGAGCAGAAGACAGGAAAAGACCCCCAGCCAGGCAGTCCTTACTTCTCTTCCTAAAGCACCCTAAGCAAGCCACCGACCCGGTGTCCTGTCCTGTGTCAGCTACAGTTTGGGCTAGAGCCCCAGTGGGAATGCTACTCTGGCCCCACCTTCTACCTCCTTGCCCACTGCTTATCTTCTTTCAGATCCCAGTTGAAACAGCACTTTTGCAGGAGGCCACCTCCCCAGCCACGCCTGAGTCAGGCCCCCACTCCTTCCCCACATTCCTGATGCCACAGCCCACAGCAGCCTGCAGTCAAGCTTTTATACAGTCGTCCCCCCACCCCCAGCCCCTAGTCATTGCTGCATGTCTTGCAACTCAACCAGCGACTGGCACATACTAGGTGCTCACTAAATATTTGCTGAATGGCTATAAGAACAAGAAAATGGGGGCACCTGGGTGGCTCAGTTGTTGAGCGTCTGCCTTCGGCTTGGGTCATGATCCCAGGGTCCTGGGATCAAGCCCCGCATCGGGCTCCCTGCTCTGCGGGAAGCCTGCTTCTCCCTCCTCCCTGCTCCCTGTTTGTGTTCCTGTTCCCACTGTGTCTCTCTCCGTCAAATAAATAAATAAAATCTTAAAAAAAACCCCACAAAAAACAAGAAAATGGCTGTAGAGTTTAACAGATGGTTGGCAGACTGGTAGACCACACACGTCCTGGGTAGGATAGGTAATGGGTCAGAGGGGAGAGGCTTCTGGGCAACAGGGGCACTAAGGAGAGGGCAAGTGTGTGTCTCAAGTGGGTACCCAAGCGTCCTGATGGGCATAGGAAGAGGAGGAACCACAGAAAAGCTATCTCACTCTGGAGCTGGCGATACGTGCCTTAGGTGACCCCTGGACCGGGCTTTAGAGGTGGACAGACCCTCGCTTTGTGTTAGGCAGTTCTAAGACCTCAAAGGTCATCCAGACAACCTCCTGCCCCATGCAAGTTCCTTAATAAAAGATTAAGTAATGCCTCTTTGAACACCCCCAGTGATGGGGTGCTCACCACCTTACCCAGCAGCCCATTTCACTACAGTTTCACAAAATTCTTCCTTAATCGGTCCAAATCTGTTTTCCCCTATGGGCCATGGAGAAGACAGTTCATACTGCCTTTATACCAGAGACCTTCAGACAGGGAGAGCCAACTCTCCAGTCACCTTAGGCTGTCTGTTGGCCCACTGAGCAGCCCAGCTCCTTCAACAGTTCCCCTCCTGGCAGATCTCTGAATTCCCTGAAACCGCAGACCCACACATCATCATGTTTTTCCGGGGTGCCCCGAGACTTTGTTGCCCATTTGTTATGGTTGGCTATACTTTTGTTAATGAGCAGAAACCAAAGTGCAGACACTCCCTGGTTACATCTGGACCAGATCCTGTGGGCGTGGACTTGCCATTTGTCCCTAATAATTTTATCCTGTAGGACTCTGCCTACCATTCTGTGCTGTCAGGATCTTTCTGGAACCAGATCTTATAATTCAATGTGCGTGTGTCTGCCTGCTTTGGGTAATCTGCAAACTTGATAGGACAGCCATCTGTGTCTCCTCCCCTCGCCCCCTGGAGTTTTGGACAGACACACTAAACAGGGGGCCTGAGAACAGCGTTGGAGAAATTGCAGCAGAGGCTTTCCTCCTGGATGTTGCATTTTAAGTGTCACCTGTCATCAAGTGAGGAACCCACCAATCAATACAACCCCCGTGTCTCCATTTTTGTACATGAAGATACTGTGAAGGACAGGGCTGAAACACAAAAATACTCCCCTACCATAGCTAGTACAGAAAAAGATAAATTGCTGCATTTTTTTTAAAAGGAAAATCAGGGGTTAGACAGGCACGATTTATTCTTAGAGAACCCATTTTGGCTCCTACAAATCATCATTTTTTGTTCCAAATGCTTGCAAATCACTAACTTAAAAACCTATTAGTGCCTCCTGGGAAGCTATAATCAAAAAGATGGACAATAACTAGTGTTGGCCACAATGGGGAGAAATTGGAACCCTCATACGTTGCTGGTGGGAATGATAATGGTACAGTCACTCTGGAAAACAGTTTGGCAAAAAAAGTTAAATAAAAGTTCCCATGGGACCCAGCAACTCCACTCCTATGGACCTGTGCAGAAAAGAACTAACAGCTGGCCAGAGACTTCCATCCCTAGAAAAGGCCTGCCTGCAAGGTTGGTCCTTGGCTGGTGTCTGGGAAGGAGGATTTCACGGGTGTCCCCACCATCCTCTAACTGGTGAGGGTGGTTTCCTGTACAATCTGTGATGCTGAGTACCTACCTGCTCTCCTTCTGGGAGTCTAGGATTTTGGTATGTGCTAAAATGGTACCCATGTGACCAGTCCCCAGTAAAAACCTCTAGCACTGAGTCTCTAATGGGTTTCCCTGATAAATAACACCTCACACATGTTGTCACGATTCAGTGCTGGAAGAATTCGGTGTACCCTGTGTGATCCCGCTGGGAGAGAACTCTTGGAAGCTGGCCTCATGTCCTCTGGGCTTCCCTGCATGCCCCTTTTCCCTCTGCTGATTTCTTTCTGTGTCCTTTCCCTACAGTACAAATCAAGAATGCTGAGTCTTGTGAGCCCTCCTGGTGAATCACTGAACCTAGGGGTCCTCTGACACATCTCCTAGAAAATAAAAAACATAAGTCTACACAAAAACTTGTACACACTATGCACAGCAATACTATTTGTAATAGCTGAAAAGTGAAAAACAACCCAAATGTCCATTGACTGATAAATGCATCAAAGAAATGTAGAATATATATGCATGCAATGGAATAGTACTCAGCTATAAAAAGAAATGAAATACTACCACATGCTATAGCAGGGAGGAACCTTGAAAGTCAGACACAAAAGGTCACACAGTGTAGGATCCCATTTCTATGCAATGCCCAGAACAGGCAAATTCATGCAGACGGAAAGTAGGTTAGTGATCACCAGGGACTGGGGAAAAGAAGACATGGGAAATGACTGCTAGTGGGAATGAGGCCTTTTTGGGATGAGGAAAAATGTTCTATAATTATGTTGGGGACTGCACAACTCTGTGAATATACTAAAAGCCACTGAATTTTACACTTTCAAAAAAGGTGAGTTTTATGGTACATGAACTAGATCTCAATAAAGTTATTTATATATATTTTTAAAAATACATAAATCTTTTTAAAAATACATAAATCTTTTTTTAAAGATTTTATTTATTTGAGAGAGAAAGAGAGCATGAGCAGGGGGGAGGAGCAGAGGGAGAAGCAGACTCCCCACTGAGCAGGGAGCCCAATGTGGGGCTCAATCCCAGGACCCAGGGATCGTGACCTGAACTGAAGGCAGACGCTTAACTGACTGAGCCACCCAGGTGCCCTAAAGTTAATTATATTTTTAAAAAACTATTAGCAGGGACAAATCGATGTCATATGCCGCTTGATATGACACGCGGAGGGCACTCCCCTTCATTTCAGTTGTATTCCTGCCAAAAATGCAAACCTAAACTGAATCATGAGGAAGGATCTCTGAGATTGGGAGACCATGTACAACACAACTGACCTTCACTCTTCAAAAACATCAAGGTCATGAAAGAAAAGGAAAGACTGAGGGACTCTTCCAGATCGAAGGAGACTAGAGAGACATGATGAACTAAATGCCACACGTGAACTTGAATGTGATCCTGGAGCAGAAATAACAATAACAATTATTATTATTATTATTATTATTATTATTATTATTTTAAAAGATTTTATTTATTTGACAGAGAGAGACACAGCGAGAGAGGGAACACAAGCAGGGAGAGTGGGAGAGGGAGAAGCAGGCTTCCCGCGGAGCAGGGAGCCCGATGCGGGGCTCGATCCCAGGACTCTGGGATCATGACCTGAGCCGAAGGCAGACGCTTAACGACTGAGCCACCCAGGCGCCCAACAATTACTATTTTTATGAAGACAACTGTCAAGACAACTGACAAAATTTGAATGGGGTGTAGGAATCAGATGGTAGTATTGCATCAGTGTTAATTTTTTCTTTTAAGGGTTTTACTGTGGTTATGTAGAAAAGTGGCACTAAGTTTTTGGAAATACACAATGAAATATTTAAGGGTTAGAGGCATTATGTTTGCAACTTACTCTCAAATGGTTCAGAAAACAGTGTGTGCACGTGTGCATGTACGTGTGTGTGTGGCAAGAGAGGAAAAAAGCAAAGGGTAAAATGTTAACATTTGAGGAATCTGGGTAAAAGGTAAATGTGAAACCTTTGTTAGATTTTTGCAACTTTTCTACAAATCTGAAATCATTTTTTAAAAAAAACCCATTGAAGGGGCACCCGGCTGGCTCAGTTGGTAGAACATGCAATGTTTGTTCTCAGGGTTGTGAGTTCGAGCCCCACTCTGGGGGTAGAGCCTACTTTTTTAAAAAAAGTTAAAAAATCCAATAGGGAACTTTGCTGGAAGTTGATGCCATTTTTACCCACATTTCTATATTACAAGGTTCTGCTTCCCTCCACTTCTATAAATTATGTCAGAATGTGCCTGTTGCCGGTCTCTCCGTAGGTCCTCCCACAGCCACCCTTCCACAAACGCCCTGCTGGGCGTTCACAGCCCCCTCTCCAGGCCTGTCCTACAGGCTCTCCTCAGAAGATAGAGCAAATGAGGAATTAGCAATTTTGGTTTCTCCTTTTATAATTACATTACCATGTTTAAATGAGGTGCCCATCCTTACTCTGTTCTTCCCACTACAAAAATAAAGTTCCCTTTCGTGGTTCTGGGTATTTTCCAGAAGTCTCAGCTCAGTCCAGGCCTCAGCCCCCTGCCCATTCTCCCATGTCTGGGTCACTCCTCTCACCTGAGCTATGTTCTGTGCCCTCTACTTCCCTCTTCTGCATTTGACCTTTACAATAGTTTTAAAAATAAAGTAGATCTCTCTCTTTTAATGTATCTAACATATAGATGCTCACTGTAGAAAAGCAGAAAGAAAACCACCACCCATTATTCAAATACTATAACCACCATTCCCATTTTGGTGTCTTTCTTTCTACTCTTTTCCCATTCATCTTTGCTTCTTCCAGGGATGTTGACATAAACATTTTCCATTTTATTACAAAGTCTTTGCAAACATCATTTTCAAGAGCTATACAATAGCCTAGCACATAGGTTCAGCATCATTTACTTAACCTTCCTCCCATACAATCCAACATTTCCGTGATTTCTACTTCGCAGCTATTGTAAATAATGCCACAATGAACATCTCCGTGCACACTCCCTTTTCTGCACTTCAAATAAGTTATTTAGGCCAGAGTCTCCAAGAAATTGCTGGGAAAAAATTAGAAGTTATTAATATGTATGTTCCCTTTTAAAGAGTAAATCCAGACAGCTTGTTTTGCCCATCAATATGCACAACTTGGTGAATGGAAAAATATATAACAAGCTTGTTATACAATACAGTAATGTAGTGCACTTGGGGAGATAAAACTAAATAATAGTCATTTATATTTGTGTAGCTCTTTGCACACTTTATCCATTTGGTTTGGGTAGTTTAGTGGTCTTGACAGGATAGGTATTATGGTCATTTAGAAATAATCATGCAAGAGCTCAATAAAGTATGAGATGTAAAGTATTAAATAGATGATAAAACCTGTTCCCAAGTGCATAGTGATATACGAAATGCTATTTGTATAATATTAAGTGAAAAAGCAGGGCACCAAATTATATAGTGTGAAACCTACTGGACCATGTATGAGTATTTTATTTATTTATTTATTTTTAAAAGATTTTATTTATTTATTTGACACAGAGAGAGAGCTAGTGAGAGCAGGAACACAAGCAGGGGGAGTTGGAGAGGGAGAAGCAGGCTTCCTGCCAAGCAAGGAGCCCGATGTGGGGCTCGAGTCCAGCCCCCTGGGATCATGACCTGAGCCAAAGGCGGACGCTTAATGACTGAGGCACCCAGGCGCCCCCCATGTATGAGTATTTTAAAGAAGAAGAAGGAAAGAAAAAAAAAAAAGAACGATGGGAAGGAAATACACCAAAATGCTGACAGTGATTATCTCTGATAGTAAGAAGTTTAGTGGTTGTTATTTTTTCCTTTTAGTTGACTTACATTTTCTGGATTTTCTATAATGAGTATCTAGAAATACTTGTAATGTGAAAATTAAAGGCTGGTAGAATGAAAAGCGTAAGGAGGAAATGATATGGTGCTACTCCTAAGTCAGAAGGGAGTGTGCTTGGGTGGTTGGCCATGGAGCGGACGGGATGGAGCCAGGTTTGACAAAAGAGAAGAAGGCTTTTTATAGCTGGGAGTCAGGGAGAAGAAGACCAACCAGCAAGAAAAACAACGTAAACAGAAGCACAGAGCCAGAATCTCAGAGTCAAACGGAATCTGAGTGTCAAAGACATTCTCTATTCCCAAAGCCACATTTTACAAGAACTACGTGAGGCTCAGACGGGGGAAGTGATTTGCCATGGCCAGGACACAGAAGTTCACAGTATGGGGACGGTCCTGTCTCCAAGAACGTGGGCCAGGACAGTGACGCAGCTGACTGGAGCAGGGACAGCCTGAGCCATGGCGACAGGGATCTGGGATGGACTCAAGAACATGACTACAAGAACCAAGAGACATGAGAACCAAATACCAAGAGAAATGATACCTCTGCCCCCAATGGGTTCCAGAAATACACAACAGGCAGTCGTTGTGCGTGTCCATGCTGGAGACAGAAGGCGGCTCTAGATGGTCTCTAGAAGCCCCTCCTTCCAGCAGTCTGTGATTTATAGATTCAAAGAATACCTAACAATAGACCACAAAGCCTTCCTTTTGCTGAGTCCTGCAAAGGTAGAAAACAAAGCTGCAATGATAGGCACGGGCAGAGCAAATGGGAGCGGAATCCTAAGACATCGCTTCCGTTTCTTCTCAGACAAAAGACGTTCTTGTCCACCTGAACAAATTACACGGACACAAAATATTAAAATGAAAAATATTTACTTGTCTGAGGTAGACATTATTATTTTGTTTAAGATGTTCTTTCTACCTGTCTCAGAGCTCTAGAATTCTCTCCGGAGAAAAGCTACTGGAATCCACTGCATGGCCCAGGCACGGACACCCAGCCTGGCTCAAGGGCCCCAGAACAATGGAACCAGGAGAAAAAGAACGCATTCGAGGAGGGGAGGAAATGGGCTAACTGGCAGCCTGCCTCCGGACTGGAAAACTAAGAGAGAGTTTGTGTTGGAAAGTTCTTTGGGGGCAACTAGGGAGGAAGGAGTAATCACTGAAATGGTCAAGAAAACCCACACAGACAGGATCAGGCCTGGCAGTGACCCAGAACCATCGTCACAACTTCTCAAAGCTGCCAAGATGGGAAATGGATTTTCCCAGTCATTAAGAGACAAGTGCTCGCACCATGACTCTCAGCCTTATTGGCGTCTCCCAGCAGTGACGTCTGGACCCATCTGCAGGGGCTGAGAGGGAAACGATTTTGGTCTCTGATGATCTTGGGATCTAATGACCACACAGAGATGAGAATGTTGGGTTTTCTTTTCCGTCCCCTTCAGCACAGTTCAGGGAGACAGCTGACAGCTTGGTCCCTAAAAACCATCAGTATTAGATTCCTCAATCTACCTCCATCTATCAGCGCCTCACAGCATGATCTGATTGGTGACCGCTAATGAGACACCCGTGAATACACATAGTCCCTGGTCTAGTTCAGAAGCTGGACAGAGGTGGGATTTGGTTGTGCTGAGGGGTGGAGCGGTGGAGGGGTGGGGTGGAGAGTAGAAGGGGGAGGTGCTGCCCCCAACCCTTTCACTTTTGGGTTTGCTTGAGATATTGAAAGGCAAATGTAGGAAATAAAAATGTGATATCACTCCCTACCTATCCGAGGTCCAGACAGCTCTCCCACATCCTGCCCATGGGGTTGCAGACTCGAGCAGTCTCAGAAATCTTCCCTCATCTGCAGCTGTTCTAAAGCACCACAGTTGAGAGTCTGGGCCCTGGAGATAGGCCCTTTGGTGCTCGAAGTGTGGTCCAGGGACTAGAAGCTGGGCATACCCAGTGAGCATATTAAGAATGTAGCATCCTGGGCCCCATCCCAGACCTGCTGAATCAGAACCAGCATTTTAACAAGACCCTCAAGGGATCCAATTGCACATTAAATTTTGAGAAGCTGCTATAGGGCTCTGTCACCTACTGGCTGTGGGGCCTTGAGTGAGTGACTTAAACTCTTTGAGCCTCAGTTTCCTCATCTGTAAAATAAGGACAGGAATATAATCCTTATAATAATCCTGAGAGTAAATAAAATAATCTCTGAAAAGTGTTTAGCATAGCAGCTGGTACATAATATGTGCTCAATAAAAAGCAGCCATAGGATCTTCACTACCCTATTAATTTACTGACTAAGTATCCCTCCATTCTTTTCTCCCCACACCGCCACACTAATCTGAAGCACTCCCATCTCTCATGGGACTCCTGCAGCAGCCTCCTAACTGGCCTACAGCTGGGGTCCTCTCCCGCCTCCTACACTGTTGTCTACACTGTAGTCAGGGTGATTATTCGAAATGCAAATGTACTCATACCTCTTCTCCACCCCCAACACACACTTCAACACTTCTATCAGGTATAAAGATCAAACTCATCAAGCTCATCAAGCCCTGCAGAGTCCCACCCACTCATGCCTCCAGCCTCAGCTTATCCTCCCTGTCTCTACCTTAACCACACCAGCTTTCCTTTTCGGTTCCTCAAAGAACCACACCTCTTCCTACCACAGGGCCTTTGCACATGATAGCACCTCTCCTTGGACCACGCCCCTCTCTTCTTTTTGCCTGGCAAATTCCACTCATCTTTCACATCTCGGTCCTAGAGAATCCTAGCCTCCTGGATCAAGGCAAATTCCCCTATTATGGAAGATCATCAAAGCCAGAATTTTACATTAGTTGTGTGACTCGTTAATTAGTATCTATTTCTCCCCACCAGAACGTAGTCTCCATTGCTCACTATTGCTCCCCATCCCCTAGCAGAGTGCCTGGCACATAGAGGCCCTCCATGAATACATGTTGAATAAATGCCTAAGGATGGTGACAACACAGGGAAGCTCCCCTGGGCTGCTCATGTCACGAGGATCATGAAGAAAGGGCAATGCTGGGACAGAAACACCGACTGCCCGGTGGCTTTGACTCAGCAAGGATTTACCAAAGGCCCAACAACAGAAGAGCTCCAAATGTGAGGCCACAAGGGATAGCAAGAATGAGCAAGACACTCTATGAGATACCTTTTTGATCTTGGTACAGAGTCTGCAGCTGGACAAAAGGAGCTGATGGGGAAGATCACAAGCAAGTCTGAGGTCTGCCACTGCACTGAGATTGGTTCCCTGCCTGCAAAGTGAAGGCTCCTCCCCGCTCCTCTATTCTGTCCTTGACTGGGTGTGAGGGGGAAGACCAGGAGACGGGGTGTGGAGGACAGAGATGAATGACAGCAGGGAAGACCCCAGCTCATTTGTGAGTGAACTGCCAGGGGGAAACGGTTCAACAAGGCCCTCTGAAGGATTTTAGTACAAAACCCACCTATGTGCAGGTAGCTCTGCCATTTCCAAAGTGCTTTCCCTTTCTCATTTGAGCCTTATGGTCACCTGTGAGTGAGACAGGGTGGGTGTCATCACCCCCATTTTACAGAAAAAAACCCTGCACTTCCACATACATACATTTATGGAACATATACCATGTGCCAAACATGATAAGGGCTTTTGTGTGTATGAGCACATACAGTTTTCACCACGGCTCTGACAGGCACTTTCGAGGAGGTGGCGACAAGGTATAGGAGCTAAGAGCCTGGCTTTGGATCCCAGCTCTCCCCAGCTGTGTGTCCTTAGACAAGATACTTAACCTCTCTGTGCCTCAATGAGCTCATCTGTTTAAAAATACTGATACTGTTATGATTACCCAGTGTTTCCCATGAGTCACCAGTGATCTACACATATATTAATTCATTTAATCCTCACGTTAACCTTATAACATTAGTATATCATTACCCCTATTCTCATATAAGGAAACTGAGGCACATGCCCCAGCGTCATGGCAAGTCAGTGGCAGAGCCAGGATTCAAACCCAGGCAGTCTGTGCTCTTGGCCACAGTCCTCCACCGCCTCTCATAGAGTGGAGCAATTGCATAACTGCCTCAAATGGGTGCCACACGGATGAATCGCAACACAAGGCACTCAGCGCAGTGCCCGGCACATGGAAAACTCCGGGTCAGCGTTAGCACCTGGGACTGCAAGCCGCGGGGTCCAAGGGCATCATTTTCCTCCCATCAGGAAACAGGACCAGAGTCGCCTCCTCCACACCTCACATCCAGCAATACTGTCACTGAGATCTCTGACACACTCCTGTAATTCACCTCCTTCCCCACCCCCCTCCCAGTCCCCTGTCCCCGAACATCAGCCAGCCTCCCTGCTTTCTCTCTCACCCCACTTCCCCCCTCTCTCCAACTGCTGGAGCTGATCCTTTACAAATGTAAATCATTAAATGCCATTCTTCTGTGTGAGTGCCTCGGAGAGCCTCCCAAGGCTCCAGGCTTGAAAGGCCTGCTCTGGCCTCTCCCCAGACCCCTTCTCAATCTCTGTGTGTCCACCACAGGGGCCTCTGGACAATGCCTCAAACGCATACAGCCCCGTCCTGCCTGGGGTAGGCAGATAATGGCCCCTGAGGTGCCACGTCCTAATCCCCAGAGCCTGTGAGTATGTATGGTAAAATGGAATCAAGGTTTCAGATGAAACTGAGCTTGCTAATCAGCTGACCTTGAGATGGGGGAGATTAGCCTGGATTATCCAGGTGGGTCAATGTACTCACAAGGGTCCTTAGAAAGAAAGGAGGAAGGCAGGAGAGTCAGTGTCCAAGCGGTGAAATGTGAAAAAGACTCCACTGGCCTTTGCTGGCTTTGAAGATGGCGGAAGGCGCCACGAGCCATGGAATGTAGGTGCCTCCGGAAGCTGGAGAAGGCAAGGGGATGGTCCCCCAGAGCCTCCAGAAAGGAATGTAGTATAACAATGAGACACATTTTCAACTTCAGACCTCCAGAACTGTAAGAGAATAAATTTGTATTGTTTCAAGTCACTGAGTTTGTATGATTTGGTACTGTATAGGCGACTAATCCACTACCTCAGGGCCTTTGCACTTCCCAATGAAGAAGTGAATGAACAAACCACCAAATCTCCAAATGCACTTCCCTCTCCATCATGGCTCTTTTTCTGCGTAAGGACTTCTGATATTCTGGAGCATGGGTACCAGCATTCTGGAATTCACTATTCTCCTGCAGCCCCTGGCTATCCATCAATGGTAATACTTAACACTTCAGCATGGTCATAATTTCTTTTGAGTCTGTCTCCCCTGCCCTTGAACTCTGTGACCTGTTCATCAAAACATCCCCAACCCCTAGCCCAGGGGCTGGCCAAACAGAGGAAATCAACACAGCTCATGAGTAATAACAATGGCTGTATGCATTACCTCTGTCATCCAGTAGCAGACATGAGCTGAGCATTTACTATGTGACGAGCGCGGGTCTAGGCCCTTCACAGGCATTTCATCCAACACCAGCCCTGCAAGGTGGGCTACTGTTAGTACCCCTGTCTTACAGGATGATGCAGTCAAGTCCTGGAGGGTTAGCTACCTTGCCTAAGGACACAGAGCAAAGAGCGACAGAGCCAGGCCATGGACGCAACAGGACAACTTGGAAGCCTGCACTCTTAACCACAACAGCACACCACATCCCACCCAAAAACCCTCCCAGATGAGATCAGCGGCTCCTTTTCCCAACACCTGTGCTATGCAGAGTGGTAGAGCTGGTGTTTGAAGCGGGGGTCTGGCTGATTCAAAAGTTTGTGTGTCCCTTCCATCCCCCCCAGGCTGCTCCGCTGTCTAAAGAGTAAAGGAACACAAGGTTGACCCGGCACCTCCGGACGGCGTGCAGCACGCAGAGAATCAAACCAAGGACCAGCCTGCTGCCTAGTGCCTGAGCCGAATGGCCCATCCTAAGGTTTCTCTTTGAAAACAAGAAACGTCCACATTCCCAGTTCCTGAAGGCTCAGGCTGCTAGAAGAAATGGATGACCTGCTTTAAAGCTGTTCCAGCAGAGGCTAGAGCCTCTGGAAACATGAAAGAGGCAGAATCCGTTCTTTTGCCTAAATGTTAAGAGTTTTGTAAAAAGAAAGGGGAAGAAAAACAGATTTAAGTGAAAACAAGGAAAATACCTGCATGAGCCCCGCACAGATCTTGACTAGAGTGTGGAGAGAAATAATCCTGCTGCCATGTCTCCGAGGGAGGTGATGCAACCTGAAATCTGGAGGTTTGGCCTAGATAACCACCTTCTAAAGACTGCTAGTGGCACCTCAGTGACAGCAAGGAACCCAGGTGACCTATTTCAGGGCCTTTGGGGTTCACAGGAAGGCCCTCAGCCAAGGAGGACAACAAAAGCTCCAGGAGGGCAGGAGTCTTGTTTTCTAGTTGGTGACACCATTTCTTGAGGACAAGCTCCGGGTGTAGAATCCCTGGGGCCCCCTCCTTAACACACCCATGTAGAACCACGTGGGGCCACCGACATTCTCTGATGATTCTTCTTGGGGCCCAAAGAGGATCCAGTACTGTTCTCAGAGATCCCAGTCCTGGACTCAAGAAGGAGGCCTGAGAACCACTGGACACTCAGAGATTGTGAAGGGCCTTGTTTCTTGTCCAGTAAAAGTTTCAATCAAGGCTTGGAGAATGAACCAGTATTTACTACGTACCTCCATGTGCCAGTCCCTGCACCAGATGTTATCGTATACTTTATCTCATTTAATCCTCCATGGCTACTCTGGGAAGCAGGTATCATGCCCATTTTACGGACAAGAAAACTGAGGTTCAGTAATTATTCCAAGGGTACACAGCCAAACCCAGGTCTGATTCCAACCTTTGCCTCTTCCTGTTCTTTCCTCAACCTCCCCTCCCCTGACACCATTCAGAAAATACGTATCGAGCCCCTACTACGTACCCTGTGTTCCTGACACCACAGCTCCTACACCTGTGTGGGGAAACAGATAATAAGAGGGAAACAAGCAAGCAGGGTAATTCTGAATGGTGATAAGCACTATGAAGAAAAACCCAGCAAGGTGAGGGAAGAGAGGGTGACTGAGTGGGTGGGGATGGTGGAGGAAAGCCCCCAAGATGGTAACTAAGCTGAGATCTTACTTAGTATCTGAAAAACAAAGCTCCTTCTGTTTTCCATGTGTAGCCTGAGAAACGCACTTGACTTTTTTTCCTCTTAGGTCTCCATCAGCAGATTACAAAGTACATAGTTTCTTTTTTTGGCTAGAAAGACTTGCAAAACCCACTGATAAGGTTACCTGTTCACCCAGGAGAGAAAATTCCAAAGCAGTAAACAGACCCGCTCAGCCTTATAAACACGGTATAAGATGATTCGGGAGTTGGAGCTCATTCATCCTACCAAGCCAAGTAGCTGCCACCCCAAAAGCTCTCTTTGAGTTTGCATTAATCAGCTCAACATAAGTTTTCTTTTCATTTCTCTAGGTCTGTGATGATGGACGACGTAGGGTGGCACTTCTGGATACATAATAAGGGGTTGGTGGTGTTTTCTCACTCCCACAAGACTGAAATTCATGGGACACAGGACATTTTCCTTGACAGCACTGATCTGAAACCCTGTGTTCTCGAAAGGATTATTGCAGTCCTGTTATAAAAGGTAACCTAATCACACGGGAGAGAGTGATTTGATTTCAAAACCCTGAAAGAGAATACCAAAGAATAATTAACTATGAAAACCAAAAGACACTGATCTTGAGGAGCTAATGGGACAGACTAGGAGAGAGAGAAAACTCAGATCTTTAGAGTTTCACAGATGCTTGAATGGTTTGAACGATCAGCGTCCAAGTTCACAGCAGGTCTTCAGCTGGCTGGATTTGTAGCTCTCTCCTCCCTCAAGTCCACACATCCTAAATAACTGGATTCACCTGCCCCTGCTCTGCTGCTCTGGCATCCAACAGGACCAGGATTTTCCGTCACCTGAGCCGCCTCAGATCTGGGCTTCCTGCTGGGGCCTGGTAAACCAGCGGGCAAAACAGACCCTTTCACAGGAGGGAGACAAGCAGACTGATGGCCCGTGACAGGGGATCTGATGAAACCTTCACAGAATCCCTCTTCCCTGTATTTGCTTTGGAGGTACAACTCTAGGTGATGGTGGCTCACTGGGGCTCTTTCATAAATCTCAAAGACAGGCCCTTTCAGGCATTCCCTACAAAAGAAAGGCCTTGGTGAGATTTCTGTCACTGACAGCCATGTATTCTGTATAAAGGAAAAACCATCATGTTTGCCCAATTCTGAGCACAATGGCCGAAAAAAAAAGTTACATAAAATGGTATCAGTTCAGCAGGCAGAGGCAGGGGTGGGGTGGGAGTGGGGGTGCGGGGGTGGGGCGGGGTGAGGGGTCTTCTCCAGCTGCTGTTAATAAAATCAAACGTCTTGGGTGCCTTTTCTAAGGAGGGTGGCTTCTACTCAACCTGCTGACCTCAGAAGCTGCTCTCTTTGCGTCTCTTTCTGGGCAAGAGGAAGAAATGCCTCTTATTTTCACTGTGGATTTGGTGTTCTATTTATGCACCTGAGAAAGATGTGAGTAACTGTTCACGCTCAGATCTGACTCCGGGCCTGCCTGGTGCCACTTAAAATGAATAAAAAGGATGAGCCTCATTATTTGGAATCCAAGGGCCCCCTCACAGATAGGAAGTCACTAAGTGAGAAAGCTTCATTGGAGGAGACAGAGGAGGGCAGGGATGGAAATGATGCCAAAGAGACAGAATGTGTCAATGCAAAAATGCTTTTTGAGTGATAAGCTGTGGCTATTTAAGCCATTAAAAGTTTAAACCCTCTTGAGGTCAGGGAAAGAACCAGAGGAAAATCAGAGGCACATTTCTTCTCTTCTTATGATAAACCCAGCAAAATTTTAAAACGCAAAGCATCTCTAAACAGCTATTTGATTAGGTGTTTTTTTCTTTTCTCCAATGAGGCTATGATAATTAGCAAATGCCTGGGAGATGAGATTTAAATATGCCAATCAGTCCATCTCAAGAGTTTAGCAGAAACAACGTGGAATGTAATTATCTTTAAGCGATAACCACTTTTGTGGGGTTACAGCCTTAACTGGAGATCTGAAACCCAACACATGACCTCTCCCCAGACCCGGAGCAGCTGCTTTCCCACTTAAAAAAAAAAAAATAGCAATGCCAAGGATTATCTGAAAATCCCACCAGTGTGACCTTTAAGGAGAAGGATTTTGAGTACTTCTGGTGATAGTGCTCCACCATTTCTTCCACTAATGGGGCATTTTCAAAAACAGCAGGGTGATGGAGATAACTTGACGTCACAGAGGTACAAACAGATTACCTGCAGTATCTAATGCCCTATTTTCTCCATCAGTGATCTCTTCTTGGGTTGGACATCGTCAAAAACTTAAAGATTCACAACATCTCACGTCTCACGCCATCTGTAGCGATGTACAAAATGGGTCCCTCAGTAGAGATTGGTCTGTAATTGGATAGAACGTTATCCAAAAGAGGAGAACAGTCAGCTGTTTAGGAACATCCTTCTGTCTTGCTACGGAGGCATGCCGCATCGTGAAGAACTACTCTGGTTAAAATGGAGTCTTTTTGAAGATTCGGGCTGTCGTCAGATCGGGTCCATTTATCACGCCATAGACTGGGCTCCACTATCTCTCAAAATAGCTTTTTATAATTTGGTGATGGCAAAGTGGCTGAGAGGAAGATTTCAATTCTTCAACCTGTAACTACAGAAACATGTGTGTCTTGGGCACAAAGTGATGTTACCAGGCAACATGACAGAAATGAATAATATTGATAATCAATCCCATAGTAATAGCTTTTATAATTGAAGATTACTGCTAGTACAATAGATTCTAACACAAATGGGAATAATGGAGACACAGCCATCTCTCTGCTTCTTTGTCAGCAACTGTCCTCCCGCCTACACGTGGACCCTACGCTTCCATGGCCTGGGCCAAGTCTGTAATTAACCACCTGCCAGTGTTGGTGGCCGTAAGTCTAACCAGGCCAGCACTTTCTTCACTAAGTTCTTACAAGTGATAATTAAACCCACCAGCCTTGCTTGTGAGGCCTGATCACAACTGAGCAGTACGTACATATGTTGGCATGTCTAACAGTTATGGATTCTCAAAGAACCACTGGCTGGTGCCTGGGCTGCCATCACTCTAATCATCAGATAAGTATCTCCTTATGTGAGTGCCTTGAGTCACAGCCCCTGCCCCATGAGCCTTCACCTTTTCTTTTAATCTAACAACGTTTTGCAATTTCAGCTCCATCTATCAAGTGCTTCCATTGTCTGCTGATAGAGTTTACAGAATCCTATTCCCCAGTCTATAGCCAGAGCCAAGAAATCCTCCATCATTCCTGTAAGTCCAAGAACGTTTCAGATGCACTATAAACTACACTTGAACTTCATCCACCATCGGCTGCCGACCTGAGAACCTGCCATCAAGGGCTTTAATTCATAATTAGATGTTGGCTAGACAAATTATCTGCCAATGGTACCTTTGCCTACCACTATTGCACAAGAGAATAATGTTCAATGTGGGGATACATGGAAAGAGAGAGCTCTCCTGGGAGGAAGTGTTTTGCAAAATCTATTTCCTTGGCAACTGTTTTCCAAACAAATGTTAGTACTGTAGGATTTTTTTCCCCATGATTTTGAAATATTCTGGTATCTAAAAATCAACATTGTCAAAGGCCCTAACGTGAAAAATAGGGATCAAAACAGAAGCAAAGAAAAAAAAAATTAAGCCTCCAGAGCTGAACATTTTAAAGGCCAGGGATTCACACTACCTTTTGTGTGTGGGTAGGTGGGTGGGTGGGGGGAGAGAGTAATGAGCAGAAGATGGGCAGCATTGAGAGGTACCACTAGGGTTCACTTAGTTACTCAGCACAGGTGACTATGGAGAAGAATGTGGAGGACAGATAGCCTGCAACGCTGGGACCCTCTACCCAGAGCTGGAAGACTAATTTAGACTCCAGGCGGAGTGCAGCCTACTCCCTGACCATCCCTTTCTGAGGATTAAAGAAGCTCTAAGAACAACCCAATCAGCCTCGGATTAGGTTATGTTCCTATAGAATCACACAATCTCTGATTCTCTGAGACAGGCCCAATTTCAAATATTCTGTCCCATTATTAGACAATGTGTCAGACACCATGTTCTAAGTTTTCAGTTGGAAAATGGTTTTACAGCATTGGTGGGCCTCCTGATGTGGGCAGAACCATACTCCCAGTGCCAGGACAGAGCAATGATGTCAAGAGTGCTACCGTCCTCTGCTCAAGCTGCCCCTTCTCCCCCGATACTTCAATGGAATTATTAGCTCAATTCTAAACAGGTCATGGCAGATCAGGACACTTTTTAACATACCCATTCACCCACATAATATTCCACATTAAGTACGGTCTATATGCCATGAACCGTGCTAGATATTGGAGGCTCAGAGGAACAGGATGAATGGTTATTATGAGGAATCATTTTTTAAAGCAGATTCTTGATTTGGGGTTTATGGATGGAATTGGAATCCATGAATCCCTTGAAACTGTACATAAAACTGTGCAGGTGTGCACATACCATTAGCATTATTCTGGGGGAGGAGGGTTTATGCTTTTTATCAGATAAGCATAGGGGTCTGTGACTCAAGACAAGTTAAGGATCACAGAAAAGCTATAACGCAAACTGCTGTGTTCTGTCACCAAGATCCACCCACAGAGAAGGGGTAAGGACAGGTTATGCAATGGAGGTGATGTTTGGGCAAGGTCTTGGCAAATGGAAGGGCTTGGCTTCGCCTGCCTGGAGTCAAAGAATGAAGGTTGCATCCTGCCAGCTCAAGCCTCTTCCTCCAGAAGCCCTCTGGGCCCCTCACCCACACCAATCCCCCTCCTCCATGCTCCCTTCATCCACTTACTCAAGTTTTTCCCGAGCACCTACTTATGCAGGGCCCTGTGAGCAAGATAGACATGGGTCCCTACCCTCCTGGAGCTGACATTCTTGTTAAGATAGACAGACATCAATCAAATATCCAGATATATCATTACAAACTGAGATCAATGCTAAGTAGGGGGAGAATGGAGAAAGAGAATTGTTGCCTGTGGGGGCCGGATTCCAGAGAGATGGGCAAGACTTCTGCACTCACTGGCCAGCAATCTGGATTATAAACTGCCCCACAAGTTTGAAAATGCTCAAGGCGAGAGACCATGGATCATTAGGCGTGGCAGCTCACAGAACTTGCAAGCACCTGGCACTGGGGAGCACGTGTATTTGCTGAACAAACAGATGAGTGGATCAGCAGGCTATCCTGTGCTGTTTCTTTTATTAAATATTTTTCAGACCTTTCAGGCACACAGGTCTCATCTGAGATCTCCTTCAAGCCCACAGCACAGAGAGCAGCTAAAAAATCATCCAACTCGGAGGATGCATCCCATCTCACAAACCCTCAAGAAACGGATTTTGCTTCCCTCTTACTGGCTTTCTCCCACAAAGCTACTTCAATATTCAATTCTGGGCCTTGGTTCAAGTTCTTAGCTGTTCACACATGACTCTGCTCACATTCTGCGAAAGGTTGAAAAGACAGAGCTCACCCTCCGTGGGGAAGAGCAGGACACAGAGAAGGGGGAGCTTGTGCCTCAAAGCAGGGAAGAGTTTGAAAATGCATACTATGGAGTTGACGTTGATTTTGTTTACTGTCTGTTTTGTTGACTGCTGCCACATAGTTCACACTCAATCCTTATTTGCTAAATGAGCCAGTGAATGAAAGGGGACTTGGACATGCCAGTCAGAGGTAGGCAGGTGGCAAAATATACAGGACATGTGGCAGAGCTGTACCAATGGTGTTTTGGCAAATGTGTCATTACCACATTACCAAATTAACCAGCTCTGCTGGATATTTTCGCTTACCTTTAAGAGTAAGACAAAAATGAAGTAACGGAAAACAGACCAGAATTCCATTTGTCTGTCAAGACAGTAACAGATTCTTTGCTGAATTTGACAGCAGTTTTTGAAAACTGGAAAAAGGTTATTTTCAATTTTTCATGCTATTTACAATGATACACTTTAAGTTTACTCTGCATTATTAACATTTTCTCCACCACTTTCCTACGTCTAGACAATCATCTGAACAATAAATCAGATCCTGATTTATAGCCTTTGCTAGTTTCTGTGGTGTAAACATTCTTCCTACCACTGTCTATTTCAAGCTACCAACATGATGTTAGGAAGAGATGTGCAGAGCACCATTATATACAGACAGAGAGGATGCATGTTACCTCATGAGCACAGGTGAGTAATAATGTAGTAAATTAATTAGGAAGTGAGGAGTTTTGAATATTGGCTACCTTTGCTTTTAATATACCTTAATTGTAAATTTATATAATTAATTTTTAAGTAATGGCTGTTTTGAACAATTCACTCTAAAAATTTCTGAAAATTTAACAGTGGCTCTCCTGTTTCAGCTCTGGCACATCTCTGGGTGCACCCCACAGGCAGACCAAACCCTGCTTTGGGATCATAGGTGATTCAGCTGCGAGGGACTCACCCAGGACTGTGCAACCATGTTTATACAACATGTAAGTTTTGTCATTAAAAAAAAAAAAGCACCACCAAAAACACACAATTCTTTTGAATTATATTTTGGGCCTGCTAATCTCCCTGGATTTAGGGTTTCTAAGAACTATGCTGCAGCCCCACCCCGGGGCCTACCCAGTTCCCTGGAGGGAAGGGTGCTGCCTCTTGGAGGCCTCAAAAAAGATGTAGTCGATACTGTGCTTTTTAGGTAGTGAAGTCCATATTATAGACAACTGTGGCCTGAGGATCAAGCAGAAGCTCTGGCAGGTCAGCCAGAGAAGAGATAATTCTGGGTCTGAGGCAGGGGTAGGAGGACAGAGCCGGGTGTGCTGAAGAAGTAGAACCATACGCTTTGTTGACACCAGGGGGCATGGGGAGTGGGGAAAGGTCCCAGAAGACAAGGGAAGAACAAAATGGTCCTGACTTTGAAAGCTGCCCGAGACAAGAAAATCCCCAACTCCAACTTCCTGAATCACATCTGAGCTCCATCTGGTAGCGGTTGTGATGAAACCAGGGACCATTCAGGCAAGTGGGTGACTTCATAGCTCAAGTCCCTTGTCAGGTGCTGGGAATAAGCACCCTTGACCCTGCCACAGCCTCCTGCTTTTCTTGACATTCCTCCCCTGGGCAGTGGGCTCAGGAACAACGTAAGGCATGCAGGGGAGAGGCAGGGAGGGCCAGTGTTGTTGGTGATGCTGCTGGCCAGGCCTGGAAGATGCCGGTAACACATGGAATCAGTGCAGCTGCTCTCAGCTTCTTCACGGTCTGTGGAGGGTCAGTCTGATGGAATGAGTAGGCTGGGGTGAGCCGGGGAAAGGAGGGGCTGCGAGGGTCTGGGGAGGGGCTCAGAGGGCCCAGCCCAGCGTCCTTCTGCAGGGACAGTCACACCTGGGGTTTAGAAAACACCAGCATGGTGGGAATGGCAGGGCTGGGGCTGGCACAGAAAGTAGAGAGCACAACTCAGGACCCCAAGTCCCGCTAACTCTCCTGTTTGCCACACCATCTTGCACAAGCCCTCCCTGTGGGCCTCGTTTTTTTCATCCAGAGAGACGGCAACTATGAGAACAATTCCCAAGATCAAAAGAGAGAAAGAGAAGGGGCTACAGAAGCTGTAAGGGGCTGAGTAGATGGGAGGGAGCTCAGAGAAGAGGAAGAATTTTCAGAGGCAGGTTTGGAGGAGCAGCAGGCTGTCTCTTTACTGGGCTCACACCAACCCTTGGGCCAATCTCCTTCACTCCCATGAAACCTCCCCATTCACAGAGCCCTTACAGCCTATAGTTTGTGTATCCTATGATTAGGGCAGAACGGGATAACCAAGGGTCCCACTCTAGATTCACACTCTGCTTCTGTCACTTTCCGGCTGTATAACACTGGGCATGTTGCTTCACATCTCTGAGCGTCAGCTTCCTCAACTGTAACACAGGAGAACTATCATCTCTGTCTCCTGGAACCATCATGAAGATGAATAACCTATAGGAAAGGATCCCCCCCCCACACACACTCTGGTAGTGGTCACCGAGTTGTGGCTTTAGATGACTAACACCTGCCAGGCCACCCAGAGGGAGACCAGATGTTCGTAGAAAGCAGGGGTATGTTCTTGCTTAGACCATCAAGGCCTGGGGGGCTGGGAAGTGGGCATAGAGAACAGGGAGGAGCACAGCAGGGGCCTGGCTGTAATGCTCTAAAAGGGGGCAAGCCCTCAAAGTGGGCAGGTGTCCAGTCGGTGGGTCAGGCTCCACGTGTGGTCATCCACAGCCCAGAACTCATGTCCCTGATCACACTACAGGGCAGGTGATTCACCATGCAAGTTACATGGGTGTATTTATTCTAGTAAGGATGACATCTAAAAGGCAGTGGTTAGCTGGTGATAACTTACTGAGGTCAAAGCCCCCATGGGTAACAGGGCCTAACATGAGGTTACCAAGCTCCCTGGTCCTGCCTTCTCGTTCTTCTATGGCTTTTGCTGTATCAATCTCCTTTCTGTGTGTTTGTCAAAGGGCAGCCCCCAAGTCCCCAAATGGGACATAAATAGGACTGATGTACAATGAGCTACTATATTCTCAGCACCGGGAGTATAAGGTCCTTAGCCTTAAAGTGACATATGAGTAGGAAATTATTTCTTGCTAAAGAATAATGAAGACCATAAACTGCTGTGTGTATGGATGATTCACCAGAAGGTAAGCACCTCCAACCAAACACAGAAGGCGCCACCACTTCAAGCCTCAGGGCCTTGCTTCATCACTTTGTTCTTATACTTTGAGCAGCATCCCCCCATCTTTACCCCTGCCCCTGTAACTGTTGCTTCTCCTTCTCCCCAACCTCTGGACAAAGGTACATGTTGAGGGTGGCTTTCTCAGTCTGAATGTTCCTTCACTCCTAGAAAACGGTTTCAGGACACAGAACTATCCAGCTACATCATGATACACAGGACCATGTCAGGCTCTCACTTAGAAGGTTGAAGGTCCTGGGATCCATTTTCCTTCTGGATCCAAGAAAGACCTTTCCTCTGCTTGGTTACCACCCAGGCTGGCCTCTCGATTCACTACCCCCCCCACCACTGCCACCTCTTTGACTCCTTTGTGATCAATGAATGTGAAGAGCAAGACGCCACCGTGGGCATGACCAAACAAGTGTCTTCTCCTTCCATTTTCCACTTCCACCAGCACCTTCAAAGGAAGCACTACAATAAAGCAGACAGAAGCACAGCCTGACGTAAGCAGAGAAACACACATGGGATCACCTGCAGAAGGTAGAGACCCAGAAGGAATTTAACACTCAGGTCTGTTTATTCCAAATATGAAGCTGACCGTATCAAACTGGGCAAGTATTTCAGCTAATACTTTGGTGAAGGACTACTAAACTGGGAGTCTCTAGACCTGGAAAAGGTGCCAAATGTACCCGCAGCTATATTATGAAATGATATCTTTTAGAAGGACATGATAATACCATCCTAAGACCCACAATGGCTTTGTAGACAATCCTTCGGAGACACACCCCACCACTCCCTCCCCTCCGAAACAGGAAGCAGCTCATGAGGACCCCCAGTCCAGGCCCTGGGCTTGCTCTCCCACCCCCAGCTCCAGGGGAGCTATTTCATATTGTCAGGCTCAAGGACAAGAGTTTTGTTTGTTTGTTTAGGTCAAACTGCAACAGGAAAAACTGAGGTTTCAGGGTAAGAGTGAATTTCTTTACATTGTCCTATTAACCCCTGGCACAAGTCCTTGAGGGAAAACTGGCATTTTCCAGAGGGTTTTAAAAAGGAAAAGATTTCAACCAATAGACTTAGAAATCAATACCCCTGATGTGAGGATGACAACAGACCCAACGAGACAAACCAGGGGTTGAAGAGGGATGTGGGAGGAAGAGCCCACTTTTTAACCAGCCACCCTCTGCCCCACACATCAGTCATCTTCTGTCCCCAAGGGTCAGAGGAAAGAGCCAGAGAATGGTTTTCCATTTGTATTTGTCAAACTCAGTTCACTCCCTTGAAGTCAAGAAAAGAGATTTAAACTATGAGTATCAGTCAGCTCCATGTAACTAAACTAGTCATTTAGTATTTGGAGAGCATCTGAGAATCATAATTATGGAGAGGAGGAGAGGGTCATTTCCTCAGCTGGCCCACACCTTTCAGAAGGGGTGATTTTTGCCCTGGAAGAGCAGCATTAGGTTCCCTCCCTAAGTTCCATGAAACACAGGAGCTGAGTGAGAGGCTGCAGTAGGAGGGAGACTTGGGGATCTAGTTTGGGCCCCACATTTTACAGATGAAACTCAGACCAGAGAAGTTAAAGGACTTGCCCAAGATCACAGAGTGGATTAATTCCTTAATCCATGACCTTTGGGGATGAAGTAGGTTGGAGCCCTCCATTAGAGATATGCTCTAAGTTTTGTTTTCTTTTTAAAATAGCCTAGCTCGCAAGACAGTTTATTTCAAACCAAGAAGGCCTTGCTTTGTTTTAAGGCACTTCAATTATCAGAGGACAGCATGTGTTCTGGTGAACTCCACAGCACTTTGGAACCACAGAAAATTTACAGCCTAAACGTGAGCAGATTACATTCCACAGCATCTGCCATAAAGTCAGGTTTCCCAGTGCGGCCACACACAGATTAAAAGCTTGCTTCCTTGGAGGCAAGAAAAGCTGCTTCAGCAGTGGCTATGTCCTGGGACGTGGGAGAGGTTGGGGGTGAGTATCCACCCACCCCATGGGGCAGAGCTTCCTTAATGCAGTCTAGATCCAGCTCAACAGTTCCCCCCAGATAAAAGTCAGAGTTGTTTTTTTACAAAGCCTTACCCTCTGGAAGGAGTCAGGTGCCTCATGAATCGGTGTAACAGCCTGGGATCCCCTAAGATAATAATCTCTACATTAGACCTGAAAGCCTTGGATAGGCCCTCATTTGGAAAGGCAACCTCTAGTATCCCTGAGTACAAGGAATGAAAACGAAGGTTCAGAGGGGCTAATCTGTCCACAGTTGCACAGCGTATCAGTAAGAGGTAAGTGAGCCTAGGTTCTGGGCTGCAGGGCAGGAAGGGATAAAGGCCTCAGGTTGATCTCTCTGGGTGATGCTGCCCCCTACAATCCTTGTGTCCTCATCCAAAAGGGAACAGATCAGGGTTTCTCAGCCTCAGCACTACTGAAACTTTGGGCTGGATAATTCTTCATTGTGGGGGGCTGTCCTGTGCATTGTCAAATGTTTAGCAATATCCCTGGCCTCTACCCACTGCAAAATCACCCCCAGTTGTGACAACCAAAAATATCCCCAGACATTGCCAAACGTCACCTGCAATTTGCCAAGGCAGGGAGGGGCATGTGGTACAAAATCACCCCAGCTGAGAACCACTACAGCAGACAGATGGTGAGTTTCAGGGGCAGTCCCCACACTGTCATCCCAAATATGCCTCATCCCTTGCCTCCCAGGCAAGAGCTGGGCCACTCAGCAAATTTCCTGCTAGAGCCAGACTTGAGGGAAACTGAGGCCAGCCACAGCAGCCTAGTTCTGGAGAAAGCAGCTTAGCTGCTTACTCTCTCCAACATGGCCCCTAGCCCAGGACACTGACAGCTGTTGGTTCCAAGAGAGTTCAGAAAAATTCGGACGTCTGTGGAATTCCCATCTTAGAAGCCAGAGGACTGCATCCAGGGCAGGGGACAAGACATCTGATCAGAAGGCATTTGAAGGAAGGGCACACAGTAGTCACAACACAACACAAAAAAGATGGTTTCCTATAAAAGCCCCTTAGAGAGCTGGGTAATTTTCAGGGGTCTCAGCAGAGAAGTTACAATAGGAGCTAATACTGATGAAACACCTACTATGTGCCAGGCACTGGGCTAAGCACTTCACGCGTATTCCAACCTCAAGGGTGGTTTCCATTATCGCTCGTTGTGAGGAAAAAGAAACTGAGGCAGCAGTTCCGTGACTTGCTTGAGGCGCCCGGCTGCCCCCGCAGGTCTCTGGGAGGACACACCCAAACTCTGCTTCACGACAGCTCCTCACGAGGCCCTGGCCCTAGCTCCCAAGGCCCACCGGGGAAAAGATTGCACGGCTCGGGGCCGGCAGCAGCCTCGGTCTTTGCTGCCCAGCCACACGCCAGGCGCTGCCGGCCCCCGAGGCCCGTGCCGGGGCGGGCGCAGGGGGCCTTCCAGCCTATGGGGCTGGACAGGCGGCCGCCAGCTGGAACAGAACTTGAGAACACATTAGCAGAGTCTCACTTCCCAGGAGAGCACGACTCCGCCACACTGAACAGACTTCTTTGGCAGCAAGCAGTACTCGCAAAAGCCCCAGTGTCACTTAGAGAAGCCATTTGTTTCCCCTCAGCCACCAGGAAGGCAACAGCTGTCCTGCAGCAGGAGCCTTTGGCGCTGCCCGAACCTCTTGCCAGGGGCCACACGGGCCTTCCAGCCCTGACTCCTCTGGGAGCAGAGCGGCTACCAGTGTCCTTGGGAAGTGCCTGGAGGCCTGGGGGTCAGCCACTCAGACTCAGGCTTCGGGAGCTGCTGACAGGGCAAATCGGAAAGATAAAGCACTTGGCTTTGGGTAGCCGTTGCTGGGAAGCAGGACGGGCCCTCCAGGTCTCCAAACTACTCTGTGATCCCTGCTCAGGCCACAGCAGGCAGGCAGCAGTGTCTTCCCTCCCCCTCAGAAACTCCCATAGCACTAATGTGGGACCACGTCGCTAACACGTCTCAGATGGAACAGGACTTCATTGCTTTTCTAAATCCCACAATCCAGTAGTCTAAGGAAACGCCTGAAATAAACCTGATATAGCCCCCCAAAGCACAGATTTTCCCCATGGGGAACATCTCTCTTTTATGGACAGTTGACCTCAGGCCCCTGCCAGGGTGGGAATAAGAATGCACTCTACCAGGCCGGAAGGATCAGCTTGCGGTTAAAGGGTGAGCATGTTAATTCTGGGCAACCTGCTCAGTGACAAGAGCCAGAGGAACACACATTTGTCTCTCCCTGCAGAGAGCACCTTACTTGAAGATATGGAGTTTTGCCTTGGGTCACGGTCCCACAGACACAGAAGGGTCAGGCACTGCCTTCAGGAGCCATGTCCACAGTGCTGGGCATGGGCTGCCCTTTCCACCTGCTGGGAGGCTGCTCACAAGTGACAAGGGCAGAACAGGAACAGGAATCTGTCCAATTCAAAGGACTCATAGGGCAACGAGCAGCCTGGAGCTGGCCCCTCCTGGCCCCACAAAGGCAGTGAGCTCGGCGAGAAGCTTAAAGTACAGCTGAAGAGCCCAGCACGCTCAGGGTCCGGGCCTGGAAGAACCAAAAACCCTCTGACCCCTCCAACTGGGCAGTCTGTCTTTCTGGCCAGCTGGGCCCGGTTACCAATAGAAGTCTCTGGCAAGGGCTAGTCTGTGCTTTCCTGTGGGACACTCTAGAAGACTCAGCAGTGGCCAGGCCCTTGGTTCTTGGCATCCACTGATTTCTAGAATGTTCCACTCTGAGTGTGCAGTAGGTGGGACTCTCTCCAGAACCAAGTTTCCCTCCCCAACTCATCCTGCGGGCATCATTGCCTTTCTCCCTTTCTCCTAAGCCAATCCCCTCCACGTCTCTTCTGAGGGGTTCTTATTTACTAAACGAACAAGCTGAAAAATAAGTTTAGAAATAAGCTCGGTTAAGAGCAATAAAGCCTCCTTTTAGCCTGTGCTGTTAGAACTGATCTGAAATAGGAGAGCCAGATTTTCCAGGTGAGAATTACAGGGTTTGTGGATTAGGAAGACAACCGAGTCTCCTTTATTTTTCTTCTATAAGAACTAAATTGATATTTACTTGCACAAGCCAAGAGCAAAAAGGGGCAGTGAGCTCTCCTAACAGACATTTAACCATTTAAATGTGGCAGATTTATCGGAGCCTAAAATGGCAGAAGGAAAATTCAGAACATTCTGCATCAGAGTAAGTTCTATATGGTCCCAAATAGAGTTTTCTATTGTTAAAAGTCCCTGTCCCTTGCTGGAGGGGAGATTTGGTTAGGCCATAGAGTTAAAGCAGGCAATGTCTGACCTGGTCTCTCAAGGGAGAGGTCATGAGCTCCCAATATAGGCCCCAAAATAAGCTCAGAAGCAACCACAGAAGTAGCCCAGAGCAGCGTCTGCCTGAGGAGCTGGGCAGGTTCCTCAGAGGCCCCAGCGTGGTGAGCACTGGCCACTGACTTGGTAACAAAAGGCTCCAAACCCCTACAGAGTTTCTGGTTGGAACCAGAACCAAACCCTCAGCTCATGGTCTGGCTTACATATCATCGACAAGGTCACAGTCAGCAATGAGCTGCTTGACTCGTCATCCATCCCTTGACAGCAGGAGAAATAAATGTTGGTTAAGAAACAATGCTGAGAACCTCATTTATAAAAGCAAGAAGACCAATCTGTCTCATGGCAGGAAAGACCTGCTTCACACCCAAGGTAAGTGGAGACCCAGTAAGATCCCGTCAGGAATGGAGATTTGAGTATGTGGGGGGCCGGCAGCACACATACCCTCTGCTCTTTTAAGTCAGAAGCTGGTTCAGTCCCACCACTTTGGCAGTGCAGCTTGGCTAGTGGCAAACAGTCTTTGGGAAGCTAGTATGGCCATGAGCAAGATGGAGCATCCCAGGATTTTCAACATTAAAAGCAACAAGGCTGGAATATGTTCAACCTCTGGAGTTCACCTTATGATACTGGACAGGAACCAGATGCTTCTATCAGATGCAGGGCAGCTGGAGCACAGCAACAAGCAGGCTCTCAGAACCCAAGGAACCAAGAAGTCCCCTTGGAGTCCAGCATTCTGGAACCCTCCAGCCCAAGAGCCACATGTGTGTTGGATGCCAGAAACAGAAACATGCATATGGGTGAACTGGTCTCTGAGCCCTGAAACCATCTCTTACCTGTGAAATGATAGCAAAGCCTCACAGGCCAAAGGGGACTGCGGAGAAATCCAGAGCAACTGAGAATAGAAATGACAGGTTCCTAGGGCAGGTGTGCAGGGCAAGATGCTAAGGTCCCCACGTTAGAGCTTGCCACTGGTGAACTACAGTAGACCCATCAGCTTTGACTTCAGAACCAATAAGAACAGCAACCCAACTCCAAAACTGGGAAAGCCAGTGAACCCCATGACCTAGTCAAAGGATCAGCCAATACGGATAAAGGATAACCTCCAAAATTGCCAGTAAAGTCCAGAAATACAATGACTTCTTTGTTCACAGATAGGATCAATAAAGAAAGTTGACAGGATAGGGGCGCCTGGGTGACTCAGTCAGTTAAGCGGCTGCCTTCAGCTCAGGTCATGATCCCAGGGTCCTGGGATCGAGTCCCGCATCAGGCTCCTTGCTCAATGAGGAGTCAGCTTCTCCCTCTGCCTGCCATTCCCCCTGCTTGTGTTCTCTATCTCTGTCAAATAAATAAATAAAATCTTTAAAAAAAAAAAAAAGGAAAGAAAGTTGACAGGACAGAGATGAAAACAGGGCAAGATGAGTCAGAAACCGGAAGACATTCAGTCAGATTTAGGTCTCTGAGGTTCTTCTCCATCTTTGTGGATTCACACCACTACTGGGAAAATTTGGGGGATTTTTGACATTCAAAAGGTGCTTTAGTATTAGCACTCTCTGTATGCTGTCATACCGTGCACTTGTCACAAAGACAAAAACTGAAGCTCAGGGTCTCTGGTGGAAAATGTCTAGTATCTTCTGAAGACCTGCGCAGCCTGCACCGTCTACAAAGAGGCTGGTGCCAAGAGCTCTTCTGAGACTTGAGTGTTCATGAGTGGCATGTGCTAGACGGTCCAGGAAGGTGCACTTTCTAAGCTGGGTGAAAACTCAAATCAGGAATCCTGGCATCCTTCCTGGGATGTGCCTGGCATAGAGGTTAAGAACAATGCTTGTGGAATTCCTGAGGAAACGCAGCGTGCTGATTTGGCTTCCAGCACTAGGTTGTTGACAGGAAGTAGGAGATAGGTAGTCAGGGAAGAATGACAGTTTGGGGATCCATGTGATGACAATTAGCCAAGTTCTGCTCTGCTTCTCTTTACAAAGAAAACTTCCCTTCTCTTTGCTCTTGGAATGCCATGTTAGAGGAGAGACATTTCCATGGCAACCTCATACACATTTAGTGATGTGTCACTAAATGTGTATGTGCACAAAGGCACATTAGGAGACTTTTTGAATGTGGCAAGAGAAATAGATTTTCATAATTGAATGTTGCCCTCAAGCAGAGTTTACCATTTGCTGAAAGCCAGAGCTGCAGCAGGAGATGCTAACTCTGCCTCATCAGAATTGGGGCTCGACCCAAAAATCTCAGCCGACTTGAGCTGAGGGCTGTTTCTTTGGGAGGCTGCTGCCCAGAAAGGGGCTCAGACAGATGGGGGCACAGCCGGGGGCCAAGATGGCCTTGGCAGAGACAGAGTAAACAGATCTAGCTCACGTCTGACCAGAGCCTGGGGAGAATGAAAGCTGCGTGTGTAAGAAACAGACATGACCCTGATCGCTTCCCAGGTTCTCAGCACCACCACGTGACCCCAAGACTATCATCTGTCCTAACAAAGAGCACGCTGGAAAAGATTAGCACCAATATCAGATAGTTCCCCACAAGAAGTGGAACACAAGAAAAAGAATGCTGAATCTATAGCCAGAAGTTCCAGGTGTGTGTCCTAGCTCTGTCTCTTCCTAATCATGCCACTCTGAAAGCCATTCTTTTTCTAAGACTCAATCTGTAAACTGGGAATACGCTTCCCGATTACCAGATGCTTCTAGGAGGCAGTGAATGTAGAAGCATCACAATGAAACTGTAACACTGATAAATCATAACACTGTAAGGTGGCACTGACTTGGCCCAGGTAGGCCAAGATGCAGTCTGGGCTCCCGGAGCTTGGGTATGCTGAAGGGGCCACCCCAACCCTGCCTACGCTGAGTTGGGGCTGCTGTTGGCTTTTCTGGTCCTCCCCAGCCCCACCACACCTACTCTCGGTCCTAAGCCAATCAGTACAGAGGCCAGAAGGCCTGAGCGTCGCATCATATATACATTTAACTTGCAGATATTTGATTCTATCTATCTGCTACTTCTTCCCCCAATGTCTTTATTTTCCCTATTATTCTTTTCTCAAGCAAACTACGCCTTGACCTCCATTGCCCCAAGGAAAGAGAAGCCACCACTGAAGAGCAAACAAAGGAAGCTAAATTTTGGCTTTTGAATTTCTGAGGGCCAAGGTCCTGGTAATGAGAGATTTTCAAGGATACTTTTGACCATAAGTGATTTCACCTCACATGTTTTATTCAAAACCTAACCCCACGTAGAGGGCAACCAGCTGCCTCTGCCTCAGGAAAGGGGCATTGCTTTAGGGTAAAACATGGTGCCTCCATGCTGGAACCCAGTGAAATACTCCCATCCACCATCATACACTCCTTCCCCCAAAAGCCTCATCTGTGGGCTGGGCTTGGCTCTCAAACCAGGTTCCCCTCCCCACCCCCCCACCCTCCCGCAGTGAGGCCATCCTCTGCCACCATCCCAGGCTCAGCCCACAAACACCTCCCAGATCAGCCCTCCCAAGTTGACCACATGGTCCTTCCCTGCCCAAGTCACTGCCCCTCATGCCTCTGGTAAGAATGTAAGATGGTATAGCCACCATGGAAGTCTGTGGAAGTTCCTCATTAAGTTCAACATAGAACTGTCATGTGACCCAGTAATTCTACTCCTAGGTAGGTACCCAAAAGAACTGAAAACAGAGGTTCACCCAAAAATATGTACACAGATGTTCATAGAAGCATTATTCATAATAGCCAAAAGGTAGAACTATCTCAATGTCCATCGACAGGTGAATGGATAAACAAAATGTGGTGTACTCATACAAGGGAACATTATTCCGAAATGAATAAAAGAAACGAAACTGACACGTGCTACCACATGGATGAACCTTGACGTCATAAGACCACACGGTGCATGATTCCACTTACATAAAATATCCAGACTAGAAAAATCCATAGAAACAGAAAGTGGGTTAGTGGTCTCCAGGGGCTGAGGTCAGGAAGGAAGTGGGAAATGGCTGCTCAAAGGGTAGAGGGTTTCTACTTGGAGTGATGAAAAACTTCTGGAACTAGCCAGTGGTGATAATCACATAATATTGTGAATGTACTTAATGCTACTGAATTGTACACTTTAACAACATGCTTAAAATAATAAGTTTTGTTATGTGTATTTTACCCACAATTTTTTAAAAAGTCACCTCATATAACAGTCTGTGCAATTCTTTGGTGCCACGCAGTAGGCTCTGTAGCCTTGCTAATGCAAGACTGTAGTCTCCAGAGCTCCGGGACTGGAGAGGGGGTGCTGGCTTGGTGCAGAAGGTCCAGGCCCAATAGGGGCCGGCACTGCACGGAGGTACAGAGCCAGGAAGTTGGACGCTTTTCAACTTAGCTGGTGGGGCTGCTCCAACATCAATAAACCCTGTAAGGACGAGCAGGGATGAACAGGAACTCATTTTAGCTTTCATCACTTCCCTGAGGAGGCTGAGCAACCCAACAGAGACTGTCACTGAAAATACAGTGACACAGGGGAGAAAGACACCACATGCTTTCCAGTCCTGCGATGAAAAACTGGAATGGACTAGCACTGGCCACGTCTCACCTGTTACCCCAGGGGGCGAACAGACCTACATATTCCAATTTCAAGATGCTCAAACCACTACAGGAAAACTTAGAGCAATTCGGGCAAGACAGAAAAAGTCATGGCTACCTCGTGGCCTCAAGGTAGGGGCTGATTTGGCCCTTGAGCTTTTGGATTTCTTCTAGACACAGTCTGGCTGAGGAGCCTGTTTTCAGTCCTGGGCTGCGGCCAGAAAGCAGGGCAGCTTCGGCAGCTCACACGTCATGAGAAAATCTGGAGGGGTGTCCAGGGTGACAAAGCCACACAGAGGTTCCTTGGATGGCAGTTTCATTAGGGACCCTCCCCGTTCTATGGCCAGTGGCTCGGTTTCAAGAGAACCTTTCCTCTGGAGGGGAGGCTTCGGGCCACAAGTTGAGAAGAATGTATCTCTTTGGCTACTGCCTGCTTGTGGTCACTGAGAAAAGACAAAATGTATCTTCACTACTCCACAGTGTCTTCCTTTCCTGGACAGCAATGAAGATTAAACTATGCCTTCTCCCTCCACGCTTGGCCTCCTCCTACTGATGAGCTGGCCTGAGAATCTTTAGCACAAGGCCAGGCCAGAGACGCACACACCCTATTTCCAGAAAGGAGGTGGAGGAGTGCCTCTGCATGCTCTTCCGGGACAAGGAGTAAGCTACAGGGCTGGGCTCACTCAGCACCAGGCCAGCAGAAGAGTCCACTCAGAGCACCCAGCTCTTCTTAACAGAGGTCTGAAGGTGAGTCCTGATAAACTGTGAGAAAACAAAGGGGAGAAACAGACTAATCCTTGATTCCAGCAAGGAAGGCCAGCGGAAGAATTTGTAGCCAGTAAAGACAGTCCTCTGTAGCTGGGCAGGGGTGAGGAGGAGAGGAAATGAAGGGCTGGCCCCTCAGGAGAGGACACAGCCCAGCAAGCCTGTCTGAGCCTGGGAGCTGCTCCCAGGGCTTGGTGGGCAGCCAGGTATGGCAGAACCAGCTGGAAAAGGAAGGCTGGGTGTGGCTTTCTTGGTCCCTCTACCACCTGACTCTACCTTCTCTCCAAATCTCGGTTTCTTCTTTAAACACAGGTGCTCCCCAAGTTTTCCTTGAATGGCTTTGCACTCCAGCTTTCGACCCCTGCCACACCACACTGTGACTTCGAAATCAGCATCTCCTGTGCCACCACCCACAGTCCCAAACCCGTATTTCCAACCACCCACTGGATGTGTCCACCTCAATTTCACAAGCATATCATTTTATCATGCCTAGAATTCAACTTCTCTCCCCTCCCAGGATTTCTCACTGTCCCCACTCCCCAATGTCCCCATCTACCCCAGGTAGAAACCCTAGGCATTCCACATTTCACCTACATTCATACCTCCAACCCCTCCCCAGGTCCAGCACATGGAGCAGCCTGCTATCCCGCAAGCCCACTACTCCTGGTATTCTCCACATTTGCCTGAAATGCTCTCCTTTTCCCTAAGCTGATGTCAAATTGATGGGACTCCCCAGTCCTTTGTTCACCCCTTTATTTGGACACCTCCATGGTGCTATAACAGTGTACACATCCACTGCACCCTGGCTAGATGTTCTACTCCCGAGAGCAGAGCCACATCTCTGCATCCTCAGCATCCCAGGCACCGCTTGGCATGCAGTAAGAACAAGGTAAGTTCTCTGAAAAAGTTGCACTGAACAAAACAGATCAGCAGCAGGTAGTTAATATTCCTCTCACTGCATATCAGTTCAACTACATTATTTCATAAAGTCTGGGTTGGACCTGTTTGACAACTAGATTTCCAACACGAATCAGCTCTGCAAATTCCAGCAGTCAGATAAAGGCAGTTTCTAGAACAAAAACGGGGGGGGGGCCCAGCAGCTAATAAAAAGGGAGGACTGGGAATTGCATCAAGAGTGGGGGTAGGTCAGGCCCAGAAATGCCCAGTCCCTCCCCAACCTAGGAACGGCATTCACCAGGAGACCTGGCAGAGACGGACCCATGCAGAAATGCCTCAGCATCTGATTAAACATTTTAGACTCCACTGCACACGAGAAGGAAACCTACATCCCCCACGGAACCCTGACAAATGAGTCGTTTCCAACCAATCTATCACCATAGCATCTGGGTACCTCAGGAAGATGAAAATTAGACCAATACATAAATGCAAACCAATATACAAACAATCATGTCCCCACACAGGCCTCCACAAAGCCACAGCCACAGCTATCTGCCAAGTTCCAACCCCGTCACCGCTTCCTGTAGCCAGAGGCCTCTGAGTAAGCACGGCTTTAATAGAAGATCTAACAACAGAAGGAAATGTCTTCTCTGAAGTCTGTGTCTCCATTAATGCTCCTATGCTGAATGTCCACTTCTGGAAGCTGGAATGAAATAAGACTGGGACAAATGGGACTTGTTTTATATGCCGCTTCAGCCAAAGAATTTGCTAGAAATAGTTGGGACAGATTGAAGAAACAGGGCAATCTGGCACAGGTGGAGGATTCCAAGGTTTCTTGCGTGGAAACAGAGCTCGCAAGAGGACTGTCAGGGAGCCGTGGGGAGGACACTCACACTGCTTTGTAGCTATTCTCACCTTGTGCAGCTTCCACCAGAGGAGGCCTGGGTAGAGTCGATCTGATAACCCAGGACAGCAATTCTCAGGTTAAGTCACATCTAGCACCTGGCAGGGCAGAGAGGGTCCGAAATTGCAGACCCGGCTGCTGGAAGACCGAACGCTGGGGGCTGGGTTCAGCTTTTCACTTCTTCAATATCTTCTTTTTCCTGAGCATCTGTTACTTGATGTTAAGGCCCAAACAGCAAGGTGAAAAGGCGGCTCTGTTAACTGGAAAGCGGAAGAGGAGCCATAGGCAGGAGGGCGACGGTCTTTTGGGAAATCTACTTCTGGACAAGCAAATATTTTCATCCCAGATGTTTATGTCCTACCAGCTTCCCAAAAAAAGGATTTAGGTGGGCCAGGCAAATATTACGCAGCTAACGAATGTTTCCTCCCTTCTATGCATCCATATATGGTGGGAAGTGATTCAGACCCATAACAATATTACACCATAAAATTCCCAAAAGCCAGAGATTCATCGTTGCCTTTTCTTCAGCTTATATAGCCTCTTCAGTGTATAACTGAAGCTCAATAGATAGTTGGTGTTTTCAATGTTTTTTCTTAAAGTTTTAATAAATTCATGGCTCCTCTTGATCATGTTAACAGTATAAACTGGAAAAGTCAGTTTTAATTGAGTCCTTTCCCCAGCTCATTTTTTCCTTATCTGATCCTGGCCGAAGTCTGAATAAATATAGAAAATTTCCAACCTCTCCCATAAGTGGGTAAAAGGGAAATAAAGCCAGAAAGGAGACACAGCCTACATGAAGACAAAACTGTCATAGATGTGTTCGAAAGCATGGCTGCACATTAGAGCCCCTGGAAGTTTTTAAATATCCCAATGCTCAGGCTGCACCCAAGACCAATTAAATCAAACTCTCTGGAAGAGGAACTCGGGTGTCAGTATTTACTAAAATCCCCGATGGGGTTCCAGACTGTAATTAAGGTTAGAATCCCTGTTCTAAAGATTCACTACACCACTTCTTTTGATACCTACCAAGACTGACAATTTCTACTTCATTCCACCCCAAAGTGAAAGCTCTTCCTCTAAATTATCACCCACAAGGCTTTAGATGATGTAATAGAACAAATGTCAATGAAAGTGGCAGGAGAGTAGGTTTATATTGTATATCAGCATTTAAACTGGCCGGGCCTGGAGGTGGTGGCCTGTCTTCAGTGTCTCTATTCTCTCAGCTATAAAATGGGATTATAGTCCATGCCCTGTCTGCCACAGGCTGTGCTGGGGATCAGCTAAACTCTTAATGGGCGAAACTCCCAGGAGGAGTTTTTGATCTCATCTCTCCAGGAGGAAGTGGGCATCATCCCAGCCCAACGCCCACTCCCCTCCAAAGCAGACCCCCTCAGGATTTAAATGCCAGTGGGTGGTACAGAGGCCAGAGTCAGAAACCCTTTTTATAACATGCAAGATGACTTCAAATACCAGGGCTGGAAACCTGGAACTCTGTTCCCACTGGTGCCAAGTTTAAGAGCACTTTATTCAGAGCACAGAGAATCTTATTATGCTTTAATCTAATTCAGTGCCTAATCACAGAAAATGTCTAATATTGTTTGTCTCCCTCAGCCCCATCTGGACAGACACTGCTCTGGTACCATTCTTAGTTACTGAAGGATCAATAACCAGACAGACCTCCTAGCATGATTACAAGGAGGCTATTACCTCTGAAAGTACATCAGTGTGAAGTCTCTGCCCCTTACATAATTATATATCCAAGAACTCCTGTATCTGAAACTGCTAGAGAAGTCTCTAGACTGAGCTGCTATTTTTCTGTCTAAAGATGAAACTTTCTCTACAAAGGGTTTTCTCATACTCCAAAGTAACAACACTGGTTATATTTTATAGGCTGCTCTCTAAAAGGTCCAGCTCTGAAAGAAACCTAAATCTTCTTTCCTCGTTGATTTTTTTTTTTTTAAAGATTTTATTTATTTATTTGACAGAGACAGTGAGAGGAAACACAAGCAGGGGGAGTGGGAGAGGGAGAAGCAGGCTCCCTGCCGGGCGAGAAGGGAGCCCTACACAGGGCTCGATCCCAGGACCCCGGGATCATGACCTGAGCCGAAGGCAGACGCTTAACGACTGAGCCACCCAGGCGCCCCTCCCCATCGATTCTTATAATTAAAAACCAAGACTACTCCAGAGCTCTATAAGGTATGTGACAGACATGGAGAGTGGCTTCTGGGAGAGCTGGAAAGGAGAAAGATCTGCTGATTTAGGTCAAGAACACAAGTACAGAAAAAACAAAAATGGTGCTGAAATGTCTTCCCAGGAGATCAGCATTTACTTGGCAAAGTTTTGGTTTAACCTCTGAAAAGCTCACTCCAGGAGTGAAAATGGGGGAGACGGATCTTAAATAAGTGATTTATAACTTTTATTCAACACCCCACTCATTCAAAAGGAGACAAATAAAGTTAAGGGTAGCCTTTGCTATAAAATACTATCTTTACTCCACATTACCTTTATTGAATAAGGGGAAATAAGAGATCAGATCTCACAGAATGCACTTTGGAAATCCTTCATCAATGTGTATTTAGCTTTCTTCTTTTCAGTAATTCAGTAATGTGGTCTATGTGAACAGTTCTTTTTTTTTTTTTTTTTTTAATGTGGGCATTTACAAAACAAGGTTTAAGAAGTAGTCATTAGACTTAAGGTAAGGAGCCCAGAGAAAATATTTGACAGGTCAAATCCTGGGAAGAAAGGGACACTAATGGAGGCTGCTGGAACATGAAGATACTAACAAACGTTTCTTGTAACATCTAAAAACAGAGGAGCAAAAAAATGCACAAATAGTTTAAGATCACATCAGCCAAAAATTAGGAGCCCTTTGAGAACTGTTGTCTTAAGATATAGATTCAATACAAAATTATATTTCATGTACCCAATATCAATCACCAAAAATAAATAAGAATCTTTAAATATCTAAACTGCACTAAAATATGTACATTAAAGTTCACGCAGTTGATTCAGGAGTCTTTAGAAACCTACTCAAAGTGTTCATTTGTACATTACATCTAACACTAACTTATAGAAACTAGATTGAATGGTTTCCTGGCCAAGTATAGGTTAGAACATCACAAAATAGGAAAAGTAGAAATAAAGCAGCCAGAGCAGGTAGCCTGATAACTACAGAAAGGGGGGAGAAAGACTGCATAAAAGCAGATGAAGCTAGAATCTTAAAAAAGTAGGATTCACAATGTTTTGCACAGATTTTTTTTTAAATGAGTAGACACATGAAGATGTATTTAAAAAAAAAAATGTGAACCAGGAGATAAAACAGTCAATAAGTACAGACCCAATGATGAGAAAGATTTTGGAAATAGCCAAAAAGACTTTTTGAAAAAATATTATAAATATGCCTTAGAACTTAAAGAAAAATACGGAGACAATAAATGAAGAGATGGGAAATATCAGAGAAACAAAAACAATGGAAAAGGTCCAGATGGAAATTCTAGATGTAAGAAAATACCTGAAATAAAAAATTCACTGGGTAGGCTTAACAATCGATTGGACACTACAGAAAAGTGCAGTGAACTGGAAGATATGTTCATATAAACTACATCAAGGCATAGAGAGAAAGCCTGAAAAGAAAATAAAGAAATTCAGTGACTGTAAAAAAAAATATCCAGCAATCTAACTCATACGTAACTGGAGCTCTAAAAGAAAAGGAGATAGATTGGGGCAGAAAAAAATACTGAAGAAATATAAGCCAAAAGTTTTCCAAACCTGATGAAAAAATATCAACTCACAGACACAAGAAGCTCAATAAACCCCAAGAAAAATAACAATGACATCCACATCTAGGCACATCATAAATTGCTGAATATGAAAGATAACATCTTAGTAGCATGCAAAGGGAGGGGAAATACATTATATGCAGGGGAATATACTCTAAGTTCTCATCAAAAACAATGAAAGCTATAAGACAATGAGTCTTTCATTAAAGAAAAATAAAAGTCAACTTAAAATTCTATATCCAGCAAAAATATCCTTTTAAAATGAAGGCAAAATAGACAAAAGCTACAAGAATTTGTTATCAGCAAACCTACACTATGAGAAATATTAAGAGTAGTTTTTCAGGCTGAAGGGAAAATGGTACCAGACAGAAACTCAGACATGCAAGAAGGAGTAAAGAACATTATAAATGGTAAGTATGTGTGTGAATAAAAAGACTCTAATTTATTAATTTATTTAAGAAAATTGAAGCAAAAAAATTACTAATGTATTATGAGGTTTGTAATATATGTAGAAGCAAACTATATGACAACAACAGAATGAAGACCGACAAGAGGGGAAGTGGACATAAGCAGATTGTCAGACTAGATAAAGAAATTATAAGAAAACAGTGAATTAAGCCCAAAGTAAGCAGAAAGAAGAAAATAAAGACAAATGTAAATATTAAAAAATGTTTAATGGATATATTTTTTTAAGATTTTATTTATTCATTTGAGAGAGAGAAAGCACAAGCTGGGTGAGGGGCAGGCAGAGGGAGAGGGAGAAGCAGACTCCCCACTGAGTAGGGAGCCCAATGCCAGGGCCAATCCCAGGATCATGACCTGAGCGACCCAGGTGCCCCTTTAATGGATATTTTTTTCTTTAAATTTTTTATTGTTATGTTAATCACCATACATTACATCATTAGTTTTTGATGTAGTGTTCCATGACTCATTGTTTGAGCATAACACCCAGTGCTCCATGCAGAATGTGCCCTCTTTAATACCCATCACCAGGCTAACCCATCCCCCCACCCCCTCCCCTCTAGAACCCTCAGGTTGTTTTTCAGAGTCCATCATCTCTCATGGTTCATCTCCCCCTCCGATTTCCCCCCTTCATTCTTCCCCTCCTTCATTCTTCCCCTCCTGCTATCTTCTTCTTTTTTTTTAACATATAATGTATTATTTGTTTCAGAGGTACAGATCTGTGATTCAACAGTCTTGCACAATTCACAGTGCTCACCATAGCACATACCCTCCTCAATGTCTATCACCCAGCCACCCCATCTATGGATATTTTTTTTTTAGAAAGATCAAAAGTTGGTTCCAGAAAAAGATCAGTAAAACTGGTAAACTACTAGCTAAACTACTTTTTTTTTTTTAAGATTTTATTTATTCATTTGCGAGAGAGACAGAGAGAGCACAAGCAGGGGGAGAGGCAGAGGGAGTGGGAGAAGCAGACTCCCTGCCGAGCAAGGAGCCCGATGCGGGACCCGATCCCAGGACCCTGGGATCATGACCTGAGCCGAAGGCAGATGCTTAACCATCTGAGCCACCCAGGCGCCCCTAGCTAAACTATTTTTGAGAATGAAACAGAGAAAGCGATTACCAACGTTGGGAATAAAAGAGGGAACACCACTACAGGTCCTACAAATGTTAAAAGGAAAATGAGAATCTTAGGAACAATTTTATGCCAATAAATTCTACAACTTGGATGAAACTGACAAATTTCTTGAAAGCAAAATTGACAAAACCAACACGAGACAGAAATTCTGAATAGCTCTATATCTGTTGAAGTAATTGAACTGATAATTTAAAACCTCTCCCTCTCTCTCTCTCTCTCCCTCCCTCCCCCCCCCTCCCCCCCCCCCTCCCTCTCTCTCTCTCACCATCTCTCTCTCTCTCTCTCTCACACACACACACTCTCTCTCTCTAGGCCTAGATGGCTTTGGTGGTGAATTCTACCAAACATTTAAGAAGACATAATATTACCGTCCCACAAGCTTGTTCAGAAAATAGAAGAGAACATTTTCCAGTTCATTTTATGAAGTAACATAACGCTGTGCCAAAACCCAGACAAAGCCCTTATAAGAAAACTACAGACCAATATGCCTCATGAACACAGATGCAAAAATTCTTAACAAAATATTAGAAAATCAAATGCAAGTTTAACATTCTTTTAAAATCAATATGATTCACCATATTAACAGAATTAGACAGAAAAACAATATGGTTATCTCCACAGATGCAGAAAAAGCATTTGACAAAATTTGATCCTATTTCTGATAAAAACTCTCAGCAAACTAGGAATGGGAGGGAACTTCAACCTGATAAAAGTCATCTACCAAAACCTACACCTAACATCATACTTAATGTAGAAGACTGAATGCTCCTCCCTTGAGATCAAGAACAAAGATGTCAGGGGCGCCTGGGTGGCTCAGATGGTTAAGCGCCAGCCTTCAGCTCAGGTCATGACCCCAGGGTCCTGGGATCGGGTCCCGCATCGGGCTCCCTGCTCAGAGGGGATCCTGCTTCTCCCTCTGCCTCTCTCTCTCTCTCTCTCTCTGTCTCTCATGAATAAATAAATAAAATCTTAAAAAAAAAGAGCAAAGATGTCAGTTCTCACCACTTCTATTTAACCTTGAACTGGAAGTCCTAACCAGTGCAACCAAGGAAGACAGAAAAATAAAAGGCATAAACATTGGAAAGGAAGAAGTAAAAGTATCTTGACTCACAGACAACATGATTGTATACCTAACAGATCCTTAAGAATCTACAAAAAAAAAATTAAATGAATTCAATAAGGTCACATGATATAAAGTCAATATACAAAAATCTCTTGTATTTCTATGTATTGGCAACAAAAATTTAAAAAATAAATTTTTTATTTTAAAATACAAAAATTTAAAAATAAAAATTTAAAGATTACCATTTACCACAGCATAAAAATTATAAAATACTTAGAAATACAGTTAATAAAAGATCTTCAAGTTCTCCACATTGAAAACTACAAAACATTGTTCAGAGAAGTAAAAGAAAATCTAAATAAATGCAAAGAGATACCACTTTCATGGATAAAAAACCCAATACTGTTAAGGTATCAGTCCTCCCCAATTTGACTTACAGGTTCAAAGCAAACCCAATCAAACTCCCAGCAGGATTTTTCACAGGAACTGACAAGCTTGTTCTCAAATGTATGCAGAAATGCAAAATACCTATAATAGCCAAAGCAATTTTGCAAAAGCGGCTCAAAGATAGAGGACCTGCTTTTAAGACTTATTATAAAGATAGCATCAAGACAGTATGAATTGGCATGAAGATAAATCAGTAGAAGAAGAGTCCAGAAACAGAACAGAATATATATGGTGTATATATATGGTCGATAAATCTAACATGGCTTCAAAGCAATTCAATGGGAAAAGGAAAGACTTTTCAACAAGAAATACTAAACAACTGGACATCTAAATGTAAAATAATGACTCTGGATTCCTACCTCATACCACATACAAAAATTCATTTGAAGTAGATGGGAGAATTCAATGTAAAAACTAAAATGATCAAGCTTCTGGAATTAATAGGAGACTATTTTCATAACCATGGGGAAGGCAAGAATTTTTTTCTAAGTAGACACAGAAAGCACTAACCATAAAAGAAAGATCTCATCAAAATTTAAAACTTCTGCTCTTTGAATCCTACCGCTAAGAAAATGCAAGGACAAACCATAGACTGGGAGCAAATATTTACAAAATGTATATCTGACAAAGGACTTATATCCAGAATATATAAAGAATTTCTATATTCAATAAGATGATAAAGAGCCCAATTTTTTAATTAAAAAAGGGTGTAAGATTTGGACACTTAAAGGAAGATACAGAAACAGTAAATAAACACATGAAAAGATGTTCAATACCAATAGTTAACAGGGAATCAAAAATTAAAACAATGAAATATTACTGCATATCACATAGAATGGCTAAACTTGAAAAGGTGGAAAATAGCAAGTGTTGACAAAAATGCAGAATTCTCACACACTGCTGATGGAAGTATAAAATGGCCTTAACTACTTGGGGAAAGTGTTTCCAGTTTTCTTATAAAGTTAAACATATGTCTACTCTATTAACCAGCAATTCTACTCCTATGTATTTACATAAAAGAAATGGAAACATGTCTATACAAAGACTTGTACCTAAAATATTCATAGCAGCTTAGTTCATAATAGCCAAACACTGGAAACAACCAAAAAGTCCACAACAAGTGATAAACAAACTGTAGCATATTCATGCAACAGAACGTATCTTGACAATAAAGAGGAATGAAGTATGAATACACACATGGATGAATTTCAAAAACATCCTTGGTGAAAGAAGCCTTGCACAAAAGGGCATATGTTGTACTACTCCATTTATTTGAAGTTTCAGAACAGAATCAGAATCTCTAGTGACAAACTGAAATAGTAGATGGGAGGTGGATGATGGGGGATTGCCTGGGAAGGAGCAGAGGGATCTTTCTGAGGGGATAGAAATGTTCCATATTTCCATGTGTGGTTTACGTAGTTTTCTGCATTTGTTAAAATTCAGCAAACTGTATGTTTAAGATCTGTATATTTTGCTATATGTAAACTATACTTAAATAAAGAGACAGTGCCTGCATTGCAGGATTGTTGTAAAAAAACAAGACAAGAACACAAGGGACAGGCATTGAGAGGCCAACAGACTTATCTAGACAACTCAGCAGACCCTACAGAACACAGCTGTACCGCACAATGGATTTTCTGACAACCACCAAATCATGGTGGAGGTGGAAGGAGGGGAGAGAAATCTCCTATTATTCAGCCACTGAAAATGGCTGCTATTTAGTGAAAACTATTTGCCTGTAATGTTCACCTGTGGAGCAGCTGATACCCAGAGCATGCCAGATAAAAGCAAAATTATTGCTCATCGATTAAGGAGAACACGAATCAGTATGCCAAAGTTTCTTCTGTAAAAGTTACCACTAACGGTGTTGCCCTAAAAGAGACAGACAACTGCCCTGGTCTTATCCTTTAATTAATGAAAATGCAGAGTTAAGAGACATACTCAGACCTCCCTGTGAGAAAGAGCTATTCCGACTGCCTGCCTGCCAAGTTTGGGGAGCTCTCAGCCCAAATCTTAGAAAACAGCCTTTTCAGGGAAGAAAATCCTTCAACTGGGCCACCACACACGCTGAGCCCACAGCCTATAGCTGTGGTCTCCACAGCTTCTGTTCTCTTTGGGGGTCGAGGTGCCAAAACTGTGTAACTTACAGTGATCTGTAACTGTGACTTACAGTGATCACAGCCACATCAACTCTGCACTTAAAAGAACCAAAACTGGGGCACCTGGCTGGCTCAGTCAGGGGAGCATGTGACTTCTGATCTCAGGGTCCTGAGCTCAAGCCCCACATTGCGGGTGGAGCCTACTTAAAAAAATTAAAATTAAAAAATAACCAAAACTATGCTGCCTAAGCTATTAACTAGCCCCTAGAGATGAGTGGGGGAAAGAACAGGGACTTGGGCTCTTGACTCAGAATTCTTTCGATGAGTCTCCAATTTGGTGTCTTGTCATCATCTGCTATGAGAATGCAGAACTAAGAAATCCCACTGTTTCTTTCCCCCAAATCATATAAACTGTTGTGTTTAAGGACTTGGCCATGGGGTAGTTGGAAGTCAAAAATCAGAGCTTGCTATTTGAATGAGCCTGGTCTTCCTGGCCTGCAGGTATACAGACTGGAATAATAATAATAATCTTTGATTCAGGACACTCATCCCTGCTCCATGCATGGTCCCTCTTTTATTTTATTTTTATTTCTTATTTATTTATTTGGGGGGGAGGGGCAGAGGAAGAGGGGGAGAGAGAGAATCCCAGGCAGGCTCCACGCCCAGTGTGGAGCCTGATGCGGGGCTCCATCTCACCATGTTGAGATCATGACCTGAGCTGAAATCAAGAGTCGGATGCTTAACCAACTGAGCCACCCAGGTGCCCCTGGTCTCTCTTTTAAAGTAATGTAATAAATACCCACGAATTCACCAGAGGCAACTACTCTCCTGAATCCTGTCCGTCATTCCCTTGCTAAGGCTTTCCCGACTGGCCAATGAAAGCAAGGCAGGGAGAGAATTTCCTAAAGCTCCCACCACCTCCCTTAACACAGACTCAAGTTGGGATACAGGAAGACCAGAGGCAGTATCTACAAGACCAGGTGCCCACTGAGATAATCAAACTGCTTCCCTGAATGGGACTCTCCAATTTGTGAGCCTGATTTATTTTTTTCAGTAAGAGAAAAGATGTAAGTCCCTTTGAGCAAAGTATGCCTGATATGTATCACAATATTTATTTTTGGTAGAGTAATGGATCAGTCTTCGGGGAAAGCTAGAGAAAAAGCATTTCTTGAGCTCAGATGTAAATCAGTCACTCTGAAAATCGCAGAGGAATCTATATTCTCACCCCTCTGCTAACTACAGTGTGCAATAAACACTGACTTTTAAAAGTCACTGTTTCTAGACCTAACACTAACAACCGAGTTAAGGATGTGAGGCCCAAAAAGCAATTGTTCCTGGAATGCACCTAATTCCCCCAAATGACAATACAACTCAAAATGAAAGAAGAGATCCATCCAACCTGCAGGTATTAAGTTGTACACCAGCCGGGTGGGGGGGGGGCAGGGGAACAAAATTCTAAGCTTTACACACAGTACTCATTTCCAAGGAGGAAGGATGAAGTGCGGCTGGGCTCAGGATGTAAGGGTCTCCCAAGGGACCAGTCCAGTTATTGGAGGCCCGTCTTCCTATCTACATTAAATGTATCACAGAGCAGGACAAGAGTGAAACTGAAGGACAGGGGGAGAAAAAGATCTTCGATGAATCGGCAACTTAAACAGAGCTCTTCAAAGGAAAGCTATTTAAATCTAAAGTGTTCCTAATATTAATTATCCTGAACATCTCACAGGCTCAGATTCACATGCTACAAAGAACACAAAGCCTTTTAATTTTCCTACCTGTCCATGGCACTAGAGGTGATAAATCAGATATTCAGAGAAACCACACATGACTAACAAACCAACCCATTAATGGTGAGCAAAGATCATTTGCCAAGATGACTTATTCAGACATAGTCACATATCATAACCAGCAATATCCTGGAGACTTAACGCAGCAGGCATAGAAAGCAAGAGCTGGGGCACTCCCTGCCAAGTCTCGGGCACTCCAGGGCGACTGGGGCATCCTCCAGATGCCTGCTATCCAGGCACAAGAAGATTTTATTCATGGCTGCCACCTCCCCACTCTCTTCAAGGTAGACTTGCACTTGGAAAAATACCACAACTTTTAAAAGGCCTCTTGGGTCACAGAGCTGCCAAGTCCCCAACCTTGCTATGGCCCCTCCTCTGACACTCTTAGAATTCCAGGTACCCTCAGAAAGAAGACCCAGCCTCTGCCACCAGCAACCTTAGCCGTTAGTTTATAGATCTTTACTGTAGGCACTCGTTCAAGTAACTGAGCTCCAACTAGGTGTCCGACCCTATCTTCTAGGTGCTTGGGAGATCCATAAACAAACAAGTAAATAGGTGGGAGTGAGGGAAAGAGAAGAGCTCCCTAAATGCCAGTCCCTTTATTTTACCGGGAAAATAGGCCCAGTGATAGGAATTTTTCTTTGAGGCCAGAGTTGATGGTGTGGCAAGGACTTGAACCCAGGCTGGATCCTTAGCGTGACTGCCACATACAGTGGTGCACAGGGGATGAAGATGAAATTCAGCCTATGTTCTGCAACCCAGGAGCAGCCTCATTCCAGTACTATATTCTCACTGTCCCAGACTGTCCAATTCCCTTTAACAAAAGCCCCCCTTCACTGGAAGGGAGAACTCAGGTTCCCCAGATCGGCAACCAACCATCATTAGCAGGACCCAGGAGAGTGTGAGTCCTTTCACGGGATGTAACCCTGACAAGTTATATACTCCCAGCTCTTGTCATGAGTAAGAAAAGTCTGTTGAACTTGAATCTGTTAAGAAATCCACCAGTGGTGAAGGTCCCCAATAATCAATAATCATGACAATAATTTCCTATATTATCATCAGATCTGAAAGGGAAGGCTGCTAGCAAGCTATTTTACATTCTCACCAACTCCTTTACTCCTCATGATCCCAAGCTGAGGATCTGTCATTGCTCAACTCCATCTCTAAAGTTCCATATGGACAATGGGAATAATTAACTTAACCACTATATGAATATCTACTCTTGACTAAGTGCCAGGGATAAAACAGTGAATACCACCACCCTTGTCAACAACAACACAACATTGTCTCCGACTTCATGGAACTAACACGTTGACTACAGAGCTGGGAAAAGCCCAATTGCTAAGGAGTCCTTGACCAGACTGGCAGCCTGCTTGGGGCCAGGTCTGGAAGCAAGAGTGTACGTGACCAGCCTACTCTCCCCTCCCTTACTCCATTTTACAGAAGGAAAAATAAGGTCCAGGAATGAGAGCAGGTGGCCTGCCCAAAGTCAGACAGCTGATAATTGAGCTGGGACTTGAACCCACAGTCTCCAGCTTTCCCCCTTCCACCACATTGCCTCCTCTAAGGTTCTAAGGCTGCAAAGCGAAAATAGACAGATTGTTTCCTGATGTGTGTACACCCAGAACATGCAGCTTCAACCCATCTTATCAGCACAGACCTCATGCCTATGTTCATCTCTCAAACCAGAATGTTTATAAATATACTTCATTAATCTAGAGCCTGGGTGTCCAGTCTTCATTCACTCTCATTTATCACCCTCTCTGGGTCTCTCTTGACGTTTACTTTCACTTTAAAAAAACCTCATCTTATAAGAACAGAGCCCTTTTTATCTGATGCTAGCGCCCCCTCTGCTCCTGGGGTCTAATCAATCCAAGTCTGGAAATAAACAAGCCAGAGAAGGAAGCAACAGTCCCTTTTATGAAAACAGGCACCTTTCTAAAATGATCTACCCCTGAGCAGGGCACAGATAGAAATTTAAATGAGAAGGAAATAAAGACATCCTCCAGCCATAGTCCTATGCATTCCTTATCAGGCAGGACACCATGGAAGGTAACTCTGTGTTGAGAGCTAAACCAAAAACTCTGCCTCCCATTTTTCAGGTTGTTTGGAAAGGGGGTCCAAACTCAAGAAGCCTGAAGAGACAATAGGCTTCAAAATATAATAGTGTATATAGTTCAGCCTCCTCCATTCTGAGGAGTTTAAGGTCTCCAAGATAGTAAGAGAGGGCTCACTAAACACCAACTGCAGGTATATACAAACAAGCGTCCAGCTACTACCACGGGGGCTCAGAGATGCCAGACTGAATGATCCAGACATCTGGCAACCAACACAGACCTTCACCCACCATATTATTTTACACCCACCTGCAGAGCAGAGTCTCCACACCTCCTACCACCCCCTAGCTGCTGCAGCCTGCAGCCTCAGCCAGCAAGGGAGGCTGTCTATGTACAGAGGGGCAGAACCAAGTCCCCACTAGCCAGCCCACTCTTTTTACCAGGGCTCCCAACTCCAGGCTTTCAGAAATAGGTCACAGATCCAGATGCAAATGCAGAAAGCACCTCTTCTGAAGAGGACAATAGTTAATTCTTAATTGTTTGGGGGATCCTTTTGAAGATCTGATGGCAGCTCTGGACACACCATGAGAAACTGCAAGCATGCAGTTTATATGTAATTTCACTGGGGGTGGTTGGCCTCCGGGGAGGTATAAAAAGGCAGAAAGGGCTAACGTGCTCAGAGCCAGCTTTGAGCAAAGGAGCTATGGGTGGTTCAGGTAAGTAGTCAAAAACACAGTTCTTAACCAAAAAGGGAGAAATGGGTGTCCCTTCCTTAGCTACTGCAAGTTCCAGCCTTCAATTAGCCTTTGAAATTTCAACAAGAATTTGGAAACTGAGAGCGCACTCAAGCACACACGCACAAAACAAGGACTTATCTCTGTGACTTCCTATGTTGACGTCACAGAATGTCCTGTGGTTGCGAGTTAAGATAGTCTCCCAACAGGGCTTATTGCAGAAGGGCTGGGGACCAGCGGAGGTAAGAAGTAGGGCAGAGGTGGACACTGGGATGGAGGACAGTCCAGACAAGGAGAGAGGGATAGCTAAGCCCTCTACTGGCTCCGAGTAGATCCGGCAGGGCAGGTCCTGACCATTGCTGTTGGCTCCCCTTGGAAGTCAGACCTGCTGACTCCTTTGCAGCAAACCAAGAAGTCCAGGCAGAAACAGCCCTTTCCTTCTGGGTCCACAGGGAGTGGGGGATGCATCCTCTCATTTCTAGGAAGGAGACCCTGGCCCACAGCTTGCCCAGAGCCCCCTCGTGGCCCAGGGGTGTCACTGCAGCCCCCTCTGCATTGCTGGGCAAAAACCTCAGGGAGGCAGCTCTAACAGTGGTAGAGCAGAATATGTGGTGACCAGAGGCAGCTTGGCAACAGTCTTCAAGCCATGGTGAGGCTGTGTTTGTTTTTGGTTTCTTAAACTAGGACCAAGATTGACACTCCAAGTGATCCTTCTAAACCCCTCCCTGGTACAGTCCCTGCAGGGAGCAAGTCCAAGACCTGCTTCATTAAGCCAATAACCTCGGAGCTTCAGTAACATTACCAACTGCCCTGTTGATCACTCCTTCCTGCATCAGACGCGATTATGCACAATTGTTTCAAAGCTCAATAGAAATAGCAAGAATACACAACACCCTCTGGTTTGTAGGTTGCTGGCTAGATTACAAAATACTTGCAGAACACTAAATACCACCCCCCATCCCCATATCCTGGATTTGCAGGTAGCAGATCCTAGGTTTGGGGGAAGTCAGGACTCAAGAACACACGGTGAGAAAGAGTGTGGCCCTTGGCCCCATGCAAGCAGAGAGGGTGTCCATTAATGAACCTAACTAGCAACTCCACAAAGGGACAAAGTGCAACCCACCTGGGTTGGGGACTTGACTGAAAAGACCAGAGTCGGGGTAGGGGAGAGTCGATCCAGTGGGTTCAGCTCCCATCTGTCAGAGGTGGGGACGATTAACTGAACCCAGCAGTGGGGAAAGTGCTCACTGAGGAGAAGGTGGAAAGTTTGAGAGGAGGGTGCAGTGTGCAGGGAGGACCTAGAGCAGTAGTCCAGGGACCAGAAGTGACTGGGGCCAGAGGAAACAGACGGAAGCACAGAGAGTCTTTTCCTTTTCCGGGAGAGGAGAGTCCTTACCTCCTTGATTTTCTCCCGCTGGGCTCGAACTAGGCTCTGGGGCTCCTTACTCTCATCTGCCCTGGTCCCCAGGACCGGGTGGCGGAGGCGGCTCCGGAACGCGTTGAAGTCAAAGCTAAACGGGATGCCCCCCTCCTGGGGTCTGAGGGCCGTGCTGCCGCTGCTCCGGGCCACCGTGGCCATTTCCCGTGTCCCGGTGGGGTGGGTGCGCCGCAGCCACACTTTCCGGCGGCGGATACTGGCTTGGCTGCTGGCGTCGCCCTCCCCGGGGGCTGGCACAGCGGGGGCCGGGTTGGGAGGCGACTCCTGCTCGCGGGCGAGGGGGTGGCCGGCGACTTCGGCCACTACCTCCAGGCCGGGCTGCTGGGTCCGGTGGGCCAGGAAGAGGCGCTTGAGCCGAGAGGAGTTGGGCAGCAGGAAGAGGGCCCCGAAGCACAGGGTGACGAGGCCCGAGAGGAAGAGAAGGAAGAGGAACTTCTGCGGCAGCCGCAGCCCCCACGGGGAGGCCGGGACGAAGACGGGCACTTTCCTCACGAGCATCGTGGCCTGGCACGGGGCTGAGGCCGGTCAGCTCCGGCCTCGCCCCCAGGCCCTCTCAGTGCAGGCCCTGGCCAGCAAGGGGCTCGGCGCGGGGAGGTCGTCGAGGGGCGCCGCCCGGGGTGGGGGTCCGTGAGAGTTTTGCCGCTTCGGGGGCTGCCCCTGAAGTTCAGGGAGTTTGGGGCGAGTGTCCCCGCGCTAAGGCGGGGACGCAACGACCTCGGCGGGGCCCGGGCGCGCCGGGCGGCACGGCTCGGGGCCCGGGCCCGCAAGGGTCGGCCGCGCGCCACAGCCTTCTCTCCGGCCGCCGCGCAGCCCCTCCTCGCAGCGGCCGGAGCCCGCGGGGCCCGCGCCTTCCCGCGCTGCGGCCGCCGCCGGGGCCGTCACATGCCGTCCGCGGCTTGCAGGCCGTCCGCGCGGAGGGGCGCCGGCAGGCCTCGTCCCCGCGCCGAGCCGCCCGCAGCCCCTCGGCTCAAAGTTTCAGCCTCAGAAGCAGTTTCCAGAGGGGGCCGGCTCAGGGGGCGAGGCGGTGGCGGGGCCGGCGTGTCAGCGCCGCTGCGAGAACGCGCCGACCCGGCTGGGTCGCGACAGCGCCCGGCTCGGCTATCGGGACACGTCCACAACTTTCCTCCGCCGCGGAGCGGACGCCGGGCAGCGGCACCAGGCACTTCTGAGCCCGCTGGGCAGGGGGCTTCCTGGGCCCCCGGGAGCGGAGGGATGCCCGAGCCGCAGTCCGGAGCCGGGCGCCGTCCGCGACCAGCCGCGGCGGGGCGGCCGCAGCTGCGCCCGGGAGTGCGGACTCCCGCCCCGCCAACTCGGTAGGGCTCGGCAACACGCTGGGATCACCTGTTCCCGTCCCCCGCCGGCTCCGCGGAGCGCTCAGCCCCGGCTGCACCTCTCCCGCTGCAGCTGGCGTCCTCGCAGCGGCCGCTCCAGACGGGCCGCTGCCGCCGCAGGCTGAGCAGCCGCCGCCGCCGCCGCCGCTGCCGCTGCTGCTGCCGAGCCTGCGCTCCACACGCGCGCACACCCGCCCGGACGCCTCCGCCGCCGCCGCAGCTCCGCTTTCACTGAGACAGCGCCCGCGGCCCCGCCTCCCTTCGGGCCACGCCCTCGGGCCACGCCCACTGCGCGCGCCCCGCGGTCCACCCCCGCGGCGTCGCAGCCAGGCCGATGGCCTCGCATCCGTGGGTAGGGAGCGCAGGGCCTAAGCGCGGGTGGGGAGAGGCGACGGGACTCCAAGCCACGCCCCCTCCCTCAAGTGGCCGGCGCCGCCCCCCCCCGACCCCGCTCCGCTCCCCCCCCCGCCATCCAGCACCAACGGTCCAGCTGCGCGGAGTTGGCGAGGGCGGGGTGGAGAGCGGAGCGAGGTCATTGGCCGCCTCGGAGGGATCCCCGTTGGGCTGCAGTCGCCCATTGGTTAGTGGCCGGCGTTCGCTGGCCTGGGAGCGACAGCGAGGCCCCCTGGCCGCCCCCGCCCGCGCCGCTCGGGTTGTTGGCCTCCGGGTGGGGGCAGGAGACGCGGACAGTCTGAAGGGCTCTGGCCATTGTTCGGGAGCCGCTGTCACCCCTCCGTGCCAGTCCAGGATTGGCAGGGAGCTGGGGGCCTGCCCAGGGGTCCCCAGAGCTTCTGCAGGAGCCGTGGTGGTGCTGCTGGGGCAGGCTCTAAGGAAAAGGTGGCTGGAGCCAAGCCGGAGGGCTGCGGCCGCGGCTGGACCAGGCTAAGACAGTGTTTCCACTGGACCCCCACCGACCACTGCTCTGCCGCAGCCCCAAACCCGACTAGGGCCCCCGGGTCGGGAAGGGAGAGATGCGAGGGGAGGGCAGGAAAGAGAAAACCCTGGTCGTGTGTACAGACCACACACATAATGTGACATGCGTACCTTCATGCCTGTGTGTGTTTATGTGCACATGTGTGCTCCTATGCATAGATACCCATGCGCTCAGGGATTGCATGTGAGGGAGTACCTGCACACATACACTTAATTTAGGTATGGACGGACACCACGTGATTATGCCGGAGCATACATAGACATCTATACATATCAGTACAAACATTGACATGTGTGCACACATACCCACTGACGCACAATAGACAGGTCCAAAAACATGCACATGGACACACTGCCAGGCCTATATTCCCAGACCCGTGTGTGTCTTCACCCCAAGGCCCTCCCTCACACCTTCCTCCTTGGACTTAAGTCTCTCTGTGCCTTCCCTTCCTGTTAAACTCAACCCAGGGCAAAGCAACATTGTGCGGTGTGGGTCTTTCATGCAAAACACTTTATAGAAACAAATAACAGCAGAGGGAGAGACAAATTAAGAGGTGTAATAGGCAAGAGGGAAAATATCTGCTTTCAGCTGCAATTTAAAATGAAATGCAGCGTTGACGAGACAGAAAATACTGCAGGGAGGCCTTTATGGTTAGAAGAAACGGCCCAGGCGGGCTCTCACGTCATAAATCTTGCTTCTTCCCTGAGGCCTGCTAGGATGGGCCATCGGGACTCAGACATCCTTCTCCCTCTGGCAGGCCACTGACGGCAGACCCTCCCCTGATATTTAAATACCCTTGGCATGTAAATTTCTTTCACTTGAAAGTAAAAGACTGCTCTGGGTAACAGGTGCAAATATGTTGGTGATTGGAGACAAATAGTCCCTCCCAACCCCACAAGTTGCACCTAGCTTAAATGTAAAATTCTAATTCAGATGTTTCAATCTCCCATGAGTTTGATTGGCAGGAGTCAGTTTCCTGGAACCAGCTGTGAACATCAGAGACAAACATGTGATTCCCTTAGATGCAGGAGCCCAGACACCCAGCCTGGCCTGTCCCCATGCCCAGTGCCCAACGATCCCTTCCCTAGGTCCCACTGCAGGAAGATGGAGACTTGTCTTTGGAGAACCAGGAGCCCAGCATTCATTGGAGGCACCCCATTGTTCCACGTTGTGAGTGAATCACTCTTCAGTCCCCTGAGAAGGTAGGATCCAGGGGGAAGGGGAGGAAGGCAAGGCTGAATCTTGGAAGGATATGTCTGTTTGAACTGGATGCTCAGTGGGATTGTGACACCTGGATCAGCCTCTCATATGCTGGTGAGCCAGGGTAGAAAGTGGGACGGCAGCAAAACTGGCACATCCCACAGACCCAGGCTACAAAAACCAGAGCCCAGAGAGGACAACTCCATTTCAGATTGATGTCATGTTGGTGGTTACACTGAGTTGGTGACCTTTTACACGCGCCCTAAAGAGCTCACTGAAACCCTGCAGGTGCCCAGCCCAACTTCCATAGACCTCACACATATCGTGGCTCTTTTATCACTGGGTTTTGCTATCCGTATGTTGTCCCACAGCAGACACTTCCTCCCGACGGGGACCATGGCTTGTTCACCTCTCTAACTGCCCTAGGTCTTAATTACAATGCCTTGCATGTGGGCACTGTTGTTTGTTGAATAACCAATGAATAAATGAGTGAGTGGATGCCCATTTCACAGATGAGGAAATTGAAACTCAGGGAAAGGAATACTAACGAACTAACATTTTCTATGTGCCAAATACATATTGCTTTGTTTACTTTTCGGAACACTCTTATGTGGTGGATTTTATTTATAGCCTCATTTTATAGATAAGAAGACTAAGGCTAGAGAGGTATAGGATAAGTTAACAAGTATCTTTCTCAGTTTAATTTAGAAACTCAAATGGGGCGGGGAACAGAAATGAATAGCTATTTAAAAATCTATTCTGTCAACAAGCATTTATTGAACTTAGATGCTAGGTACTTCACTAGTCTCAGGTTGGACACAAAGACGAACAAAGCATGGTCCCTGCCATTATTGATTCATTCATTCAGTAAAGAACTATTTATTGAGGGGTGCCTGAGTGGCTCAGCCACCCACTTAACCTGGATGGTTAAGTAGTCTGCCTTTGGCTCAGGTCATGATCCCAGATGCTGGGATGGAGCCCTACATCGGGCTCCCTGCTCATTGGGAAGTTTGTTTCTCCCTCTGCCCCTCCCCCTGACTCGTGCTCTCTCTCTCACTCTCTCTCAAATAAATAAATAAAATATTTTTTTAAAAATAGAACTATTTAGTGAACACTTATAATAACCAAGTACAGAGGGGCTGGGGATAACAGCCCTAAATAAGGCAGACGTGAAGCCTATCTTCAGGAAGCTTCTTGTCTAAAAGGCAACAGGGACCAATTTAGTCCATCAGGAAGGACCACAGGGCACTGGTCTGCATGTTTCATATCTTATCAGGCCCTCATGATGGCTCTCTCTGAAGTAGGTCTTGAGATCCCACTTTAACAGATGGAGAAACTGAGGCTCAGGGGTGTGACATGACTTATCCAAAGTCCCACAGGGAATGATTTGCAAATATGACAGAAAACCAGATTCATCTACTCCCAGAATCTATGCTCCTTCTGTTAATAATATTAATAATAACTAAGATTAATGGGGCACTTGCTAACCACCAAGCCCTTCCAATAGCATGTTCTAGAAGTCCACTTATTGGATCCTTACAATCACCCCACGAGACAGGTACTATTATTACTGACATTTTACAGAAGAGGAAACCAAAACACAGATATTAAAGAATTTGCCCCATGTCCCATATCTGGGAGGTGGCAGAGGGAGGATATGAACCCAGTCAGTCAGGCTCCAGAGCCCTTTATGTCTTTCAAGCCTATTGCTCTCCATCTTATAAGGACATGAAAGCAGGTACTATAGGGGGTCAGAGCAGAGCACTGGCCTTAGGTAAAGTTCTCACTTGGGAGGATTGTATGAGCTCATTACCATCATTCAACAAGTACCTATAAAGTGCCTGCTATGTTCCAGGCAATATACAAGGCTTCAGGGATATAATGGTGAGCAAAAATAGACACATTGTTCCCATTTGTGGAGCTTCCAGTCTCAAGGGGAAGGGGAGTTTCAACAAATAAGCAATCCCCAAATATGTACACAGGCTGAGATGACAGTGAGGAAAGAGAGAAATGCTGCTGTAGGAAGACAGCTTAAGGGGACAACATGTGCAAAGGCCCTGGAGTGGAGAGAACATGGTGCCTTTGAGAACAGAAAAGCCAGTAAGTGTGGAGTAGAGTAGAGAGAGTGATGGGGGAAAGACAGGTAGCATCGCTGAATGATTTAGGGCAGGAGTAGGAATGTGTGTATAGAGGTAGGTGGGTGGTTAGATTCAGATTAGCATTTTAAAAAGGCTACTCTAGCTGCTGTGTGGGCGACAGAATGGAAGGCAGGAGTGAACAAAGTGGGTGCCTTTCAGAGGATATTGCAATAGTCTATGGTGTCTTGGCCTGGGGAAGTACGAGTCACCAGGACTGCAAGATCCAAATCATTTTTAGAATCCAAAATCGATAGGACTTGGTGAATACTTCAGATAGGACATTGATCGAGAGGGAGACATCTGCCCCGATTCCCAGCTCTCTAACTTGTCCCGGAGGTGAGGGCATTTGTTGAGATGGGAGCAGTGAACCGGGCTGTGAGGGGCTTCCCTTCGGTTCATCAAGAAGGTGCTGGGCAGTTGGTGCAGAATATGAATCTCAAGTGGTCATTAGTCCCATTTAGAATCAAAGACCAGAGATAAAGCCAAGTTCAAGCCAAGAGGTAATCATCAGGCAGGTTCCTTAATGGCACCAGATAAATTGAACCCTGGGCAGGAGAGACACTGATGACTGGAGCCCTGCTCAGTGAGAGCACACCCTGTCAGTTTTGAGATAAAAGGCGCTAGAGCTGGGCTCACTCCAGCAGGCTACAAGACCTAGTCAATACCTCGCTGCGCAGTGGGGGCTGATTTCAGAGCCACAGAGCCCTGAACACCTGCCCACCTGGATTTTTTAAAAGATTTTATTTATTTATTTGAGAGAGAGAGAGAGCACACAGAGGGAGAGGGAGAAGCAGACTCCCTGCTGAGCAGGGAGCCCTATGCGGCGCTCGATCCCAGGACCCCGGGATCATGACCTGAGCCAAAGGCAGATGCTTAACTGACTGAGCCACCCTGGTGCCCCTGCCCTCATGGATCTTAAAAGAAAGTCATGAAATTCCCTTTCACCTCATTTTACCTGAGTCCCCAACCCTGCATCAGAAGTCACCCAGTCAGCCAGGAGCAAGAATTCTCAACTGGGAGCAATGTTGACCCCAGGGAACTTTTGGCAAAGTCTGGAGAGAATTTTGGTTGTCACAACTGGGAGAGGAGTGCTACTGGCATCTAGTGGATACAGGTCAAGGATGCTATTAAACACCTTACAATGCACAGGGCAGCCCCCCACAATAAAGAACTGTCCAGGGGCGCCTGGTTGGCTTAGCCTTTAAGCGTCTGCCTTTGGCTCAGGTCATGATCCCAGGGTCCTGGGATCAAGCCCCATGTCGGGCTCCCTGCTCAGCCTGCTTCTCCCTCTCCTGCTCCCCCTGCTTGTGCACACACTCTCTCTGTGTCAAATAAATACAATCTTAAAAAAAAGAACTGTCCAGCCACAAATGTCAACAATGTCAAGGGTGAGAAACCTTGGCTTGATGCCAAGGCTTTGAAGTCAGAGAGACCTGGCTTTGCCACACATTGACCGGTTGATCTTGGGCAACTTGTCTGACCTCTCTGAGCCTTGATTTTTCCATCTGTCAAAGGGGGTGTCAATGGTAATACATACCTCAGGAAGATGATGTGAGAATTAAATGGGATAGCTGACCATAAAGAGCCTGAAGCAAAGGTCAGGCTCATCCTCCAAGTGAGCAGGAACTGAGCTGGGCTTGTTCTTGATCTACCTCCCAAACCCAAGTCCTCAGTATGCTGGAGAAGGGAAAGCAGAGTGGTTAAGAACAAGAATCCTGGAGTCAGAGTACCAGTTCTGAGTCTGGACTCAGTCTCCTACCAGCATTGAAACCTTGGGCAAATTGCCCACCTCTTGAGTCCCCCGTTTCCTCATCTGTGAAATGGGCATGTTCACAGTACCCACCACATATGGTGGTTATGAGGACTACCAGAATTAATCCTTGTAAATGTCTGAGCACGGGAGTTTGGCACATAGTGAGCACTTGATCAATGTGAACCAATCTTACAAAAGAAAAAGAATCACTGCTGCTTCATTTTCTAGTGGCAAGAAAGCTAGCAACCCAAACTGAAACTTTGCAACAAAGTTTCCAGGAGGGAAGCTCCATTCTCAAATACTCTGTCCATGGTCCCTATGAGAACTCTCATTGGTAAGGTGAAGATTAAATTAGACAGGGATTTTTCATTTCAGATGAAAGTCCTACTGTGCTAAGTACTAGTCAGGCAAGCCCGTCCTCTTTAGGAGTTTCTAGAGCATCCATCTCAATAGTAGATGTGGAATCTAAGGATCAAAGCATGTAAGTAAGTAACTTGTAGTTAGAGGCAGAGCACGTGCCGGGTCTCAGTACTTGAGAATACCAGCGGAGGCCACTTTCACAAGCACAGTAAGGGGTCGAGGTTCTTCTCACTCCTGAAATTCAGGGTGACATTTACCTCATTAACATTGTGAGGATTAATGCAATAATCCACGTTAATTCCTTGGCAAAGTGCAGGGCATATAGCAGGAACTAAATGTTAGCTATTATTTATGGTACTGGCACTTTTTTTTTAAAGATTTTATTTATTCATTTGAGAGAGAGAGAATGAGAGATAGAGAGCACGAGATGGAAGAGGGTCAGAGGGAGAAGCAGACTCCCCGCTGAGCAGGGAGCCCGATGCGGGACTTGATCCCGGGACTCCAGGATCATGACCTGAGCCGAAGGCAGTCGCCCAACCAACTGAGCCACCCAGGCGCCCCGGTACTGGCACTTTTTAAAGATCATGTAAAATAAATATCTGAGTCTCATAAAAGTACACTTCCAAAAGCTTACATCAAATCCCATAAAGCTAGAAATGAAATAGTATCTTTAAAATGTAACCCTGGCATAATGTAGTCATCTGGTTCTATTTGCTAATATTAGAGAGTTTTAATTTGTTTGTTTGTCTGTCTCTCTGTTTTCTAATGTCCATAAGTTGCTTATTGAGGCTCCAGATTCCAGGCAGGATCTCAAAGTATCTGCCCTTATGGTGTTAGGATGATAAGAAGGGCCCAAGGCAAAAAACAGGTGTTGCTGGGTGAAGACCACATGGACCAAACAATCTTGGGAAGTATCCTCAAGCCTTATCATGATGCCATTCAAGTGTTTTCTAAAACCAGATCAATAAGGCGGAATTGTGGTTACAGCCTTGAATCTTATAGACCCACATATGAGTCCAGGTCCTGCTCCTTATTGACTATGTAACTTTGAACAGGTTATCTCATCTATTTCTGTCTCAGTTTCCTTGGCTACAAACTAACAATGATGTTAGTACTAAATTCAGTACATGTTAAACATTTGCATTATTCAAAGAAATAGAAAATAGCAAGTTTAGGATTTAAGGTTGATAAACAAAAAAGAAAAACAGGTTTGAAGACGGAAGCCCACCAGTTATCTTCTTTGTCCCAAGCCCCAGCTCTGCCATTTGATTGTGAACCAGTTTCTTCATCTATAAAGGAGACCCATAACACCCAACTGAGATCACCAGTGGGCAAGCACTTACTTTGTTAGTAAGAAAGCAAAAGGGAGGGGCGTCTGGGTGGCTCAGTCGCTTCTGCTCTGGTCATGATTCCAGGGTCCTGAGATCGAGCCCTGCATCGGGCTCCCTGCTCAGCCAGAAGCCTGCTTCTCCCTATCCGGCTCCCCCTGCTTGTGTTCCCTCTCTCACTGTCTCTCTCTCTCTGTCAAATTAAATAAAATCTTAAAAAAAAAAAAAAGAAAGAAAGCAAAAGGGACGTGTTTGTTGTGGCTACCATCCCTTTTCAGAAAGAATTTTCACCATTCTGCAAATACTCATGGCCCTCACCATAATTTAAAAGCTTTGCCAGTCTCTCTCTTTCCTATTTTGTTCCATTCTACTTTTTCTAGTATTCTATTCTCTATATTTTAAAAAAAATTAAAAAGCTGATAGAAACCGAGTGGGTCATTTGCCCCCATTGCCAATTATTTCTGGATGTCCGCCTTTGGAGCACGTGGTAGAATTGCCCCACCCCCTTGTGGTTGAATGGAGCCACGTGACTAATTCTGGCCAGTGAGTTGTAAGCAGAATGTCAGGTGTCACTTCTAGGCCAGAGTATTTAATTGCCAGAGCCGTCTTCTCCAGAGCTACGGCTTTCCCTCTAGCAAGGTGACTTAGAGCGCTCCAGCCAGCAGCTGCTCCATCAGCCAGAGTCCCTGCATGACTATGATGAGCAGAACCTTCTGCACATCTGCATTGGCTGCACTGGCATGAAGCTTAGATGAAAAATTAATACGTGTTGTATCAAGCCACTGAGACCACAGGGCTTTAAAAGGGTTTTTTAAATTCAATAATCTTTTAAGGTGAAGTTAACTTTAATAATCTATTTTACTTAATCCAAAATAGCTAAAATATTATCATTTCAATTATTTTAAAATCAGTAATAAGATAAGTTACATTCTTTTTTACATATCAAGTCTTCATGGTCTAGTGTGTTTTTTACATTTACAGCACATTTCAATTGCGCCACAAGCCCCATGTGCCTGGTGCTACCGGCCTGGACAGCACAGCCGGAATGGCTAATGATCCTCATTTTGAAGCACACTATTCTAAGGCATCCTGAATACATAAATCTTTATCCTAGTCCAGAGGAGCTTTGGAAAAGGAAATCCAGTGTTTCATAAAGTAGGCTGTGGCTACATTTCTGGTACATTTTTCCTCATTAGTGTGAGGTGGGGTATTTTCCTTCCAGTGTTACAACTCCCTGCCACTTCCCTCCCTTTCACTCATTCACTCACCCCTACTCTCCCTCAAAGGGGGAAAAAAAAAAAAGACAAGGGTGTTTTCAAGTGGCCCAGCTTGATGGTAAAGAGAAAACTTGACTATTTAAAATGTTCTCAGTACCCACGGTATTCCAGGAGTAGAAATTCACTAAGCCCCGGGTAAGGGTGAGGGACGGTCAGTGCACTTTCTTCTCCATGGGATACTGTGGGCTTCAGGATCACGAGGGAGGGGAGGGAGGGGTGCGAGAAGGGTGGGGCTAAGGCATTAGGACTTGATCTCATATCCTGGGACAGAGAGAATTCCTTCTGACTTTGGATATTGTCTTGGAACTTATACTCAAGGATCAAGGGTTGCAGGTAAGTGTTAATTGCTTTTTTATTCATTTGTTACTATATGCGTGCTATTGTTGCTATATACAGCACCTGCTGCTTGGAAAATGTGCTTTTTGCGATTTACCAATATGTCAGGAGCATTTTTCCATGAAATTAAATATTCTTCTACCTCATCATTCTGACAGCCAGATAGTATTACTTAAATGGGTATACCGTAATTTATTTACCCAATCTGCTATTGTTGGACATTAAGGTCGTTTCCAATTGTTAATTGCGTTCGACAATAGCTCATTGCTCTCATAAATGCCTCAGCTCCTGCAGAAGGCACAGGCAGAGGACACATGCAGATGGAGGAAGGCATGATCATCCCAAGTCGTCCTTCTGGCAAACTGGGGTTTTACCACATAGGAGGCCAACTTCTGGAGGGGTGGTGAGGAGGGCACGGCCTTCTCGGGACACTGCCAGGAGAGCTGTGCAAGATGAAAAGAGTGTTGGAGACAGAGGCTTGTGAGAGGTCCCAGGTCCTGCCTACTTCGTTGCTCTGTGGACACCGTCACTGAGCCTCAGTTCCCTCATTGGGAAAACGAGGGTAATAAGTGGCCCCTTGGTATTGTTGCAAAGATTAAATCAGACTGACTATGAAATCTGGTTAAATAAGACAGATGGAGCATGCGCACACCCAACTCGGCTCCCTCCTGACGCTCCACTAACACAGAGGCAAAATGGATTTTGTTCAAGGCAAAAAACCGCAAGGATAATTAGCACAAAGAGATAACGTTAACAAAATTTGGAAGGCAGAAAAGCAGATCAATGGATTGTAGCTTAGAGGAACCAAGGACCAGTGGGGAAAGCTGGAAGTAACCCCACTTACATGATAGGAGCCCCCAAAGGCTCAGTAGTTACCTACAGAGGCCAACAGAAGGAGGAGCTAAACAGGAGAGTGGTCCCTTCCCTTCCTTGCCCTGCCCTGTACCCGGTTCCTGCTTCTGGACAGACAACCAGGGTCAGGGCCTGAGGACAGGTGGGAGAAAGGCTGTCCCTCCCGTGGGCATGTGCAGCCCACCCTGTGCCAGGCCCCATGTGCCCGTGGCGGCAGAGGACAGCAGACACAGAAGCAGACTCTCCTGGGAGGGGGGCTCTGCAGGACCTAGCAGAAAGGCCAACTTGCTCTGGCGAGTCAGAGATAGAGATCAAAGGGGGGTGGGACATGGGTCTGGTGGGCTGCCCCAACTGCCCATGTTAAGATGGGGGCTCTGAAGCCCAAGAGGAAGGGCCTTGCCCCAAACGCACACTCTTTAGCCTGTCCCTGCCCATGTCCCCAGCCCAGCTCTCCCTGCGCTTCCCTTTTGCCACCCAGGCAGACAGTGGCCTCCTCCAGTTCTTCTCCAGGTGCTTTCTCTTCAGCCTGTTGCTCAGATAAGGGTAGGGAGTATCCTGCTCAGCCAGTCGCTGGGCCCAGGATCCCCAGTTTGGGTCCCTCTCGCTCCTCCATCAGGTCACTCCCACCCTCCTGGCAGCACCGCCCCCATCCCTTCTGGGAAATCACCACTGAGTGCTCTTCTCAGAAACTCCTATTCCCAATCCGATGGCACATATGGTTTAACCCTCCCGGAGGGAGACGTGCTTTCCTAACCATCTGAAAAGAAACAAGTTTCCAAAGACCAAAGGATTGTAGCTATAATGGTGGAAACCTAGAGGCAGTGGGACCGATCAGGTGGACAGAGGAGCGCCGCTCAAACCATACTTGTAGATAGTCATGTCAAATGGGCTAAGGGGAAAATAGAGGGAAAGGTATTCCTTGACCTGTCTGCTCACCTCAAGTCAAATGCCTTTGGCAGAGGCAGGGAGGGCTCATATGCCCCCCAGGAGAGGGGCAAGGTGGACAAGGGCTGCGATTTAGCAAATAAAAACACAGTAAGTCCAATTACATTTGAATTTCTGATAAGCAACACTGATTCCTTTTTTTTTTTTTAAGTTTATTCATTTAAGTAATCTCTACATCCAACATGGGGCTCAAACTCATGACCTTGAGATCAAGAGCTGCACACTCCTCCAACTGAGCCAGCCAGGTGCCCCTAACAGATAATTTCTACTATAAGTGTGCTCTGTGCAATATTTGGGACATACATATACTAACAGATTACTCAGTAGTTATGTCTGGAGTTCGCATTTAATGGGACTTCCTGTATTTGATCTGGCAACTCTACCTGCCCCTAGCACAGGGCCTAGCACATAGCAGTGCTCCGTGAAGGAGGGATTTGTTTGAGCTTTGAGCTGGATGGGAAATCACAATGTTCTATCTCACTGGGTCAGAGTGGACTTTCCAGTCACTGGAAGTGAGTTTTAATTACCAAAATGAAACTGTTATTTAACCCAAAGAGACCAGAAAGTCATGGATCTGCCTGACTGTCATCAAGAGTCAAGGAAGGAAAAAGTGCCTTTGACAGAAGAAGTTTGCAGGTGGAGAAGAAAAATAAGGCCATTTTTTCCTCATACCCCATTGGTTCCAGTCTATTACATTCATTCATTGCAAAAACTATTTATTGCATGCACACCCTACTGTGTGCCAGGCACTGTTCAATAAACCAATGGTATTACTATGATCATCTTCTTATTACCTCCATTTGATTGAAGAGGGAAAGTGAAGTCTAGAGCATTTAGGTGACTTGCCCAAAGTAACACAGCAGGTAGGGGAGGAATGGGGGACTCACACCCAATGTATCTGACACCTGAGCCCTTGCTCCTTCCCCTTTATGCCTCCGTAGAGGTATGAAGCACTGAGTATCAGGGGCCCTGAGAGTAGCAGGAACAGATCGGGTAAAGCCCACCTAGATGACCCTGAGCCATCACCCAGCATTACAGTTTTATCTCCTAAGTATCTCTGAGCCACCCGTTTTGCTCCCTTTGAATTACTACCCCTCTCCCCCAGCCCAAACCACAACCTCAACAATAGGTGAGTCAGGCTGGCTCACCTCTCCAGTCTGTTCTCCACACAGCAGGCAGGATGGTCCGTGTGAAAGGTAAATGCTAACATGTCACCTTCCTGCCTAATACGTTTCCACAGTTTCCCTCTGCTCTGGGATGATAACAAAACTCCTGATCATGGCCAACCAGGTTCCATGTAATCTACTCCTGCTGACCTGCCCAGCTTCATCTCGCTTCCTCTTACTCCCTCTGCCTGCATCAGTCGGTATTTTGGTTATCTGTTGCTGCATAACAAATCACCCTGAGATGTAGTGCCTTAAAACCACACCTGTTTGTTACCTCTTGTGCTTCTTGGGCTTGACTAGGCTCAGCTGTGTGGTTCTTCTGAGACTGACGTCATCTGGAGGTGTGGCCTCCAAGATGCTCACTCACCAGTCTGGTGATGGAAACTGGCTGTTTCCTAGGAGTTTGACTGGCGCTGTGGACCAGAGGCTACATATGGCCTCTCCATGTGGCTTGGGATTCTCACAGCATGCCAGCTGGAGTGTCTCAAAAGTGAGCATTCCAGAAGGTAAAAAGCAGCAACGTCTAGCTCTTAACTTCAAGGCTAGGCCTGGAATAGAGTACCATGTGTGCCGCTATCTTTTGGTTAAGAAGTCACAGGTCCAGCCCAGGTTGAAGGGGAGGAAAAGCAGCTCCATTGCTTGATGGGGAAGAATTGGTGGCCCTCTTTGATCCACCGCAGCTGGTCTCAGCTTCTGATCACAGAAACCGCTCCAGTTCATTAAAGCAGAAAGGAATTTAATCCAGGGGAAAGTACCTACAGCACTGTAGGGAGGGCTGGAGAGGCGGGTTCTTGGCTGAGCTTCTGGAAATGATCCCCAGATGACACTGCAGCCTCTGCCATGATCAAGCAGCTGGGAAATCAGGATGCTGGCACCACTGCTGCTGGTTCCAGGACTAAACTCTACCCTGATCCCCTCTCTGAGAGAATGGGGGCCCCAAACTCTTTGCAGATGAGGGTCTAGACACTGGGCCCTGTGCACTAGCTGCTGCAGAAAAATAAAGTCTCCTCACCTCTAAGTCTCCTCGCCCCAGGATCAGAGAGGCATGACTTTGCCCTATAGTGTTAATGTCTGTGGTGCATCCGTGGTGATAGGACCTAATTCACATCTGGAGGCCTGGCTTCAGAAGTCTAGCTTCTTGGTCTTTCTAGTACAGGAAATCACACTACAAAAGATGCTGATCAAGCCAAGTTACAGTATCTCCACCCTCCTGGGCCTTCTTCCAGGCCCTAGGAATTGCTCTACGTCCTCTTCCTATTAGTTTATATCTCCATTTTATGGATGAGGAAACTGAGGCCCAGTGAGGTTAAGTAATTTGCCCAAGAACACACTACCAGTAAACAGGGTGGCTGGAATTTGAACTCAGGCAGCCTGACTCCAGAGTCTGCTCTTAACAACTGCATTATGTCATGCAAAGACAAGTTCACCTGTGTTAAAAGGCCTACAGCCAACCTATAAATAAACAAGGGTGATGCTTCAGCAAATGTTGATAAGCCCAGAGAACTCTGAGAGTGACAGGCGGTGCAGGTGGAAGGTCTCAGGACAGGGTCAGGTGCTGTGGAGCTTGGCCCCTATCCCCAGAGAACATCGATAGGCTTGAGTTTCAAATACACCTGAGCTAGATTTCCACAGAACCCTGACACTTCTACCCTCCACTAGGAAGCAGAGAGCAATTTGCACTGTGTATCAAGGTCGGCCTCTCATGCCTCTCCCAAGAGGGATTATCAATTTCAACAGCAAAACCCACAATCACAGTGAACAAAGTGTGCTCAGTTCTCATAACTTTAACAGGCAGAATTTTGTAGAGCAAAGAGACAGCTGTTAAGGAGAGAGAGCCATCATAAAGGAAGGGCTTGGGGTAAAATTGGTGCCCCTGCTTGCCTCCCCTTGGCCGCCAGGGCCCAGTGAAGGGAGTCCAGGAGTCCAGAGGACCACATCTGATTTTTGAAAATGTAGTATGTCCTCAGTCCATAAGCAGTGAATGGGATCGCTTGCCCTCCCTAAGCTAGGCCTGGGATGCCTCAGGGTAAAAGAATGGCATTCCCTCTTCCCCAGCCACCACAGCTCAAGTTCCTCTAAGGTCAGCAGATGCTCAGCAGAGGAAAAAGACAAGACCGGAAAACCCTGGTTAGCAAACCTGCTCTGCCACTCACCTGCTGTATGACTTTGGGCAAGAACCTTCTCTCTCTGAACCTATTCCTTGTCCACGAAATGAGGGTGTTGGATGAGAGCAAAGGATTTAAACTTTGCTTCTTAGCACCAGAAACCTTTGTTCAAAAAAAAAAAAAAAATCTTACAGGGTGCCTAGGTGGCTCAGTCGGTTAAATGTCAGATTCTTGATCTCAGCTCAGGTCTCGATCTCAGGGTTGTGAGTTCAAGCCCCGCTTAAAAAAAAAAGAAGTCTTACATGTCCCATCCTCTAGGAAATAGGGTTGTAGGAACTAAGAGACCAGACCACTTACAACCCCCTCTTCTGTGAAGCCCATGTCCTTGAGTGAAAAGCCACTCAAGGAAATGATGTCTTAGGATGCCTCAAGTCCTGCCATTTGGAAATCCGTGAGTAGTTTGTGGGGACTAAGGGATTTAGCTTGGGAAAGAGAAGTTTCCTAGTACTGTGACTGGTTCACACTGTGACTTTGCCCACTCTGGACCCCAGCTTTCCCATCTAGAAGCTGAAAGCTCAGATGGTCTCTGCAGTCCCTTCCAGGGGTCTCTGCAGTCCCTTCCAGTTTTGACAATCTGGTAAGGTTATGGTAAATAAAACCCACGGTGGGGAGAAGGGTGTGAGGGGAAGAGGTCACGAACAACAAGAATAAGGTGATTTTCAGAGCTTCCGTTTAGGGACAAGGGCAGCTCAGAGAGAACTGAAGCTTGTAAGAGGCAATGAACCCCAAGTCAGAGCTCAGTAAAAGAGGTCATGGTCACGGCTTCTATTTTAGGAAGAACACAACCAGGCGTTAAGACAGTAAGTGTGGAATTTAATGTGTGGGATGGATAGATAGATGGAAGGGTAGATGGATGGATGGATGGATGGATGGATGGATAGGTAGACAAAGGAATGGATGGGGAATGTTCAGTAGAGTATTCAGGTGGAGGGAGTGAGTGCACATACTTGGTAGATGAGACAGGTGCATATATTCAGGTAAATGGAAGGCAGGTGAGCAAATGGGTAAGTGAATGGGATCTGTGAGTGGGTGAGCAGACATGCAAAAAGGTGGGTGGGCATAGGGACAGGCAGGTAGATGCCCAGGTGGTTGGATGGGTGGGTGGGTTTTCCAATGTAGGAAGGCTTAGGGGATAAAATTTGATTGATTGGTTTGTTCAGTTTTCTTGGCCATTTACTCCATTTCCTCTTCCATACTCTACTCCCATTCAGTCACAGACACCCGAAACATTTACAGCGAGTTTCTCAATGTGTGGAAATTGTACCAGTGGTCGTGCATAAAATTATTTTATGTAGTTATAAAAGATTCTTAGAAGAAATCCAGACACAGCTTGAAGTAACCTGAATCACACAGCAAGGAAGATATTCCCTTTGACTCCTCTTTCCATCTTTCTGATGATTACGTCAAGGAGAAAGTCCCACCTGGTGCTATTGTGTCTTTAGCACCTTGCTGATACTTTAATCTCCCTTTTTAACAAGAAAAGATCAGAGCCTTAGGCAGGCAATGGGATGTAACAATATTTCATTTTCATTAGGTTTCATTTTACTGTCACTTTGTATATTTGACACAAATTAGGATCGTATTACAAAGAGTTTCCCTTTTAAATGAATGCATATACACAAAATGAGTCAGTTACATGTAAAATATTCTGTGAACAGTCTTGATCACTGGGACAAGAGATGCTGGATATGGTGAGAAAACACTGGTGTGCAGAAGTGCAATCTGGTTATGTTATTCCAAGCTCAGCATCTGCTCCCGATCCTTCATGAGGGGACCCCTGCCCAGCCCACCACCCAGCCTCTACTGCATCCCTTCTCCCCTTGCCATTCTGGTCCAGTCCCACACAATTTCTTTACCTTCTTCCAACTTGCTGGGTTCTCTCTCGCTTTCAGGCTTTTGAACCTGTATATCCCTCTGCCCAGAACTCAGTCCTTCCCCGCACTTGGAGGATTCCCACTCAGCGCTCAGGTCTTAGTGAGATGCAGCCTCATGCAGGAAGCCTTTGCTCATCCTCCCAGCAGGGTTATATGCTGTCCTCGCTGCCCCCAGAGCATCCTGCGTGCCCCCATTGCACCAGCCAGCCTGCAGTGGAGAAACTGCCTGGTTAGCTATCAGCGCTGCCTGTTAGAAGGGGAGCTGGTTGAGGACAGGGACTCTGTCCAGGTCACCCCTCCCTTATTTGTCCATTTTACCGAGAGCCTACTCAAGTGCCAGGCACTCTTCTAGCAGATACAGCAGTAAATGGGACAGAAAAAGTCGCTATCCTCATTTTAGAGGGGGAGTTGGACACAAAGAATTGTTTTTTTAAAAGCCGTATCTATTATATATACAATTTCAGGTTGTACGAAGTCCCTTCAATAAATTAAAATGGAGTTAGGGAACTAAGAGAGAGAGAGAGAGAGAGAGAGAGAGAGAGAGAGAGAGAGAGATGAGCAGTGATGGGGACAGCGACTGCTATTTTAGATTGGGGCCAGGAAAGCCCTGTCTGAGGAGGTGACATTTGTACAGAAACCTGAAGGAAGTGAGGGAAAGAAGGACAATGGAAGGGGGGAGCCTTTGAGGTGTGTTCGCCTAATTTGGCGTGTTTAGGGAACATCTAAGGGGTAGGAGTAGCTGGGAGCAGCGTGAGCTTCCAGGAAGCAGCAAGCCTGGACAGTGGCCCCCACTCTGGGACTCAGGGAGCAGGCTGCCCTAGGAATGAGGCTGCCTTGAGCAAACAGAAAGGAGGATGCCTTCTTTGCCTGCACGCCAGCCTACCCTGAGCCCTGCCGGGGAGACCGCCAACATTTGTAGACGTACTTCCTGTTAACATTTACCTTGGCTGAATGTTTATTAATCGGGTCTATTAATAGACCTTTTTTTTTTCTTTGCCATTCCTAAGGAATAACTCCTGGAAGAAGCATTTTTTTCCCCCAAGTATCCTCTATCTTGAATAATGCTTTAGGTTTGTAAATGGCTTTTCTGTCCCTTATTTACTGATCTGTGTATTTATCCATATGGCACCCATACAATTTATTAAGCAGGGAACCAGACCAACTCAGCTCCTACCCTCATGAGGTGTGTACTCTTATGAGAGACAAGCCTGGGGGGGGGGCTCTCACTTTTGGTGGCTCAGCAGAGGGCTGCCTTGGCTGGACCAGGCCGGTCTGCCAGGAGCCGTCCACGTCCGCTTTGGCAAATGTTGGTGTTCCTGCATGCCGAGACCTTCGAGGCTCTCCCCAAATCCTCGGGGAGCTGCTCACGGCCACACATCCCTCGATGTATTTCTTATTACTTAGAGAAATTGCATGTCCTCTCCTCCCTCTTAGCCCAAGAGTGATGGGTAGGTCTTCTCCTGGAGACCGTTGCACGTCCGGCCCACTGGCTACTGGTGGGACCCTCTCTGCTGGAACACTGGCCATGTTGAGGACCACGCTGAGGATCTTGAGAGTTCCAGGGGCTGTGGACACTCTACTACTTCTCTGCCTCTCAATTCCTCCCTGGTGATCTCAATCTGCCCCAAGGGGTGCTAGTGCTGTGTGTGCATGCCCCCTTGCACAAGAACTCTAGTGGAAGTAGGCAGGAAATGGGCAAGTGCCCTAAATTATTACGAGTGTTACATAGGAGATGACCAGGCGCCGTGGGAGTGACTTAGGACTTGGACTAGGGGTGTCACAGGCTGGGTTCTCTGGAGGCAGAAGTTTAGACGGAGGTCAGCATGTAGGTGCTTATTAGGGAGTGTTCGGAGATCAACACCCGTGGAAGGGAGGGGACAGAAACTGGGTGGGAGGAAAGGGGAGACCCCAGTACTGGTCCAAGGACCTCAGCTACCCCTACGGGAGCAGTGGAGTGAGAACAGCCCTTCAGATTCATCCTGAGTTGGTTGGGATGTCTGGGAGGAGTTCTTTGATTCTCCCTCCTGCCAGTGGTCACTGAGCAGTCCCCAGACACAGGCAGCCCTGAACGGGATGGTGGCTGAAGGGTGCAGGCTGTCTGCGGGAAGCACCCCGGACCCAGAACATTGAGTCTTTCATTGAGGGGCGATCTGCATGGTGCATCTTATGTCCACCACAAGGAGCTTCAGGATGACTTCCTAGAGGAAGGGGCATTCCATCTTGGGGATGCAGGGGTGAGCAAGGAAAGAATAGCTGTTCAGGCAAAGGAGACAGTACCTAAGAAAAATCGAAAGGCAAGATGGACAACAGTGTTCTCAAGGAGCTACACATCCCATGAGGAAAGCAGTCAGTCCATTTTAAGGTGAAGAAACCACCTCACCAAGGCCAGTGGACTCGCCCAAAGTAAGATTACAGGAGCACCTGGGTGGCTCAGTCATTAAGCGTCTGCCTTCGGCTCAGGTCATGATCGTGGGGTCCTGGGATCGAACCCCACATCGGCTCCTGGTTCAGTGGGGAGACTGCTTCTCCCTCTCCCACTCCCCCTGCTTGTGTTCCCTCTCTCGCTGTGTCTCTCTCTGTGTCTCTCTCTGTCAAATAAATAAATAAAATCTTAAAACACACACACACACACACACACACACACACACAACAAAAAAACAAAGCAAGATTACAGCAAATGAGGGGCGCCTGGGTGGCTCAGATGGTTAAGCGTCTGCCTTCGGCTCAAGTCATGATCCCAGGGTCCTGGGATCGAGTCCCACATCGGGCTCCCTGCTCAGTGGGGAGCCTGCTTCTCCCTCTGCCTCTCTCTCTCTGCCTCTCATGAATAAATAAATAAAATCTTTAAAAAAAAAAAGATTACAGCAAATGAGAGAGTCCGGATTAGAATCTGGGCTGCGCATCCCAATTCCAGAGCCCTCCCACACCCCACTCCCATTTGGATGCCAGTCCTTGTCAGTCTCTTCGGTGAGGTGGTCGCTGTCAGTCTCTGGTCTCCCCTCGGCGCCTGCGCACACTGTGCCTAAAGCTCTGCCTGGGGAAACTCGAACATTCCCTCTTGTTCCAGCACCGATTCTGCCGTCTGAAGGGATCCTGGCTCCCGCTTGGGTTAGGTTTCAGGTCAAGGGTTGACTTGTTGTTTGGAAATTTGAGATCAGTCTGTGGCCATGGTCACAGTTCAGCCAAGGACAGAGATCAGGACTGAAGTTAGGGCTGGATAATGATTGAGTTTCTGACCAGAGCCAAGATTTAGTTAGGGATTAGGTTTAGAGCTTCATCTATAATAAGAGCTCAACATGGAACCAGGGTCAGGGAATGGTCTGGAATTGGGTCAGAACTCAGCCTAGAACTGGAGTCAAAGAACAGTCTCGAAAAAAGATCGGGGCTCAGTCTTAGAATAAGGCCAGGGCCCAGTCGGAACCAGGACCAGGGCTCAGTCTAGGGACTATGATCAGGGCTTAGCACGAAGATCCGGGCAAGGCTCTGTCTAGGGGCTGGTTTGGGTCTTGGCCTGGAAACAGAGTCAGGGTTAAGCCTCCGGCTGGGGCTCGGGGATGGGAATCTGTCTGGGATGGACTGAGGACCGGCAGGCCTCTGACTTCCCAGCCTCTCAGCCTGAGACCTGCCCAGGGTGCAGGAGGCAGGAGAAGCCTGGTGGAGAGAGACACACCCTGCCCTCAGCCCAGCTGAGGCTCCACCCCTGCTGCAGTGCGGTGCTCCCGATCACCTAACTCATCCCCCTCCCTCTCGCCTCCCTTGGCCCAGCATTTGCAAGCACATGTGGGTACGCAGTATATGGGAAGGAGGGATCCAGGTATGAGGCCCTTGGGAATGCTGTGGCACTGCTAAAGTCTGGTGTTTGCAGGGAATGGTCTGCACAGATCAGATGGGACCCCGGGGGAAATCAGAGTTAGCTCCCAGGAAGGCACAGAGGTGGGTGCAGGGAAGGGGGGTGGTGCAGGCTGCACCCCCCCCCAGCCTATCATGAGAGCCCCAGGGCCACCAGCCTACAGAAATCTGGGCCTCTGCCTCGACTGCCTGCTGTGAGTCCCTCGGGACTGGCCCTGCCCAGACCCCTGGGAGGATGACCACCAGGATAGAGGAAAGAGCCCTGGGCTGGATCTGGGGGGCCTGGGCACCACTGCCTCGCTTCCTGTCTCTGAGCCATCTGTAAAATGGAGATTAAATAAATGAAGAAGGGTGAGTATTTGACAAAGGAGGAAACTGACAATCAAAGGGCGGGGACTGATCCTGGCTCACAGCCCAGTGAGGGACTGTGTGGGGGCCAGAACCCAGGCCTTCCAGCCCCACAGTCCTTATTGCTCTTGCCAGCCTCTTTTGTCTCTGAGAGCGGCCAACAGTCTGCTCCTATCCCACCCCATGCAGGCTCCCAGGGAAAGGCAGTATAAGAGAAAGAATGGATAGGGTGCAGTACAGACACCCCACTTGGGTCTCTCTTTTCACACAGGGACCCCTCCTAAGCCTGTGGGAGAGATGCCACATTATCCTGCGTTATCTTGGAAGTAAGAAGGTCCCTGCTAGGAGGTGACGTTGGCATCTCCCTCCTGGGAATAGTCGTTGGTGGGGCAGATTTGTTCTGGGCCCACCTGAGCAGGGCAGGAGAGAAGCAGAGAGGAACAGCAGGTTGGAAAGAACTGGCGAGGGGGCAGCCTGCATGCCTGCTCCTTGCTGAGGGTCAGTAGATGCTACAGAAAAGAGCCAGGCTTGCACCATCTTTGGTACCCATCCAAGAAGGCATCCCCCCACACAAGGGTCCCAAAACAGGAACCATGGGGCAGACTGCTGCAGGCAGGAGCTGGGGAGAGGAGGTGATGGAGGAGCCAGATATCCACATCAGGGGACTGTAGAGGCCGGGGCTCCCAGGACCCCCAAAGAGCACACTCACGTGCCCAGCAGAGAGCCAGCATTCAGACACCTGCCCCGCTGAGGGCACCGGCAGCTGGCAGGATCACTCCACAGGGAGGAGCCCGGCCACGGTGGGTAACAAGGAGATGTTGTCTCCTGAGCCCTGATTCCCTCAGCCTCTGCATCTGTGCCTTAACAACAGAGAGGGGGGAATGAAGCCCCTGCTACCATGTGGATGCACGTCGGAACCATAGTGCTCAGTGCAAACAGCCAGACGCAAAAGGCCACATTTCAGATGATTCCATATATATGAAATGTCCAGAACAGGTAGATCCACAGATAGAATGTAGATTGGCAGTTGGCTAAGGTGGGGGGCCGGTAGTGGAGGGCTTCCAGTGGAGAGGGGATATTTTGGGGGGGATGAAAAGGTTCGAAAGTGGATTGTGATGCTGATTGCACAACTCTGTGACTATACTAAAATTCATGTGTGCACTTTAAACGGGTGAATTGTATGTTATGTGAATTATATCTCAATACTGCTGTTATTTAAAAATGGAGGTGGATTTCTTTGGGGGTGATGCTAAAGTTCTGGAGATGAACGGGGGTGATGGCTACACAAGGCCGAGTGTGCTTAATGCCAGGGGGCCAGTACACTTCCACATGGCCAAAATGATAGATTTTATGTTAGGTACATTTTACCGCCAATTTCAAACAAATAAAAATTTAAATTTAAATTTGAAAAAAATGGCAGGGGAGGTAAGTATCCCGAACAAGAGTACGTACTCCCAAATACTCCAAGATACTGGGGACCAAAGAAGAACCCATGCTGCACACACACACGCTCACACTCACTCACATACACTCACACTCACACACACGCACACCCACACTCCAAGTCCCACAAGTCTGTCATCTGGAGACAAAGGAAGGGAAAGCTTTGAATTGCCCCTGGGATGAGGATCTCCGACAGATGGTCGTGAAATAACAGTGTGACCATGACACCCTGGGATCTGCCACTAAACAGTTGGGGCCCGTGACTGGAGAAAAATTAAACGGTTTCCTGTTAATACCCCTATAATCAGGGAGCTCATCAAACTGGCTACAGATGCTCAATGTCAGCTCCCCATGGAGCATAAACTCCTTGACGGCAGGGACCACTGGGTCTGGCTGTCGCCTGGGGCCCAGCACAGAGCCGAACACATCAGAGGTCCTCAGTCAACATCTGGGGAAAGAATGAAGAGCCTCCCCCATTAGAGAAGAAACTGAGGCCCAGGGAGGCCATGGCCCTGCGAAGGGCCACACAACCAGGGAAAGGGGGCGGCCAGGACCCGAATTCAGATTTCCATCTCCTGAAGTGCAGGCCCCTGACAGGCAGAACTGAACTCCACGGACAGTGCCTCTCCAGCTGTGTACATCTGTTGGCCTCAGTGGGAGGAGGCAATCTCCCAGGAGGCTGGCCCAGGACTCAAACCTACAGGACAGAACAACAGAAGGCACTTCCAACGGGTCGGGTTGGCAGCCCAGCACTAAGCCTGGGTCCCCATAGGACTGCCTCCTCCTACCTGACTCTGGGAGCTGCGTTCCCCAGGCCACACGTCACACTGTCACTCTAATTCCTCCTGGCTGGGAGGCAGGAGCCCTGGGATACCGTCCTGGTCAGCTGCTCTCTGGGGGATGAACTCAGCAGGTCCCTGCCCCTCTCTGGGCCTCAACTTCCCCTTCCAGGGGATCAGCTTCCATCCAGTTCTGTTAGTTCCAATCTGGCTTTGCTGACACTGACCTCTTAGAACACTCAGCCCTGCCTAGTCTGAGGGAAGTGACATCCTACCCTTAGATGCCCTAGTCCAACCCTGCACACACAACCTCCCGAGAGCTGAAAGAGATGTCAGGCCACTTGAAGGATCCCCCAATCTAAGGAGGGCGAGCACCTCAGGTTCAGAAACTCCTAGTCCAATGGGGGAGACCTGGGCCACCAGCAGGAGGCCCCTGTGCCAATGCTTGGGCTCTGGCTGGCTTCTCTCTATCTTTTTGGAGATTGATTGATTTAGCGTGCAAGTAGGGGGAGAGGCAGAGGGAGAAGGAGAGAGAGAATCTCAAGCAGACTCCACGCTGAGCGCAGAGCCCAATGTGGGGCTCGGTCTCACGACCCTGAGATCAGGACCTGAGCTGAAAGCAAGAGTCAGAGGTTTAACCGACCAAGCCCCCCAGGCGCCCCTTCTCTCTGTTTTTCAGATACAGCTCTCCTCTTCCCACTCACAGGCTTAGGGGCTCACACCTGTTTCTCAGAAAGCAGCATCTCTCTCAGTTTACACAGCAGTAGATGCCACTTCACGACAGACGGCCCCTACTGCGGCCTGACAGAAAGCACATGTTCCTGATACACTGTTTGCTTTGAGAGAGAAGCTCTCTGGCTCATCTGTGTCTGTCACAGTCCCCGGAATGGTGCCACCTTGATCCAGGCAAGCCAAGAGCAGGGGGGTCTAGAATTGGGAGGTGCTCAGACCAGACAGGCTCCTTCCACCTGTGCGAGACCCAAAGACCCAGGCTGGCCTAAATTCAGGACAACCCCTCCAGGAGCCTGGCTCTGAAACGTCTGGCATCCATGGTGCACAGCCTGGTCCTCACAGGACCCCTCAAAAGTCTGGGTTTCTTACTGATGAAGAAACTCAGAGCTTGTTTCCCCAGCTACAAAATGAGGTTGATAAAAGTAACACCCTTCAAAAGATAATTGTGAAAGATTCCATTGAGGAAAGGCAGGCAAAAATGTTAGCATGTTGCCTAGCTGAGGGTAACATTTGCTGTTTTATGGGGTTTTCTCCCCCTTGCTCAGCATTCAAACCCCTTTCTTGTTTGCAGGACTATCTCATGGGAGGCAGCTGTCCTCCCAGTGCAGAGGCTGAGCCTCGCTGGGTCAGCCAGGAGCAGGCATGGGACTGGACTCCATCAGGCAGGAGCCGGCCCTGAATTCAGGGACGACTAAGGTGGCGCGGAGGACAGTGCAGATCATTCATGGGGCACGGCAGCCACGCCCAGGCTGTGACGTCCGGCGATCGTGGCCCACAGCACCGAAACCACGCATCTCCTCCCGGGGCCCCTTGATGCGTCCTAAGCTGCCCGCCTCCTTCCACATCTGCCCTTTCCCTGAGCCGGGTTGGTGTCCTTCCAACAAATTCCTGTCCTGCTTCAATTAGTGAGCGTCAGTCTCCACTGTTTTCCCCTGGGGAACTTGACTGGTTTGGAAATTGGTCTGAGGGGGTGGGTTTCAGACAACATACCCTCAGGGAAATGGGGGAAATAATGATCTGGTCTAGCTGGGACTGAAGGTAGCAAAAATCCAGTTAGTATCCAGGGATGGGAATCTAGCAGGCTGTGGTATGTAGTGGTGAAACAGCTAATTAAATTAAATTAATGAATTACATTATGGCCTGTGGCCATCTGGAAAAAAGTGCCATTGAAGGCAGAGCTTGGAGGGGCCAGATTTGCTACTGCCATTGAGCACATGAATGGCATGAAGATTTTAAAGATCGGTTGGCTGCTTCCATGACACTGGACAATTAAAAGAATAACAGCTTTAATCCCTACATTCTTGGCTCAAGGCATGGACTGGAGCCTAGGAACTTCTTTTACAGCTGCGCTAGAAATTCTCTTATCTTTTACTGCAGCAGAATGAAGTTGGAGGAAAACTACATGCAAACGTGATCCTTTGCATTTTGCCCAGATGCACTGGCGGCTAAGCACCCAGCCTCCTCTTCCTCAGGTGCACGGATGCGGATGGGTCACGGCTGCTCCTGGGACCTCTTCTCTTCCTGCTCCATGTCCTGCAGCGTGTGGGGTGCATTTGGCCACAAGTGGCTGAACACCCTGGGAAAGTGGAGGCCCGGGGCAGGTGGGCCCCTGGGCACAGCCCGGCTCCCAGCGGCTCCCAGTGGTTCCCAGCGGCTCCCAGAGCTGTCAGAGAGGCCACTGCTGTTCTCTCAGCTCTGCCTTCCTCGGGGTTGGCTTCATCTGGCAGGGCTGGACCTCGCTTATGCTGGCTTGCAGAGCTGATTGCATGCACTCCGTGTCTGCGTTCGGTGATGTCCTGTCGCAGCTTGAAAGTGGCCGCGGAGGGGATATTTACACCCTGGAAATCCGCAAACGCTACCCAACAGCACCTTCTTTTCTGTAAGGGGGAGAGGTGGTATAGCAGCCCACGACTGGCTTCCTGCTAGGTCTGGTGTCCTGAGGGGTGGCAAGGGGGCCACTGGCTTCTTTGTGTTTGTACCAGAGAGGGAGAGGGGGAGTGACGGAGGGAGGGAGGGAGGATCTCTCTCCCCTGACCGTGGAACCAGGTCGGCTTTTCGGCCTCACTGAGCACCTGCACCAGGCGGAATGCTATGACCAGACTGGCTGAGTCTCTCCAGATCCCTCTCTGGAGCTGGAGTGCGGGGTCAGCTGCCCAGAAGAGCATGGGCTGTGTTGAGGGCAGATCTCTGAACAAAATGGGTCCTTCAGGGAAGGAGGAAAAGAGGGAATGTAGAGGATGAGTGGCAGGATGGGTACCCACCACACCCTCTTAGGATGCCCAGTGGCACCCGTGGCTTCCCTGACCACCACCAGAGCTAGGCCCCGCCCAGCCTCGTGTAACTGATCACGACCGGACATCTGCACTTGGGCGGTAAGAAAGACAGAGCTAACAGCTAGAGCACAGAGCGCTGGCCTTGTACCAGCTGCTGTTCCCAGTGCTTTACATGTATCAGCGCATCTAACCACAGAAGAGCCCGTACGAGGTGGGTGCTGTTGTTGCCCCCATCCACAGATGAGGAAAACGAGGCTCAGAGGGGGAGCATAACTTGCCAGAGGCCACAGTGGTGGCACCAGGATGGGGAACCAGCTACCCGGCTCCAGGTCCTGGCTCCGAAACTCTACTCTACCCTGCCCCCACCCCGGCCCCCATAGGAGCCTCAAACTCATTGCCTTCTCTCCAAACCTGCTTAAAGCCCTTCCCCTCCTCGTCAACTCCAAGTCAGTGTTCAGGTGTCACCAAAGGCATCCCTGTTCTCTAACCGCATGCCAGGCTAACGCCCTCTCCATGGCTGGCACAGCGCGCTCTGCCTCCCCCATCGGAGCCCCGAGCACCGGGCGTTGTAACTGTCTGGCTTCTTGTCTGTTTCTCTGGAGGGCAGGAAATGGGTCCTACCCCCCCCCCCACATGCCCAGTGTCCTCAGTGCAGACCTGGCACGCAGGGGCCACCTGGTGAGAGCCCAGCCCTGGGCCCCCCGTGCGCTCCCCTCCCCCGCTGCCAGGCCCTGCCCTAGCAGCCCTGCGCGTGCAAACCCCTGCCTCTTTGCAGGCAAATGTCCCAGCAGCCCCTCCGCCACTCCACCTCCCCAGCTGGGTCTACTTCACACGCTCAGCACGGATTTCCCCACCTCAGCTCCTCAGCCTCCTTCCTGCTTTACTCTTTTATTAAGATTCTAATTAAATAATTCTAATGAAATGTAATGAGCTGAATCGACAAACTTACTGCGATAAAACAGCATTCGAGACATTTTCTCCCCTGCTCTTTCTTCGGCAGTGGAAGCAGGATGGCATGGGGCCTTTACCGCCGGGAAGGGGGTGGGGACCGGCAGTGCTGGGACTGAGCGCCCTGCTCATAGGACATCACCTGGGGCCCGAACCACTGGCCTGGCACCTCCAGCCCAGCTGAGGCCTCCCCTGACTGAGCCACCCGGGGGCACCACGCTTAGCGCAGAGGTCTGTCTGTTCAGAGAGACCAAGCACCGGCCTGGACCTCACCGTTGGGCCCTCTTCAGGCCTGTGCCTCAGGCCAGCCCCAAGGCCTCTCTGCCTGATGGCCCCGCATGGCCTTCTCCACACCAGGAGGGGCAGCTGAAGACTCCAGACCTATTTAATTGGGGTTCGCTAAGCACACAGGCGTCTGTCGCTGCCCTCCAGCCCTGCTCTCTGCGGAGGAAGAGAGGCCTGGACCTGCGTCTGGCCCCTATCTCTAGCGTGGCCTCAGACGAGTTCCATCCCTCCTCTGGGCCCCAGCCCAGTTTCTGCCAAACATCAGGCTGATCTGGGCACGAGGGAGCCGCTGTGGCAGAGAAAGAGCCCCGGGATGTTGAGCTGGGCCTGACCTCAAATCCTGGCCCTGGCCCTTTCTGCCTCTGTGGCCTGGGGCCAGTCACTTCACTTCTCTGAGCCTGTTTCCTCATCTATAAAATGGGACCAACATCACCTGCTCTGCAGAGCCGTCGTGGAAATGACATTCAAACAAAAATAAGGCACAGACTAAGTGCTCAATAAATGATGACCACGAATTATCCCAATCCCTGGCCCCTTTGCCATGGCAACCCTGGGGACTGAGAGCTGAGGTGGGGGAGTTAACAGCTTTTGGTATCGTCCAGACCGGACGCACCTGCCTTCCCACTCTGGGGTAGACCAGAGCCATTAGCCAGTGTAAGGACACAGTGCCCTGGTGGCCTCAGGCAGGACTTTATAGCCTCACTCACAGGCCCTGCCCAGGCAGCAGCTCCCCCGTTACAGCCCCTCGGGAGCTTCCTCCCATGCCTGATCTCACCACCCCCCTGCAGGGAAGGTAGAGACCCATTCGTGGTCCCATTTCGCGGACAAAGAAACGGGCTCAGAAAGGGGGTGGGGACTTGCTCAAGTCACACACCTAGACAGCAGGAGTCAGGCCTGAACCCGGGACCTCTGGCAGTGAGCCACTAACTGCCATCTCCCCCTCCAAGTGCTTCATGGCCCAGGCTGTGAGACAGACCCAACAGCCCTGGAGGTGGGCAGGGGTACAGAGGGTGGGGAGAGTCCACAGAGCAAAGCTGAAGAGCGGGGGTGGGGGGCCCTGGTTCCTGGGCTGCCCCAGGCTCACCCAGCCTCGGGCTCTGGGGCCGGGCACAGCAACACTGACTTCGGAGTCAAGCAGACCTGGGTTCAAGTGCTGATGCTGTACTCACTCGTTGGGTCATAGGACCACTGACGGCACCTCTGGGAGCCTGGGTTTCTTCACAGGGTTAGTGGAGGTGGGGGGGTAGGGTGTTTGTACCCCCGGAAAAAATGGAGGGCATTGTGGATATTCTGTCACAGCCTGTGTATTAGCTCCCTGGGGCTGCTGTAGCAAAGCACCACAAACTCAGGTGCTAAAACAACAGGAAATGTATTGTCTCACAGTTCCGGACGCCAGAAGACTGTGCTCCCTCTGTCACCCGCAGGGGAAGGATTGTGCCTGGCCTCTGCCAGCCACTGACCACCCCAGAAGTCCCCAGGGTATGGCAGCATCGCTCCCGTCTCCACATGACGCTCTCCCTGTCTCCTCAGTCCCTCCTCGGTGCGCGTCTGCCCTGTCCAAACTCCCCCTTGTACAAGGCTATCCGTCGCATCTGATTAGAGCCCACCTGAGGGACCTCGTTTAAACTTGATGACTTCTGTGAAGACCCTATTTCCTAATCAGGCCAGATTCTGAAGTGGGGGTTGGAACTTCCACATAGCTTTTTGGGAGGACACAACTCATAACAGGATGCAAAGCTCTTTTGTGCCTGAATGATCCTGACGGGCGGGCCCCTCCTCACTCGGGGAGGCTGCGTGACCCGTACAAGGTCACACAGCGAGGGAGTCATGGAGCCGGGGTTTGAACTTCGGTCCCCCGACTCTGGTGATTTTCCACTACCCTCTTTAAATTTAAAACGAGAGGAGAGCCCAGAGCGATCCTTCGGGGTCAGGAGTTTGACCCTGAATAGCCATTTGGCATCAATAACACCACCATGGACCAAACACCGACCAGGAGTCAGGCACCCTGCTTTCTATTCACTGTCTCACACTCCTGCTTTTGCAGCCGGACTACCTGGCCCAAACCCAGGCTCTGCCCATTCCCAGCTGAGTGACGGGGCAAGTAACTCCACATCCCCAGGCCTCACTTTCCCCTTCTGTAAAATGGGGACAGTAGCCATTGCAGAGGGTTAGTGTACAGACCAAATGAGGTGCTCCGTATAAAGCCCCCAGCACAGTGCCTGGCACATGGTGAGTGCTCACCTCAGCTCCATGGTAGGTCCCCACTCTGCAGATGGGGAAACTGCAGTCATCAGACCGAGGTGAGGAAGGAGGAAACGGTAGAGAAGGAATTTGAACCTGGGTCCCTCCGATCCCTAGCTCTGTGCCCTTTCCACAGTACTAAAGACCTGGCCTTTCCAGAAGGCCCTCTGGTTCAGGAATCTGGCTGTTACTTAAGGCTGGCAGGGCCCAAGCATCAGACAGTCTTCCTACCTGGGTGGAGGGAGCCCTGATCCAACTTGGTCACTGGGGAGGGATGGGGAGTCCTCCCTAAGCTGTCAGAGACCCCCAGGGAGCAGACCTTCCACCCAAGTCCTCAGGAAGCGCACATCAACTCCGCTGGGTCCCAGGGGCCATCTGTTTTGATTCACTATAAAAACTCGAGCTGAACTCTGTGGAATGTCAAGCAAGCAGGGGCCCCAGTGACTGAGCCAAAAATCTAAGACATTCCCCACTGCTGCCCCCTACAGACAAGCAGGGACCCACATGTAACGCACAAAGGAATACATATGCCCCCGCGCCCCCCGCCCCGAACTCACATGTTCCCAGGCTCACATTCAGGTGTGCGCGCCTGGGACCCCGCACACAGACCCACTTGGCCAACATGGGCTTGCTCCGCACACCCAAAGTGATGACACGGCGTGCTTGGAGATGCTTGTGGTACCACGGCCTTGGGGCTGGCAGGCACTCAGAGACGCCAGCCCTGCACACCGGATAAGGATGCACAAACTCTGGACCCAGCCCCATAGAAACCCACAGTGTCCCTGGTGCACAGATTTGGGTCCCTGACCAGGCACATGGTGTTGTCCTCGGTTGGAAAACAGAGAGGGAGGAAATGCTGTTTTGCTTTTAAGCTGCTGCTGCCCCTTTCCTAGCCCTGAGCGGGCTTCCTCTCCGGCTGGCCCGCAACCCTGGACCCCAGAGATCTCTGCATCCACCCTCGCATACCGCCTCTCTGCACTCTTGTCTCTGTCCGCACAGGACCTTCCGATGACCGTCTCACTCAGAAGCCAGCCCAAGGCCCCTGCCATGGCCTGGAGGTCCCACGTGCTTGACCTGCTCTCAGACCCCACTTCCCAGCTCTCCTCTCCAGCCACACGGATCTTGCCCCTCCTGTTCCTGCCACATTCTGCTTCCGTCTGCCTGGGGGGCTTTGCACGTGCTCCAACGCTCTTTCCTCCAATAGCCATGTGTTGGCCTCCCTACTTCCTGTGGGGTCTCTGCTCAAGAGTCCCTGCCCACCCTGGGTAAAACAACACTGCCCACCAGGTGGTCTAGCCTCTTTCCCTGCTTTTTCTCCTTCATGGGACTGAGCACCATAGGTGACTGATTCATAATTGGGCGGCGGGGGGGGGGGGGCGGTGGTCTCAGTACCACCCATAGCGGAACGTCAACTCCAGGAGGATGGGACTTGGGTCATTTTGTTTCCTGCCATGTTCCAACCACCTGGAACCCTGCCTGGCGTGTGGTGGGTGATCAGTCAATGGGTGTTAAAGGAGTGACTCCTGATCCCTGAAAGCATCCAGGGGCAGGCTTATCTCCAGACAGGCCTGGGGTACAGTCCTGGTTCTGTCATTTACCAGGTCACTCTCCTCAGTCTCAGCTCTCACGGGGCTGTCCTGAGGATTAAGATGGGGTGTGAGTTCCAGTGTAGCACCTGACAGGTGGTGGGTGGGGCAGGGAGGTTCGCTCTGGACCACACCGCCCGCACCGGAGTGCAGGGTGGGGGGTGCCAGGTGGTCTGGTGGCTGCTCGGCACTGCTTCCCTTCCCTTCTAGATGCCCTCTTGTATCTCAGGGCTAGACTCCTATAAACCACTTTCCCACTTCCCTTTGTGGGCAGACTCCGAGCGGCTTCTGCCCGTGAGACCAGATCACATGAGAGCTGGAGGTGAGTGGGCCCTGGGATCCCTGGCAGCAAATTGCCCCACCCCAGCCTTCCCTGATTCCCTGAACCTTTTCAGGGGCCTCCTTCACTCCCCTAGCCCTGCCAGTGGTTTTGTGAGCTGAATCTCTTTATTAAGAGATTCATTTCCTACTTGAAACAGCTAGGGTAGAACGTTTTCTTAACTGAATCCCAAATGGACAAGAAAGTCTCTCGAGTTTTCGCAGAGGGCATGTTTCGATGGTGGGGACAAGCCAGCATGTGCACTTGAGTGGCATCAGGGTAGAAGCTGGTGGGACATTTGCCACCAGGAAAGGTGGGGGGGTCTCCCCTGGGGGGGAGACTGGTCCCCCCCCGCCCCCCCCCCACAGAGCAGGCCTCACAGCAACAAGGACAGAGGGACAGCCCCAGCGGGTGGTGTTTTCAGCACCTTACAAACATGAAGTATTCGTTAACTCATTCTCTCCTCACAACACCCCAACTTGGACAGTACTGCTCTTGTCCACTTCACCGGAGAGGAGACCCAGACCCGGACTAGGAAGTCGTTCACACGGCTAAGAAGCGGCCAAGCTGAGACCCCGGCGCAGGCTGCTAGAGGGGCGTGCTGGTCAGCACAGCTCTTGGTTTTCTTAGGCCTTGTGCCAGCCCCTCTGGCTGCAGAGCAGACCTTGGGGCTCGAGGAGGGGGCTGAAGAGGGAGATGATGAGCAGACACTCGTTCCATGCCTTGGAATTCACCAGGCACTTTCTCCAGCCCTTCTTATAATCCTTCCATTTCCCCACAAGCCCTCGGACCTCGAGCACAAGTATGAGGAAGGGACTTCTCCCTCTGGGGTGGAGGACTGAGCATGGGGCCCGCAGAAAAATCTATGGCTGGAATTGCAGCTCTGCGTGACTAACTGCCCACACAACCTGGGGGGAGTCCTTTCCCTCTGTGGGCCTCAGCGTCCCAGGTATAAACAAAGGGGGTGGCCCGGAGGACCATTAGGGGCTCTTCTGGCACTGACATTCTAGAATCCTGCTTTAAAGGCATTTTGAAAACCAAGATCTTTGGTCTGGGCGGCGGAGGAGACCACACACTTTACCAAACCAGGCGGGGCTGTGTGTGGCGGAGACCTAGGGCGCCAGGCCCAGCGGAACTGGGGGAGCTTGCCGTAGGACGGGTCTGCCTTCAGACAGATAGCCTGCGAAGTGCACCATGGTGCCACAGAGGCTGGTCTCGCCCCCTCTCTCAGCGGGTTCTCACAGGAAGCCAGCTGGCCGTCCCCTTTTTGGTCACTGACGGCCACTCGCTGCCAGGTGCTATGCTGGGCACTGGGACCATAGGTGTCTCAAACACAGGCCTTGGCTGCCCAGAGCTCAGGGTAACCAAGGCAATCTCCAACCTCTGTACGCTCCTTCAAGGCCCAGTAGGAACACTCCCCTCTTCCAGAAGCCCTTGCTGGCTTCCTCAGCTCTGACTTCCCACGTCCCCATGGTGTGAGGCAAACCTACGTCATGCCCAGCTCTCCAGGGCACCGTGACCCACAACCCCTGGACTGCGAAGAGATCAGGGCAGGCCCTCGAAGCCCCACCCCATGCGGGGGCTCAGCAGGTGCGGTCAGAATTGTTGCTTGGCAACCAAGACTTGTGACACAGCTCACATCTGTCCTGGGAAGCAAAGGCACCAACCTGATCCAGCACCTGTGTGCTGGGGGTTCAGCTCAGAAGCTCCTAATAAGCAAGCAAGGTATTGTCCAAATGTTCCAAGTGACCCACAGAGAGAGGCAGAGCCACACCGGGACAGTGAACACACAGGCTTTGAATCCCAGGCCTGCCTCTTACCATCTGTGGGAGGCTGGCAGGTCACATAAGCTCTGTGAGCCTCAGTTTCATTGTCTTTAAAATGGGCTTATAACGCTTGCTAGCACAGTCACTGTGCAGCAGCTTTGATTAGCTAACGTGTGCAGGTGCAGCCGGTGTTCCGGAAAGGTGTTCCCCTCCCTGGCGCCTCTGAGGCCGCCGTTCACCACTAGCCACACACTGAGTCTGCCCCCAGAGGACACCTTCCCCCTCTGAGGGACCCCAAAGCTCATTCTGGCCACCCCCCTTCCCTGCCTGCCCCAGGCTGGGCAATGCCTACTGGGGGCAATACATGGTGCCGATGCCAAGTCCTAGACCGGGCATGTCCAGAGCAACAGCCCCGAAGGGCAGCTACCTAGTGAGAGCAGGAAGGATGTGTTTGGACCTGTCTGGAAGACGGCCCCTACTTTGGGCGCCTAGCCTGGCCCAGGCCCCACTACTCTGCCCATGGAGACACCCATAGGCCAGCAGCTCCCATCTGCCCCATGGGAGAGGCTGCCCATTTCTGGGCATGGGCCACTCGGCTCGGCTTTGCCCTCCACTCCACGGGGTGGGTAGTGCTATGGAAATAAGCACTGGAGTCAGACAGACTCCTTACTGGCTGTGAGACTTTGGCCAATTCATATATCCTCCCTGAGGCTCCGTTGTCTCATCTTGAAAATGGGACTAGGACCACCCACCTCACTGCACGGTTGTCAGAACTAGTATCACAGCATCAGATGTTGGTGTAAAGGACCTAACGGGGCCCGGCATGTATAAAGCACTGGAGAAAGGCTCCCGTCCTAACAGGTAAGCAGGCCACCTGTTGTGATCTGTACACATGGGGTGGCAGGAGGAGGAAGGCCAGAGCCAAGGGCACAGAATCTACCCCGATTCCCCTTCTGGGCTTGTTGAGAAGTCCTTGGAGAGATTTAACTGGGATGGCATCTCCTCCTGGGAGAGGAGACCTCGACATCCACCCGGTGAAGCTGAAGGTCCCATCAAATCTGAAAGGCGACTTTGTTCTTCCTGGCTTTATCCGTTACGCATGAAAGAGCAGACGGCGGGTGCTCAGGATTCATAATTTGAGACATCCGGAGACTAAAGACACTGGCCAAATTTAAACCGAAAGATGAACTTGTTGGGTGTCTTTTCAGATTATGGGAGAAGAAAGGAGAGAATTTCTTAGTCATCTATGATCCACTCAGAATTCACAGTGAGTCGGCCTGACATCAGAGGGCCCCGCCTCTGGGTTCCGGACATTTTACATATCACTGTTTGAAAGGGACAAAGAGATACGTGTTGGAGGAGACCCCCACTGGAGCCCGAAGAGAGGGGTCTTTCTGTGGCCGGCACCGTGGGGCTCACAGGAGGCCACGGGCAGCACGACTACAGGTGTGGCTCCAGGGAGGTCAGGAGGCGGTGGGGTCAGGGGCACACAGATCTGAGTCTGGCCTATGGCTCTAAAGTGCTGGGCGCACGACTGCCTTCCTCCCTAGCCTGGGTGCTGCAGCAGTAAAAGGAGCTAAAAGCACTGGGCCCGGAGGAGATCAAGTTCGGCACGGCCCCAGGCACACAGGAAGAGCTCAGTGACCTGCTGTCGGTTGTACTTTGACTTCCTCAAATGTATTGGGTCCAAATGCCTTTTGCTCTGAGATAAACTTTGAGCCTTCTCAATAGCCACCAATGACATAATGGTTACCCGAGTCACAGAAACCAGGGAGGTGGGAGGGGTGGAGCTTGCGGCAGCCTTTTCCCAAATGGGGAAGCTGAGGCTTAAGGAAAGAAGGGACCGATCCAGTGTCACAGCCTGAGTGAGGCCTTGGGTCTCCCACATCACTAAAACACTTTCCACCATCCCCCACCTTGGTCCCCACTCACACCAAAGCCGCAGTCTGGAGTCCACTTGGACCCTGTCTGAACTGCCAGCCCCAGCACTTGACCCCCAGGCCTGGGTTGTGTTCAGCACAGAGTTGGCTAAATGAACGCATGTCGAGGACCCACGTAAGAATGTGACGGAGATGATGGGCATCCTCCCCAAGAAAAATGCACACGTGGACCCACACATAATCATATGCACATTCCATGGGTTCACAGACTCCTGGCCAGGAGGCCCCACCCTAGGTTTCCACTGCCCTGGATTGCTGGTGCAGCCCCGAGCTCTCCGGGGATGACCTCGCCACACACCCACATCTGCTGGGTGCGAAGTGGTCCCACTGGGCTTCTACCAGGGGACCACAGACCATTACCCCTGCCATGCCTTGGCCTGTGGTCACTGCCACTGCAGCCCCTAAAGGCAGGAGCGCTCCCACCCGGCCACAGGCCACTCCCTCCAAGTGCTCTTTGTATTTCAAAAAGAGAACCTTTATTACTTAGTCTTCCTCATTAGAATGTCTTTTGCAGCAACACAAAGCAAAGCACAAGACTCATGTGCAGACACATGGGAGCACAGACAGCCTGTCAGCCAGGGACCCACACAAAGGCCAAGTCCGGTTCTCTCCCTCACACACACACACACACACACACACACACACACACACAGCACGGCCTCTTGGGGCTTCTGGACCCTTGTGCCAGGGACAGCCGGTGTCGGGCCCTAACCTTGCTGCCTCGTAATAAATCCAGGGGCCAGTACCAAGGTCTGGGGTGGGCAGCAAGGTGCGGGCGCTGGGCAAGGAAAGGAACTGATCCCCGTATTCTGACAGACACTCTACAGATGCCACCCCACCCCTTGGCCAGGCACTTCTGTCTCTGTGCTCCGATTCAAGTGCGTAGAGAAGTAGATTCTGAGAAAGGGTGTGTGTTTTTCCTGGGCTGGTGAAACCTGCTACCATCAGTGCCTTGAGCTCAGTAAAGCCAGGCCTGGGAGCTACCCCCAGGGGGAGAGGGCACTTGGCAGCTTTGCTGGGAGCCCCGGGGGCGGGGCGGGGGGGGGGGTGGGGGGGGAGGGAGCGGGAGGAGGACAGGAGACAGAGACAGACTCAGCTGCCATGCGCCGACCCAGGGGTCAGGGTCGGGAACGAAGAAGAGTGTGATGCTTCGGCGTCTAGTTTGGTTTCACCCTCCAAATTAGCATCAACTTTCATTCCACGCAAATCGGCAGCCAGCCAGCGAGCAGGGCGCGGAGGCTCAAGCCAGTTGTCTGTGGAAAGGCACCAGATGGTTTGTTATGAAACACATTTTGGTCAGAAAAGAGCTGGGGTTTTTGGTTCCTGGGAGGACAACAAAGCCAGAAAGAAGGGAGGTATGAGCCGGGAGAGGCAACTTTGGCATCAGATCTGGTTCTACTCTGCCGTCCACCCCTTCCACACTCGGGGCCTGTCTCCTCTGTAAAATGGCGACAAGAGTCCTGACCAAGGCTCGGTGTTCGGCGCTACACACTGTCCCCGGAGGCGTGGGGAATCGGGGCTCAGAGACACCCACGCGGACGAGACAGGAAGAGCGGGCACGTGCCCGTCCAACTCGGGGAGGAGAGTGGGTTGGGGAATCCTGACGGAGAGACTCTGGGGACCCGTAGGCAGCCAGGTCCACTGGTTCCGAGCCCCGACGGGGACCACCTTGTGGAAGGGCAGACAGAAAGCTCTATGTAATGCAGCACCATCGAGGAGCCCCTGGGGGCCGCACCTGCCGTGTGCGCTTTAAAGTGCCAGCTACACATTGTCTTTGGTCAGCGGCTGCCCCTCTGCGGGGAGCCCCGGGGCGGGGGCGCAAGCCCAGGCCCGCGGGGCCCCGGCCGAAGGCACACTTGAGGACGCAGCGTTCTGCTGAGGCTGCGGGACCCTCCTGTGCTAAGGAGTGGGGGCGCCGCCAGGGAAATCTGGGTCCTTAGAAAGAGAGAAGGGACAAGAAATGCTTTGGTCACCGTCCTGACACCCGCAGCAGAGCAGAGCTCGCTCTAGAGAGGGCAGAAAGCTGGTTAAAACATGCGCTCGTGCCTGACGCAAATCCAGCTTCCGAGCTGAACCAGGAGTCGCTGAATAAATACCCAAGGCGCCCTTCCGTTCCTACAGAAAGAGTGGGGCTAAAAGAGAATTTTCTCCTCCCTCCCTGCTTGACTGGGCGCAGCTGTGATTCGCAGGATGACGGTGCCGTCACCCAGCAGAGGGTGGCTGGGGGTCCTGGCGCCGGCCCCACGCTGCCACCACTGGCGCTGGTCTGTGTCACGTGTCCCACCAGCCCCGGGGCGCTCAGAAGCTGAAGAGATCATCCTGCTCAGCGCCGCTGCTGTCAGGCTTGTCCCAGTCGACAGGTGAGTGGCACTGGGCGTAACGGATGTCCTGTGCTGTCAATCCAGTGTCCAGGACCTGAGGGTTTGTCCGAGACTGCGCAAGCCTGGAAAGCAGAGCTCTGTGAGCCCGGGGCCCCCAAAGGGGGCTGGGGGGGGCCTGAGCAGCCAGTCCTGGGGCGGAAGTGAGAGGGCACGGGTGGGAGAAGGCCAGGACTCAGGGGCCAGAGAAGACAGTCCTGGATGTCAGGACGGGTGGCCCCTCTGACCAGAGTCTACCCTTGAGGACCAAACGGCTCAGAAAACTGTGGGGCAGGCAGGGGCATTCCCACCATGGAGAGAGGGGACAGGGGAGCCACCCCTACCCCAACTCCACCCAGAAAGAGGGGGAAGGGCAGCGCTCGTGTGGCAGTGAGGGGCACACGTGTGGTGGGGGCGGTGCAACCAGGAGCGGATCACCGACCAGACCTGTTACAGGAAGGAAGACAACCTAAGGATCCAAAGACTAGGGGAGAGGTAAGTAAATTACAGCTCAGGTCCTTAGAAGAAGGTGAGGCAGTCAATAAATGAGGTGTTTATAAGGAGTTTTTAACAGCCTGGGGGAATGCTCCTGATAGGTCAGTGTTCAGTGAAAATCAGGATTCCCAAATGCAAATACCATCATGAGTGATCAAGGCAAAAAGAAAAAAAAATGTATATGTATAGGATTAGCATGAATTAAGCCCAAAAGTCTGGGCTGTGGGATTATAGGATGGTGTTATTTCCTGTTTAATGCTTTGCTGATTTTCAAAGTTGTTAATAAAGGGCATAGGATACTTAAGTAATCTGGAAAAAGCAAATGGAAGATTTTCTTAAAATGAGGGGGTTGCAGTCAGCAGGAAGACAATAAAAAGAATGTCTTTGCCTCCCTGAAAGGGCCATCTATGCTGACTCCCCACCTTCCCAGGCTGGGCCCAGGGGTTTCTAGCAGGTTCCGGCAGGGAGGGGTTGGGGAGGAAGGAGAGGGCTGCAGGGGGCTGCCCAAGGTCCCCAGGGAGACAGGGGCACCTGACTGACCAGGCCCAGTGCTCAGAACCCTGGGCTGCCCAGGGCTTTCTCCAGCCCAGCCTTCTCGGGGCCATGTCCCCAAGCTAGCACCACGGTAGCCATTGCTACCGGGCTGGCCCCTGGGAAGATGGGGAAAGGCCACCACCCTCAGACAAGACCAAAATATCTCCTTGCTGTGCCTGACATTCCTCCTCTATGTATCGCTCCACGGTTTCATCAAGCATTACCTCCTCCCTGCCCCTTTCCACAACTGCAAAACCTCTGGAGGGAACAAAACCTGCAAAAAGCCAGGTTTGGAAGGCTCCACCAGGTGTAGGAAGAGGGAATCAACCTGAGGGGCAGAGTGTTTAGTTCATCTCAGATTGTGGCAGAGAAGCCACTAGGAATAGTTTTTGATTCAACAGCAAGAGCCTTTTAGCAGACCTGGCCAACCCCAGAAAGTGAGTTCCCCAACCCAGGAGGTATTCAAGTTGAGATTTTTTGCTCTGGAAAAGGTCAGAGTTCATGTTCTCAGATATGGCAAAGGACCCCAGAGACCAGCCCACAAATGCCAGGCCCTCTTCCCCAGCACAAGGAGCCCAGCTAATGTTACCTTGAAAATGCTTCATCCAGGCCGTCATCCAGCTCCTTGGGGAAAAACAAAGCAGGAGATACGAACCCTCAGTGGGGGAGCCCGTGCTCACAGCCAGGGGCTAGCCCAGCCCTGGGTAAGCTTTGGGGACTTGGGACACAAGCGTAGGAGTCTGGTGAGTGCCTGGTGAACAGGCACACACGTCTCAACCCGCGGGCCCAAACCTGGGGTGCGGAACAGGAGAAAGGATCCGGGTGGGTAGAATTCCCAGCTCAGCCACCATTCAAGGGACACCTTGGGCAAGCTGCTGCTCCTCTCTGGGACTCAGCTTGTCCTTCCGTAAAATGAGGGGGTTGGACTGGATGAGGTAGATGGCTTTTAAGTTCCAAGAGCAAAGAGGGTAGGGAAGAAGGTTTTCTTGCTTTCATCCACTTCCAAGCTCCTGAGGGATAACCGATGGCAGGAACCCCGCAGCTTAGGTGGGAAAACAATGGGCGGGGCTCCCTGCAGCCTCCCTGAGCAGATGGGTGGGTGCTAAGGGAGTTTCCCAAGCAGCAGAGAACGGGCTCCTGATGCCTACTCGAGGGGGCCATATCGAACGGGATTTGAGTTTCCCGAGTCCGTCACCATTCCAGATATTTTACAATTAGAAATGTGTGATTCTGCAAGTGATCCGAGAGCAGAAAAGGGACGTGCAGTGGACACGTGGGGAAATGTGACTGTGGCCTGTGATGATCTAAAGGCATCGGATTGATGGTAATGATTTCCATCACTGTAACGTGCTTGTGTGCGATGCTGATATGTGGAGAATGTGGATGAGAGGTGAACAGGAATGCTTTGTACTGTTTTTATAATGTTTTTGTAAGTCTGAAATTATTTTCAAGTGAAAAAAATTTTTAAATTTTTAATTAAAAAAACCCAGTTTCCTCTGGGAGATTCTGCAGGCAGAGGTCATCATCCCTGTTGAGGGGATGAAAAAGCTGAGACACAGAGCGAGTCAGGGCCCAACCGCTGACCGCCAGGCCTCAGCCTCCTCCTTCAGATGGCGGAGCAGGGAGGGTGTTGGGAGCAAACTGTGCCCACGCCAAGAACAAGGGAGCCTTTGCCTGGTCCTGTGGTGGGCCGAGCCATGGGCGCTCAGACCAAGAGGCTGTGCATTGTGAGGAGACAGCTGTGCTGGGAGCCAAGCCTGCTGGGGAGGCAGCCCTGAGTTCAAAGGGACATTGTTTGCCCCCCACCCTGGGCCTGGGCGCTGCTGGGCTGAGTCTGGCCCTCCCAAAGGACTGAAGTCATGGGTGCCAGGGCCTGGGCCCTAGAGAAGCCTTAGGCCTCAACCAGGGATCAGGCGGAGGCTCGCTGGATCCCGGTGGGGTCCCCAAGCCACATGACCACTCACCCAGACAACACTGCTATTGTTCAAGGCTTGAGGCCTCGGTGCCTCGTCCATGTTAGTGGTATTAGAGCTGACTGTGGACAGCGGGGCCTTGGCCGTCTCTTCCAAGTCCAGCAGGTTCCCAGTGGCAACCACTATGAGGGGTCCGGTCAGGTGTGTCAGTAGGAGGAGCCTCCTGGTTCCAGGCCTCATCTCCCAGCCCCGTCCCGGAGGCTCCCAGGCTATCCTGGTCCTGACTCTGTCCTCAGGCATGGCCTTCCCAGGCCTATCGACCAGACCACCCAGAGCCCCACCCGAGCCCCACCTGAGCACCTCCTGAAGCAGCTGGACGGCAGCCCACAGGGTGAGAATCTCACCCCAACTAATGTTTTAGGCTGAAATTTTTACATTCACAACAGGTGTTAAGTTTTTAACACCTGTTCACATAATAAGATGTTAGATGTACAGAAAGAGATGTATACATATATTTATATAGTTGCATAGAGACATATTTGGAAGAACATGCACCAAAATGAGCAATCTTTCCCTTTATCTACATTTTCTAATTTATCTATGATGAGCATGTATTATTTATTTAACAACAAAACAAAAATAAAATGCCAAGGGTTTGCCCCAGCCCAGGAGGGAGTGAGTAGGGCCCTCTGGATAAAGGGCAGACCTGGATCATGCAGCTGATTCTGGCCCCACCCCCTGCCCAAGACTCACGGCTCTTCAACGACGGGGTGCTGTCTCGGAGGCCCCCGCCCAGGATGTCCCCTCCCTCTTGGCTGGCTTTGTCCCTCTTCTCCTTCTCTGTGGGACCAAGGCACAGAGCGTTGCAGGCCCCGCCCCCAGCAATCGCTGGACAGGGGCAGCCAGCAGCCAACGTGGGCGGGGGGCAGGCATTAGGTCTCCAGCAGGGAGGAAGGAAACTGCAGATTTGACCCTCACAAGCACCCTGGGGGAGGGAGACAGCTGTTCCCATTTCTTTGCAGGGGGACAATGAGACTCAGGCAGGTGAAGTGAGCTCTCCAAAGTCACACCCCAGGTAGGCAAGGAAGAGGGGAGTTGGGCCTGGACTCCAGGGCCTTTACCACCCACTCCCCACTCCTCCCTCCCTGCCAGCCTTCCCCCGTTCCACCTCCACCCCCTACAGTGTCCCTGAACAAGACTCACCTTCCTTGGACGCCTGCCAAAACTCAAAGGCGACTTTGAAGGCCTGGGCTACTGTGAGGGTGACAGCCTGGGCCTGAAAAACAGGAAACAGGGTGGGGGGGGGTGCCTGTTAGGCAGGTAACAGCAAGTCTGAAATGCGGGCCTGAGGCTCCGCTCCGCCAAGGCTCCGAACCGAACCGGCAGGTGGGTGAAGGCAGAGTCCCGGCCCCTCCCTGGTCACCAAGCAGCCCTGCAGTGTAACAAGGCCGCGCCCTCTCCAGACAGATGGGGCCACATCCTCAGCACCAGCAGCCCAGCCAAGATTCCTGCCTCTGTTCCAGCCCCCACGTTTGCAAAGGCTGTTCGCCTCCATTTTTTCCCCCTTTCCTTTGGGCTTCTCTATATTCAAATAACTAGGGGCTGGCTTCTTCCAAGAAGCCCCCCTCTAATTACCCGAGTACTTCACACAGTAACTGAGCCCTTGGAATGAGAGAGCAGAAAAGCCAGAACTGGAAAGGGCCTGGCCACTGCCTGAATGACCAACAGCCAGAGGCAAAGGTTCGACTCTGGTTAGCCCTATGCCAGGTCGGAGGGACTTCTAACTGGATCCACTATGGCAATGCGTGCCTGTGGCAGGGGACCAAAACCATTCAGTGACGTAACTCACCGGGAAGAGGGGGCCACCCCTTGGCCCTTTACCCCTGAGGAACTCCCATGCACCCCTTCACACCCATCTCAGATGTCACCAGCTCTCTCAGGTCACCTGCACTGGGGCCCCACAGGCCCACCTACCTCTCTCTGGCATCATGCCTATCAAAGTGTCAGCAGCTCACATGCCTGTGACACCCCATCTGGGTGCTCCCTAAAGGCAAGAACCTGGTCTAAACACCCTGACCCTCCAGAGCAGGCCACGCCCTCCAGAGGTGCAACGCTGCATCTGCCTAAGGGGCCAGCCTCCTGAGGCCTCCCTCAGCCAGGACCTCACCCCAGCCCACATTCATCGCAGCCTCTTCCTCGCTCTGCTTCCAGTTCAGGGTTAATCACAGCTCAGCTGCTGGGCTGTGGGAGTCCCAGAGCTCAGCTGTAGCCGGAAGCGACATCCAGCTTCCCTCTGACAGCCCAAGCCTAGGGAGGAAAGCACGAGATTCTTCCAAGTGCACAATAAGTTCAGGCCTAACCAGCCTCAGACCCACTCCCTTTCCCTCCACCAGACGACTTGATTTAATTGAGAAATGAATCTGTGGCTACTGCCTTTAAAACTCTTTTTTCTAAAATTTAAAATCCTTAAACAAGCTGACTGATCCATGCCAATTAAACTTCATGAAGTATAAAAATCTCATTTGAATCTCTCCGTCATTTACATTTTTGATGCAAGTACGGGTGCTTTATAGCAAAACTTAAATATGGTAATTAAGTATGAAACTCTTCACAGCTGTTTACAATTTAAGCTGTCACGTCTGAATCAAGTTTAATAGACCCAGTTACCATTGAGAATTGCCCATGAACTAAAAATATGGGCTGATTACCAGCCGGAGTCAGCTCACTATACACCCAAGACAGGGCCGGTCACCTAACATGGCAGGGAGATGGAAATACCATTATTTTTGCCTCCAGAATATCTGGGGCATGAACCTGATACTGTTTTTGCATAAATCTACTTGTTCATTTGCATACATTTCTGCCCTTTCGCCCCGAAATCCCAAGCTGCAAGTAAACCAAATATAACCCAAGATGCACATGTGCGCAGGTGGCTGCAAGCCCAGGCTGGGCAGGGACTGGGGGTGGGGTGGGCCCTGCTCTCTGGGGCGGCTGCAGGAATCTGGGCAGCATTACAAGAAAGGACTGCTCGAGTCGGCCCACGGGGAGGTCTTCCTTCCCTGATCCCACAGGCTAAATGCTTATCCTTCCCAGGAGTGCCTCTGGCCTGTGAGTCTCTCAGCACCTGAACTGGGTTCTACCTCACCCAGTTTTTCATGTCTCTGGCTTGTTCCCAGTAACCAGGCTGTGAGTTCCTTCAAGGGGCCAGGTCTAGCTCAGGACCCCCCAGGATTCCAGATCCCAGCCTAGTACATAGACCAAGTCCGGCCGCGGGTCCCTTATGGCCCTGCTGCCCCAGAAGCACAAATCCTGCACAGAGGGATTACCTGAGGAATGCCGATGGCCATGTACGGGATAATAGCCCTGCCCCAGCGTGCCCGGGGTAGAATCAGGGGCGTCACTTTGTTTCCTGTCAGTCCACCTGCACTGCAACCCTGGGCCCCCCATCAAAGCCGGCAACCCCACCTTCACTTCAGAACCCTGAGGCTGCAGTGCTGGTGGAGGCCTCCCGGTTGGGCAGATAGAAGCATTTCTTTCTGGAGGAACTCATCCTGGCCATGCCCAGTAGAAGTCACCAGGGGAGGGAGGCCTGGTGGCTGTGCTGCCCGAGCTGAGCGGGACGGGTGGGCGACCCAGAAAGGAACCCCTTCCCCTCCACCCTGGGTGGTCACCGACTTCTCGCCCAGAGAAAGGGTGGGGATGTGTGGAGACTGTGGGCCCCCAGCCAAAGGCAACGAGGGCTAGGTCAGCATGCAAATTCAAGTTTCCCCTGCAGGCTGACTCTACTTTGCCACCCACCCCAGCTCCAGTCACATCTGGGTCCTCAACCACCAATCATACCATTTAATTCTGCACCTGTGTCTTTGCGTGTGCTGACTCCTATGCTGGGGTGCATGCGCTCTTTCACTGCCCCGCCCCTTCTCTCGGCCAGCAAACTCTTACTTATTACTCAGCCCTCAAAGCTTGATTCAAAATGTCTCCTTCTCTGGGAAGCCTTCCCTGGAAGCAGGGAAGCCTTACTGACCTCTGGTGAGACTTACTGACCTCCACCCTAGAACTGAGCCCACTGTGTTCCAGTTACCAAATCCTGGCCCTTCTCCCCTACCATCTTGTTGGTATCTCCACAGCCGATTCCCTGGGTCCCTGGTGCCCAACACAGGGCTTAGCCCGGGACAGGCAGCAGCGGACATCTGTGGAGGCACCTGGCCACTGGGGGGGTTGCAGAACCTGAGGCCCCCATCTCACCTTCTGCCTCCTTCTCAGAAATGTCCACTAAGCCCTGAGAATCTCAGGATTTCCAACATGGCCAGGATTTCCTACTGCCAACTTGGGCTGAGCAGAGGCCCGGGGGAGGGACGAGAATACCACTCTCACATCGGGTGGCCTATTGACCATGTCCTGCCCTGGGCTGTCTGAAGGGGGAAAGCCAGCTGAGAAAGGGTGGATAAGCCGGTAGTCGAGCTAGTCAGCTCCTGACACAGGGCAAAGTGTGTGAGGAAAAGTGAAGAGCCTGGGCCCAGGTGTCCAGCAGTAGCCATGCCCCCTGCCGGACCAGGGTTCAGCTGCCAGTGCCAAGCGCCAAGCAGCGGGCAGGCTGTTTTCCTCAATAACTGACCTCTTGGCCTGGGCCAGGCTGATTTTGTTCAAGCTTGTCTAAAGTCCTCTGGCCCCAGACCAGGCCTCCCTTCAGCCACTGGGCCAGCATCCGCTTTCTTTTACCCCCTAGCTCCTCTTCCCAGAGGAAGCCTCTGGAGCGTGGCGCCCCTCCTGCCCAGGGTCCGCACCCGGCAGCAGTGGCTGTGGGCCACCGCTGCCCCTGCCCAGTGCCTGCTCTGGTCAGTGGGAGGAAGAGACAAACAATGGGGACATAATGAGCCTGTATTTTTAAGTCTCTGTGGCCTCATAAGAGACAAAGCCAAGAGTCACTGTCTGTGAGAACAAAGCCGTCATGGGAGAAGCCACTGCAGCCCGGGGACCCGGGGCATCACGAGGCCCTGGGTGAGTGGCTGGCGACACTGAGTCTGCAGGAAAGAAACAAGGTACACAAAAGAAAAGGGGCCTTTCAGAGCAATCCTGGAGGTCACTGAGGTGACCTTCATTCTGCTGATGGGCAAGCAGCCCAGAGAAGGGCAGGGTCTTATCCACAGTCACACAGCACAGGAGCCAGGACCAAACCCCTAATCTGTCTCGTCCTGCAGGGCTCCCTCCAAAAGACCTGTGGGAGGCTGAACCGTGGCCCCCAAAGATGTCCACATCCTAACCCCTGGAACCTGTGAGGGTTAGCTGGAATGGCAAAGGGGACTTCACAGACATGATTAAGTTAAGGATTTTGAGATGGGAGGTTATCCTGGATTACCCAGGGGGCCCACTCACAACAGGCCTTCTAAGAGGGAGGCAGGAGGGTCAGAGCCAGTGACAATGGACTGTGACAACGGAAGCAGGAGGAAGTCTGGGAGGTGCTGCACTGCTGGCCCTCGGGTTGAAGAAGGCGCCAGGAACCAGGGAACGGTGGCCTCTAGAAAATTTAAAAAGGGCAAGGAAACGTATTCTCCCCTGGAACCTCCAAAAGGACAACTCTGCTGACCCACTTTAGACTTCTGACCTCCAGAACTGTTAAGAGAATAAATTTGGGTTGTTTTAAACCACTAAGTTTGTGGCAACTTCTTACAGCAGCTATTGGAAACTAATACCGTATCTCGAGCAGGCCCTGATGGGTGGCAGGAAGCCTGGGGGCCACTTAAAGACTGTGCTGTCCTTGATGTGTTCGTGAGGAGAGGAGCAGGGGAGAGGATCTTGTCTCCTTGGTTCCAAGGACCACAGGGTATGGGGAGGAGGGCTCTGGGCTCCATACGGAGGTCAACAGAGGCCAACACTAAACCAATAAACGTCAGAAATCTCCTCACAGAGCAGATGTTCAGATCTCCAGGCCTCCGAAACAAAAGCATCAACACCAAAGGTGGACTCACTCTGCCTGCTTGTCCCAAAGTTCAAGACAAAGCCCAGAGACCACAGAGGTCCCCCCTTGTCTCAGCTGGATGGGGCAAGGGGGTTAGCCTGGAAATGGGACAAGGAGCTCAGGGCTCCTTGCGGCCATGTGGGGAGGGGAAGAAACATGGGTTTAAACCCTCGCTCTGCCCGGCCGGCTGTGTCATCTTCAGCAAGACAGCTGACCTCTGTGAATCTGCTTCCTCAGTGAAAATAAAAACAGCGAAGCCAGAAGCAGCTGCTGCCTCACAGAGCTATGAGGACTAAAGTCCACCACTGAAAGAGGCGCATGGGAGGTGCCAAAAAATGGCCATTTCCCTCCCCACTCTGGCTACAGCGAGCCAGGTCGCCTTGCCTTTCCCCTGGGCCCTCTGATCACCAGTCTCCAAGGACTAATTCCTACAAGGCCCTGAACCCCCAGACCGTCCTACTGACAGGAGAGTGCCCCCCCCATTCAAATCCAATCAAGCATGTTAGAGAGGAAGGGACCAGGGCACTCACTGCTGACATGGGCTTGTCACCGCCCACAAGCCAGGCTTACTCGGTGCTCTCAGCATCCACGTGGGATTCCCAGGAATTTCATACTTCATAGTAAGTGATGTCACCTCTGGGTCCTGCCTCCCCCCCCGCAAAGGCAGGGCTGCCAAGGCCAGAGCCTGCCTGGGCCCCAGCCTCTTCCCACTGACCAGTTTCCGCTTGGTGCAGAGGAAGGCATGGCACTCAAGATTCTCATTGTGCTGGCTCTGTGCAATGTAGGCAAACACTTTGTCGTGCATCTTGTCTGCTGTGCAATAGGAGATCCTGAAAGGCAAGTGGGAAGTGTCACCAAACCCGGCACAGGGGCCTGCCCACATCCGGGGTGCCCCACAGGGCATCTCCCCTGAGTGCCCGAGAGCCAGCTATCCTACTCTACCGGGGGAGACTCTGGCTTTGGCCTCTGGACCTGGCATTCTGGGCCATCGATGGGGGGCACCCAAGCTAGGCAGGAAGGAGTGGAGGGTACTCCCCCCCTCTACTGAGTCATATCCCAAAATGGTAATAGCTATGCCTCCCCGAGCTTAAGGTTCCAAGGGCTGGGCTCTGCCTCCTCTAGATATGACTTATTCTCAGAGTTGCCCTGAGATGGGTTCTATTATTATTCCCACTTTTCAGGTGAGAAAACCGAAGCTAATGGTCAGATCACCAGGAGAGTGGCAGACCTGAGACCTGCACTCACCTGCAGATTCCAGAGGCTGTAAGCACTGCCATGCTACCCTTCCGGGTCTGTGCTGACCACACGGAAGGGGGAGCAGGACACCGCCCCGCCCACCGATGCCCTTCACCGGCCTTCCCTCCCCGACCTCCAGTCATGCCCCTGCCCAGAGGTTGGAGGAGCCCCAGGCCCTCTCTCCCAGGGTGTGGTCAGAGGTCGAGGAGCTGGGAGTCAGGTGAGGATGTGTGAAGATGACCAGCCCGGGAGGCCCAGCGGGTCCAGGAGGAATACACCGCAGCTCCCTCCTCTTGGAACACTTGCCCCCACACCCCTCCTCGTCTGTTCCCTCCCTGCCAGCTACTCAGCCCGGGAATCTCCATCAGCAGAGGAACTGGGATGGGAAAGGAGCTCAGCAAACTCCTCCCCCAGTGCTCCCGGCTTCCCTCACAGCCACTGACACAGGGATCGGCACCACTTAGGACCCCCAGGCCAGCAGCTACCTCTTCTCCACCCCAGTGGATCCAGCCTCCTGCCACCTCCCCGGGGAGGCCTTGCCAGGTCTCCCCAAGACAGGCCCCTCCTTCTCTGCCCTCCTTGCTGGCAGGGGCTGGGTCTGAGGCCTCCCCTAGTCAAAGGAGGCAGGCAGAATCAGGAAGGTGAGGGGAAGACACCAGCCAAAAACTCTAAAACCAACCCCCCACCCCACCCCCCAGGACTGGCTTGTGCTCCAGGGGATTGAGCCATGTGCCTGGAGAAAAAGCAAGAGGGTGGAGGAGCGCCCGGCAGCTGAGTGCCTGCTGGACAGAGCTCCAGCCTCCGTGCCCTGGTCCCAGCTCAGCCACTACTTCACTGTGGGGCCTTGGGTAACTCCCCAGGCCTCAGCTTCTCCATCTGTAAAATGGACTGTCCCTTCCAGCACTGAAATCCTACAACTGACCAGCCAAGAGAGGGAATGGGGAGAATTTAAGGTTCCAAGGGCTGGGCTCTGCCTCCCTGAGAACAGTGCCCTCCCCCCTGCCCCCCCATACCATCTACGCTCTGGCCTCCGACTCTGCCCTAAGGCCTCCCTGAATGCCTGGCCAGATGTCCAGAGCTGAGCTGCTTACGTTCACAGCTCTCGGCACCAAGCCTGACTCAGCAGCACGCCTGGGGAGGGGTGGCAGGGAGGGGGTCCTAGCCCTGAGTAGGCCTCAGCTGCCTCCTGCAACTCGGAATAATGACAGCAGCAACTGCCCTTTAACCAAGTGCCCACTGTGAGCCAGGCACTGTGCACCCAGCACTTCCTAACAGCACTGAGAGGCAGGGTTTGTTTCCATCCCCCCCCAACACACACGAGGAAACTGAGGCCCCAAGGTCACCGAGACAGAAAGTGGTGGAGCCTGGATTCAGAAGGGGCGCCCCACCCACTGCCCCCAAGTGGCAGAGTGAATGTGGGCGACACTGAGCATACCTGTAAATGGACACATTCTCAATGAGCTGGTTGGTGATGTTGTCAGTCAGGATAATCCCCCGTGGCGACACCTTGAGGGTCACTTTCTGCAGCTTCTTCCCGCTGGCCTTGGCCTTGGGGTAGATGTGGGTCAGAGAACCTGCCTGCCCCACTTGGGACCTACTCTCATGGGCTACACCTAGCTAGTCTAAGCCCCAGACTCAAGGCCCCCGGGAGGCCTCAGCGTAGAGACGCAGACACGCTGGGGAAGACAGCCGTCAGCCCACTCTTGTGATAAACCCAGGGACAACCACTGCCCACGGAGCGCCTGCTGTCTGCCAGGCCCTGGACCTCGAGTCGTCCTGAGAGGCAACAGAGCTTCTCCTGAGGAGGAAATGGGACTCAGAGGTTAAGGGAGCTGCCCAAGGACACACAGCTAGGAGGGACTGCAGCATCTGAGCACTGAGTGGGCTATCACAACCCAGCAGGGTCACTCCCGGGGACTCTCCACTCCACCCACTATATGGCGAGGGTCTGAGCTGAGGGGTCCAAGGCCACCAAGGGAGGTGCATTTATAGGGCCATGCTTACTCAGGATGGCCAGCTGGGGAGGGTGGAGATCTGTCTCTGGTGGGTTACCCTGTCCCTCAGACCAGGGGACAAGTGGTTGCATGACAGCAACCTCCCCACTACTCCTTGGCACTAAGTCACCAACCCTGAGACAGGGGACCTGAGTTGGGGGAGGGGAGACTGGGAGAGGCCATGGCCACAACAGCTGGGGAGGAGGACATTGACCCTGACCCCACAAGCCCAGTGGCTCCCCTCTACCAGAGTCCCTAAGCTGGATGCTAGGGGACGGGAACAGCTCAGATTGGAATATCCAATCAGGGTAATAAGCAGAGGATGAGTGGTACCCCAGGAAGAAGCTGGCCTTTGGCTCATGGCCCCCCCACCCTGACTGGGGCTCACCGTGGCCACAATCCTCTTGACAGCAGCAGCTGACAGCTCCTCACCCTTGGGCTGCTCCACCAGCGTCATGCCCAGGTACTTGAGGCTGAAGAGCATTCCCTCGAGCAGCGTCTCCCGAGTGTCTGTCCAGTTCTCCGGCAGCTCTGTGCAGAAGGAGAGGCCTTCAGACCCTGTCCTCCCAGCCCCCATTTCCTAGGAAGACCAAGCAAGGGGCATGGGGTCGTCCATCTACCATTATTTTTACCTATAATAAAGGGCCAACATTTTCCAGTACCTACCAAGCACCATGGTAAGAAGCCTTCCATAAAATATTCTCATTAATCCTTATGACAACCTATGAGGTAGACACTTTTATCACATGCACTTACAAAGACACTGAGGCCCCGGGAGGTGAAATCACACAACCAAGTCCACAGAGCCAGCAAATATAAGAGCCAAGATCTGAACCCATACTTTCAAGTTCAAAACCCAAACTCTACACTTCAAAGCTAATACCTGCTGAGAGCAAACCATGCTATTTTCTTGCTGAATCTTCTACACGATCCTGTGAGGTGGATGTTATCCTTACTTTACAGATTAGGAAACAGGCTGAGAGAGGCATCACATACGGTGAGGAAAGGGTTGGGAGTCAGAACTCAAACCTGGGCAATTCCCAAGGCCCCAGCCTGCTCTGCTGGGCTCCATCCGCACAGCCATGGAGACGAAGAGGCAGGGAGGAGAGGGACCAGGAGAGAGGCAGGGGGCAGGGAATGGGAGAGGTGACTGCTCAAATGACATCCTATGAAGGCTGCTGGAATCCAGGGGGTTCAAGTCCCAGCTCTGCTTCCCACCACCTGCATGTGTTGGGCAAGTCCCCTCTCCTCTCTAAGCCTAGTAATGCTGAGGCCATGGTACGGAGCAAGGGTCCTCTGAAAACCCTGCCCAAGACTGAGATCAGGAAGGTTGGGAGATGGGGGAAATGCGCCCAGCTCGCTGGGTAGGGAAACAGACCGCAGGAGAGAGAGCTGGAAAGCCCCCACCTCACCCCACCCACGCGAGAGAGGGCCCTGAGCAGGCAGAGGGACAGGAGGGCAAGTGTGGTCCTCATCAGAGGTTTGAACAATCCCAAGGTTCCTCCCCAGATCACTCAGCTGGAAGCAATGAAGCCAGAAAGTGGAAGGAAGGTATCTAGGGATCCTTCCAAGCCCGATCACCAAGACGAATGAGCACCCCACGCTCCTGCCTGTCAAGGCCCTTTGCCTGTCCCTTATGATCCTTTCTCCGACGATGCTGCAGTGTAGTAGGTTATTATGATTGTAGCCACATTTAAAGAGGAGGAGACAGCTCTTCAGCGTCACATACCATCTTGGATGGGGCAGGATCCACAGAGAAATCAGTTTCCAGGGGCCAGCATGGAGATGGCCAGGACCACTTCCCTGGACCACTTTCTGGGAGAGGAGCTGGGAGAATCCTATACTCTCCCTGCTCCTCCAGGGATCCTGGGGGGCTCTAATGGAAGAGCCACGGGAAGAAAGCTTCAGACTGGGCATTACTAGTGCCAGGGCAGCTGAGGCCCTGGCAGGGCTGTGGGCCCCGCCTACAAGGCACAGCCTGGTTCGGGGGTTCCCGCGCTATCGGGCCCAGGTGGTGGTACTGGGCCCTCCGCCCTGCCTGGCCCATGCTGCCCCTCCCAGCAACTGTCTTGGAGTTCTACTTCTCCAGGGGCTCGGCCTCCCTCTCCACCAGCCAGAAGGAGCCTTGTACACCCACACCTCTCTGGTTTTGACTTGAGCAAGCCACTGTCTCTGAGACTGCTTCTTCATCTGAGAAAGAATGCATGTGTGCTGGGCAGCGAGGTGTCTTACAAGAACTTACAGGTGTACCCAGTCCCCCTGTCTGATGTCCAGGTGAGCAGGGACGTGTTGGCTGGTTATTCAGAGCCTGGCATGCAGTTGGCACTCAGTATCTGCTGAGTGAAGAAATGACCCGGACAACTCCAAGGCTTCTTTCAGGTCTGCAATGTCTCAAACCCCATCCTCAGCTCCGGTCCCCAGCCCACTGCCCTCCAGCCCTTGCACCTGGGCCACCACCCCAAGAGGAGGCCCAACCCCCGCTGAGAAGACCCCCCCCCCAAGGGACCCTATCCTCTGCTGTATCAATCATGAGCCTGTTTCATTTGATCCCCCAAAAAGAATCAGAAAGTCCCTGAGGTGACCCAGTCCTGGGTTGGGTGATGGATGTCCCATCAGACCTGAGCCTTTCTCTCAAAGAAACCAAGACCACCACCATGTCATCAGCGCAGAACAGAGCTGCCAAGTAACACAGACAACAATAACAAAAGAGCAGCTCCGACCATTACTTCTAACATTCACAGCTACCTGGCGGCCTGGCATTCTCATTCCCCTTTCAGAGGAGGAAAGGGAGGCTCAAAGGACATGTGATTTGTCACATTAGTTGTCTGTCTGACTCTAAAGCCCAAGCTCCAAGCTCCTGACCAGTAGCCCATACTACCCTCTCATGAGGCAAACGACCTTGATTTTGGCAAAAGGTCAGGAAGAAGTACCTAGAGCCAGAGGTATTTCCGCCCACACTTCCTAATTCCTGAGGCCTCCCCCGAGCAGGTACTCAGACTACTGCTTTCAACCTGAGATGCATCTGAGCAAGGATGGCCAACTACGTGCTACCATGCCTATCACTGGTGCCCTTGACAGACATGGCTAATCAACTGCAGCTCTATTCCCCCTGATTTACAGGCTTTGGACTATTTCTCAATACAAGGCTCCCGGGAGGCAACACCAATCGATCGGGGGTGGCCTCGTCCGTCTCACTATCCATACCTGCCCCACAGCGAACAACCTTCCTCCCCGCCATTTTCATGTCCCCACTCTCCCATTTCCTTCGGCTCAGCCTTTCCTGGCCCATCTCCAAAACCACTTCCGCTCTTTCCATTCCAAAGGGCCAAAGCTTGCCAAGGTCACAGATGACCTTTTTGTTGTCAAAACATTCCCCAGTCCTCCCTGACCTCTGAAATGCTTGGCATATTCTGCATTCTTCCTTCCCTGGCCTGACCCTTACCCCACTCCATGGCCTCCTTCATGAGGGCCCTGGTAGACCAGCTGCCACTCATCATCCTTGGAGACCCTCTGCCCAAACTCCTCACATGACAGATGACGAGGCCCAGAGAGGGATGGGACTTGTGCAAGATCACACAGCAAGTCAGAGCTTCACCCCGTCACCCCGCCCCAACCAGCTCCCAATCCACTACAGGCAATTCCCACAATGACTACTGGGGAATCACAGGTGTCCCAGTGTCCTCTCCCACAATCTCCCTACATGCACACACTCATTCACACGCACATGCACACACAACGGAAGCTCCAACCATGCAGAGCTTCTTCCTCGTGATGCAACATTTTCTTTCCCACTTCTATGCTTTTGCTCAAGGAGTTCCTTCTCTCAGAAATGCCCTTCCCTTTATTTGACTGAAACCCCTGGCATCCAGCCTCATCCAGGAAGCCTTCTTGAAGGCAGGACTGCCTGGCAGTTAAGAGCAAAAGCCTAATCCTAGAAACCCAGTTCTGACATTGAGTGATCTTGAGCAAATTAATTACCTTCCCTGAGACTCAGTTTTCTCATCCATAAGATGGGGGAACCAACTGTCCCCCGCTCACAGGGCTACTGTTTTGACCCTTTGATGAGATAATAAAATTAGATAATGAGATAATAAACGTAATGTGCTTATTAGCACAGAACGCCGCCCATGGTCACGCCTCTTGATGGGGCCTCGTCCCTCTGTGAGCAGGTCGCCTGTGCCTCTCTTGAGCGTGGATTTCCTTCTCTTCCTTCTCCAACCACATCACTCACAGCCAGCAGCTGTCTACCGTGTGTCTTCCTCTTGAAGGACTTCCATTCACGTGTGTCTCCCCCCGGAACTGGAGAAGGTACATTCCTGTCCAGTGTTGCAGCTCTGCCTTGTCCTTTCTCCCCTTCCCATTACGCCGTCCTCCCAGGCCCAGCAAGATCCTCCTTCCCCTCGAGGGAGGGAACCCTGCCTCTGCTCCTATACTGTCCTTCTGGGCATGACTCATCTCTTCAATGAGGTGGAAGGTCTCTCAGGCCCCACACCCTCCCTGAAGAAACCCACACCTAAGAGCACTCAATGAGGCAAACGCAGAGTTGGTGCCTACTCACCAACCAGCCACCTCAGGCTGGAGGCCACATGCTCCTTTCTAGGAGGAGCCCGGGGCCTTCAGGAAGAGCTCCCAGAGGCCCTCAGGCAAATACAGGCCTGAGTCCACAGCCCTGTTCCGGTCCTAGTTATTTTTGGCCCTGTGGTGAATAATGACTGCGCTATTTTAACTTAGCAATTTTACAGATGACCTGCTGTCAGAGTTAGCTGGGGACGGACCATATGCCCAGTTTAACTCATGGCTGCAAACATGTGCTCTCTCATCATTAAGCCCCCTGCCCAGGACTCAGAGCTGGGCAGGGGGCCCCTGTGCCCCTCTTGCTGCCCAGGAGACCCAGCCTGGCTGGTGTCTGGAACATCAGAGTGATAGCCAAACCCATGGACCAGGGGGAACCTCCAAGGGCCCTGGCCTCCAGACTCCTAGAAGCCACTAATGTCTCGGAAAGGGACTCAAGCTCTGCCATGACCCGGAATATAGCTGCTTCTCCAAGGCCACAGTGTCTTCATCTGACAAATAGGTTCAGTTCCTCAAGAGCATCATCAGAAACAGGCTCAGCATGTAAAAAGTGCCAGCAAATTTCAGAAGTTGTTAAGATTATCAAAAGAAAATAATTTAAAAAATGATCACAGCATAAGCTCTCATTTCCTGGGTACCTACTTACTCTTGTAAGAGAAAAACGTGCTGTCAAGGTTAAAACCATGGGGTCTGGAGATGGGCTGTGGGATTCAGTCACTCCACCTCCCTGGTCCTCAGTTTCCTCACTTAAAAACTGGGACAAGAAGCATGTCCACCCCACGGGGTTGCTGTGAGGATGAAGTGAGTTCACATACCAGGTGGGCTTAGAACCATGCCTGGCACATGCTGAGGGCCACTGAAGTGTGAGCTACTGTCATTACCAAGGGCCCAGGGCTAAGAGCTTGAATGTGCACACACAGCCATTTGCAGTGTTTTGCGAGGAGAGAGGCAAGGATATATTAGGATTCCCACTTTCCAGGATAAAGAGGCTCAGAGGAGTCTGGCCATGACTCTTAATTGACAGAGTCATTTAAGGCGTTAAGCATTAAGACCTGCTCGTCTTTGCCTCCCGCAGCCCCTGCTGTTCACCCATGCCCACAGCCCACCAAGCCCCTTCCCACGTGAGGCAGGGGTCACGCGCAGGCTCACCCAGAGGGGTGGGCATGCTGTCCTGCACGGCTGCCTGAACAGAGTGCCCCTCAGTGAGCAGGGGATGACCTAACTCCTTCAAGGCACATATGCCTCCCCCAGCCACCAGACCCGTGAGAAGCAGGGCCCCAGCCTCCAGTTAAATGTCCCCTGCACCTGCTGCTCCCTCTGGCTGGAAGGCTGGTCCCAGATTCCTCCCTCCTGTATTCTCACATGTGCCCCAAGTCATCTCCCTGGAGAGGCCTTCCCTGACTGCCCGCACTGACGCTATCGGAGCCTCACCTTCATCCCCTCCCTGGACACCATTTCCACACACGCCACCTGACAAGCCACCTCTCTGCCTGCAGCTCTCTGGCTACCGGAGGGGCCAATGCCCATGCACACTAGGGTATTCAGGGCTCCCATCCCCGAACCCACCGCTGCCAGGAACTGCCCCTCAAACAGAATAACTGAAGAGCACATTCTCCACTGCCCCCCAAAACTCCCCACGGGATGGCGCTCCAGTCACCCACGCTGGTGAGTGGCTTCATATTGTCCACGTTTTGGACTTTCTTCCCTTCCCACTTCTCCTGAAGGTATTTCCTGGGATCCTTTCCCAAATAGATGACTCACACTCAGATCCTTCTCTCAGCATCTGCTTTCTAGAAGAACCCAAAGGAAGATACCACTCTAATTAAGTGGTCCCCGCCATTTCCTCAGCCCACTTTATCCCTCTGCATGGTGTCACCACTACTTATCACCAAACCACTCATCTGCACCCTGGTCATTCTGCTTCCTCCACCAGACCGTGAGCACTGCTGGGAGAAAGACGGACTTGTTCACCAGACTCTCCAGTACCTATCAGGGCATGTCACATAGTCTGTGATCAGTAAGTATTATGACTTGGGGGTTTATTTATAGTATCTTTTATTGTAAATACTATAAGTAAGTACAAATAGATTCTCTGTCTCCCACATACCACCATACTCTAGCTTTTCTGGAACCTGTATCTTGTATTTCTTTACCTGCTCTGAGTTCTCTGACAGCTTGTAGGGAGCCTGAAGATCAGAGGGACCCCTCTTGGAAAGAAGGGTACTGAGGGGCCAGGGTGAGCCACTTTTCAGGCAGCTGGAAGAAAGGAAAATCCCTGGCTAGTGACTGAGATTAAATATTTATTTTATGTGAATATTTATTGAGATGGGAAAAAGGCCATGTGTGGGAGAGGGAGACAGTTCTTCAAACTCAGGACCAGCTGGGAGACAGGGGGCCGTGAGGTTCAGTGCTAAAAAGCGTGGGGTTCTAGCTTACTGTGTGACCTCAGGCAAGCTGCCTCCCTTCTTTGGGTTTCAGTTTTTCCACAAATGAAACAGTGATCATGCTAATCCCAGCTGAGGATCTTGAGTGGTTTGGTGAGGAGCAAGTCACAGCTGATAGCAGGTGTCAAGTCTAACCTTAACTCCCCTGGCTTCATTTTGGCCCCAAAAGTCAACCACCAGGCTCAGTTCCAGTTGGCCGGAACACCACCTCAGACCAAGCTACCCCAGCACCTCTACCCCAGACACACCCCACAGCGTCCCTCTCTACCTTGTGGCCACCACTGTTCTCAGGGGCTGTCAGCCGTCAGCCCATCCTGGGATGGGGCCTGCCCCAGCTCATTCCGTGGCCAGAGTCCAGGAGGCACGGTGATAAGACCCCCTGGGCTGGGGATTCGGAGTGCTACCTCTAGGAAGCTGTGCTGGAGCCTGAGCCTCCGGTCTTTTATCTCTGACACGGGTCTGTTAAGAATCCCTGCTCTGTCACCTCACAGGAGCAAATGAAATAACAGAAGCAAAAACTGTGTAAAACATAAAGTGACAAAAGCAGTAGTTACTATTTATTGAATCCTTTTGCTATTCCAGGCAAAACACTATTTCATTTAATCCACACCAAACACCCACACCCCTCCCCCACCCCCCCAGCCTGGTACTACCGTTATTTACAATTTACAGATAAGGAAACTGACAATAAGGAGGGACAGGTGAAGGTTCCACCCAGTTCATTCTGGGTCCAGAAGGCTCAGGACAACACTCTGGGGGTCTGCAGGGAAGGGGGGTTCTCCTCTCCTTTTCTCTGCAGGTGTAGATAGGCTCTGAGCCCCCAAAACTTGTTCTCCCACAGTAACAGTCATGTTGAAGGTCCACATGACATGAAGGGGGAGTGGGACAGAAGGAAACCACCAATGAGGTGCCAGTAGGAAGCATTATCAAGAATTTTCCCAACACCTCCATCAGGTTAGAATTTTTATCCCCATTTTTCTGGTGAGGAAACTGAGGGTCAGAAAGGAAAATGACTTGTCAAGATCAGAGCAGCACAAGAAACTCTTTTCCACCATCCAAGGTGGCTACCTCTCCCCCTTCCCCAGAATCAAAGAGGCTTTTAAGCTTTCTTCCCTTACCCAGCACCCCCTTCCTCCCCCACCCCAAAAGAACTGCAGGGTTCCACCACTGTAACAAACCATTATTCTCAGAAGTCCCAGTCAAATCCCTTAAGTATTTATTTAAAGGGGCTATTTAGGGGCCAATAAGTGTGGGAGACAGTGCATCCCTGGGCCAGCCCAGACCAGCCCTAATGGGTCTCTGACCCCACCCCCACCAGCAGGCACCAGCCCATGTTCCCAGTGCCAGTCTTGGTTTAGGAGGTGGCCACAGCTGGAACAGCAGAGTGGGGCAAGAGGGAGGGGAAGGGCGGGCTTTCTAGGCCCAGACACGCTGGCACTGGGAACTCGGGCTCCCCTGGCGGAGCCCTGGAAAGAAGGAAGGGGGGGGTGGGGTGTGACTGTACTGTCAGGGGTTTCTTGGAGGGGGAGGGGAGCGAGGTGGGGGGGAGGGGAGTCATCCCCTGGAGGTCCCAGGTGTTTGAAAGGAGGGTGGGAGTGTACAGAAGTCTTGGCTCGGGCTCCACATCTACCAGGAAGGCCTGTGTGACCCCAGGCAATCCACTCCCTTTCTTCTGGAGAAAAAAAGAGGGACTTGGGCTGGGTTTCTCAGGCCTCAGGGGAAAGTGCCAGGTGACGGGTTCCCTGAGAGTAATCTGAGACGGGGAGAGAAGGGGGGGGCCCCCTCCCAGCCTCCCAGACGCCCCCGGGAGAAGGGAGAAGTGGCAGCGAGCCTGCCATTCGCCTGGGCGCCCCGGGACTTCGGAAGCCCGAGGGGGAAAGTGCGAGAGAAAACAGGTTTCAAAATTAGCCAGAACGCCAGCCTCGCCACCTAGACGTGGGAAGAGGAGGGGACGCAGGGGTCTGGAAGGCTCGGGGTGTGGTACCTTCTGAGACCCCACGCTGAGCCTCGCCCCCAACCTCAAGTAGGTACCTGCGAAGCCCGCTCACACCTGAGTCGGTTCCTGGACGCCTGGGGGTCAAAAGACGACCTCAAGGGCTGGCGGTGGGGCGGGGGGCACGCGGGCTCCCACCGGCCGCGGACCTCGCGGCTAGGGCGCAGGGCTGCGGGCATCTCCCCAAACCCCGGTGCCCACTCCTCCTCCCCCGGGCACTGCCTCCCCTCCCGCTGAGCTCCTGTCTCCCCTAAGCTGCCCAGCGCGGCGAGGTGGCCAGGTGCCGGGGTTCGCGCAGGTCTCTTCCCCTCACCTGCGGCCCCTCCGACTGCCGCCTGCACCTGGGGAGCCCGAGCCCCGCTCTCCCCCCCCCCCAGCTCTGCCCCTCCTCCCCAGCCGCACAGAGCCGGGACGGGAGTGGGAGCCCGACTTGACCGCGGGCGACCCCCAACCCCGCAGGACCGGGCAGGGCCGCAGGGCACCGGGCAGACCGCGCCTCTGCCCCCGGCGCCCGCGGGAGGCCGGTCCGCTCCGCCCGACCCCCGCCCGGCCCGGCGGACGCGCACACACTCACTCCGATGCCGGCCGCCGCCCCCCCAGCTCTGCTTGGCGAGGCTGGGGCTCCGGATCAGCGCCCGCCCGGCGGACTTGAGCGCGTCCATGGCCGCTCCGGCTGCCGCCGCCAAAACTCCGTCAGGAAAAACTTTCCGCCGGGGCCGCGCGACGCGCGGACTCCGCGCTCCTCCCCCCGCGGCGCGAGCTCCACGCCGACGTCCGACGGGGCGGGATGATGGCCGGCCAGGCCCCGCCCCCGGCCGCCCTGCCTCGCCCCGCCCAGCCCGGGCTCCTGCTCTTGCTCCCCAGGAGGTCCCCACAAAGGGCACCCCTAAGGTAGAGGGCCGAAAGCCCTAGAAGCCCCTTCTTTTCCTCCAGTTCCCAATCCTCTTATTCCTAGGATTTCTAGACAGCCCAGCTGTAAGGTACTTGGGGGCCATTTTACAGACGGTCCAGACTCAGGGTCGGAGAGAAGGGCGCTGCCCAGGGCAAGGGGAGGCTGAGAAGAAGTGGGAGTAGTAGAACTTTGCTGGGAGCCGGGCAGGACCATAACAGTTTTCCTTAGTAAGACCAGCTGGGCATTTTACTCATCCAACAGCACCCAGGCTGCTCGCTGGCAGCACCTGGGCACCTGGGCTGCCCCACCCCACCCCACTCCCCATGTAGTGATATGGCCCGGGTGTTATGCTCTAACACTGACTTGCTCTGTTACCTTAGGCAATTGCTGCCCCCCACTAGGTCTTAATCTTTATCTGTCAAAGGAGATGGGATCCTATTACTGGCGTCTGCCGGTGGTCAGGTGCTGCATGACCTTGACCCAGAGCCTCCCAAGCTTTGTAGGAGGCATTTTGAGGGGGGGGGGGGGTCTGGATTCTAGAAATCCTCCAGCACAGATAGTCTAAGTTCAGGATTTAGAATTCTCTCTAGGATCCTATACCCTCCCGTTAGGCTTTGCAGTCAAAAGAGCACATGCCTCCGTGCCACAGTCTGGCTTCTTCTAGATGGGGAGCTTCGGCAAGGTGAACTTCAGCCTCTAGGATTGCTGCTAGCTCAGAAGACAGGAGTCCTGTTCTTGTGTTGGGGGAAAGACGGGGTTGTGCTGTCCCCAGCTGGGTAGTGAGGCCCCACTGACATTCCTTTCTCGGTTTATAAACTAAGTACTTTCTCGGCCATCTGTCCTTTGCTCCTCCAAAACCCTGCAGCCAGCCATACACCCACTTTACAGATAAGATTCCAAAGTCTGGGAGAGAAGCACTCAAGAAGGGTCTCTGCAAGCCAGAGGTTGGGATCAAGCTCAAACCCAGGCTTATAGGCCAGAGTGGAATGCTGGGGATTTGAACCTGACTCCTTCTTTTGGTGGTTGTGAACTCACTTTTCTGAGCCTCATCTGTAAAAGCAGCGACAACACCTATTCCAGCAGGCTCTCTATAAGAATTAAAAACATGAGTTCTTGAGTTGGAAAGGCAGAGAGCAGTCCTTGAGAACTCACCTATGAAGTTGCCTCCTCCAGAAAGCCTTCCCTGACTGCCACCCATCTGTTAGGCTTCTGTCTTTGGGATCTCACAGACCTGAGCTCTCAGCATTGTGAGTGTTGCTGCTGCCTATTTCTGCTCTGATTGCCTCCACTAGACTTTGGGTCCTTCAACGGCAATAAGTTTTTCTGATTCATTTCTGAACGCCTAGCAAGGGGTCCAAATGGAGTTGGAATATAGTCAATGTTCCTTTCCTCTCTCTAGCTTTTTGCCATATGAGGCTGTCTTCTCCCACAAAGGGCTGTGGCGTTGGGTAGGTAGGTCCTCAGGGCTGAGCCCCCCAGCTCTCTTAGCCTGAGCCTTCTGGGTCCTGGGGCAGTAGAGAGAGAGCATTCTGGAGCCCAAAGGAAAAGCAATCACCCAGGGCTGGCAGGTGAAGGGCAGCTGGTGGTGTCCGGCTGGCAGGGGGCACCATATGGGCCTAGTGAGCAGGCAGGCCTGGGAACGCTGAGCCTGCAGTGAAGGCTGTTTCCAGGCCCATCACATCGTCCCGGAGGTGACTTGCTGGGAGCTGTCAGCCATGCGTCCCCCACAGAGGGGCGGCCTGCCTGTGCCCCTTCTGCCAATCCAGGAACAGAAGCAGAAACAGAAGGTCAGAGCTGCAAGGGGCCTCCTCTGAGGTCACCATGTCCAAAGCCTCCTTTCACAAGTGAGGAGCCTGAGGCCCAGGGAAGGGCAGGGACTTGCCCAAGGTCACACCGCAAGCCAGGACAGGGAGCCAAATCTCTTGCCTCTCATCTTGGATGCTTATAAAAACAGAGAGAGAGCAGAGAAATCTTGAAAATACACCAGTATTCAAGGAAGAGTTTTAAGGTGATTTTTTTTTCTTTTCTCTCTCTCTCTCTCTTTTATTTTTCTCATCTGATCTAACTTTGTAAAAAAAAATTTGCAATGATCATATAGCCTTTAGTAATCAGAAAGAAAAATAAAAGAGGGAGAAGCTACCTCTGGTTATAAGTGGCTTTTGTCTTTAGGAAAATGGTGCCAGAATTGTAATTTTACTGTTTTCTCCCCCACGGGACCCTCATGAGACCCCAGTTAGAGAGTGGGTGCCAGCAGGTTGGGAGGGCTCTCAGCTTCTCTCCAGCTATCACTTGGGCTTGTAGTGGGACCGAGACAGAAGCCTAGCCTAGGACCACGAGCCCTGACTTCCTCAAGTGATCTGTCCTCCCTACTTGCCTGAGCCAGTCCCTTTACCTGGGTTGGCCTTAGTTTTTCCATCTGTAAAATGGGAGTTTTTACAGCAGAGTGTGTTTTCTTGCCCCCCATCAGCAGAGCACAGGGCTTAAACACGTGGATACTGGAGCCCGAGATCCTGTCTCCCCTACTCCTTTACTTCATGACCTTAGGTTGGTCACTTAAATTCCACAGACCTCAGTTTCCTCATCTGTAAAATGGGGATTATATGTCATGGATGGTTGCAAGAATTAAAAGAGTTAACGTTTAGAACGTGTTTAGAATTATGCCTGGCCTATAGTAAGTGATATATATATATGTGTGTATATATATATAGAATCACTTTTCTGACTGGATGAACAGTAAAGGTGGAATGGCTATTATTATCATAATTCTTGACTGGCCCTCAGGGAAGGGAGCTCTCTTGCGATTGGAACCAGCCTGGCCCAATCTGAGCTGCGGGTAGTCCAGCCTCCCAGAGTTCCCATCCCCACTCCCGGCTGCTCAGCACTCTCTCAGGGAATCAGAGGGAACCTGGGTTACTGGTGAGTCAGAAGCCCAGGGATTACTGCTTAGACTTGACCTTTTGCCTGACCCACAGACCTCTCCTGCCTTCTGTGTCCCATTGATCCAACTGCTCCAACCATTTGCTTCTGAACCCTTCCCTCCTCAGACCCTTCCCAGGCTGCTTCCTCTTCCAGACACATCCAGCCAGATTGCCTCCTCAACTTTTCCAGACTACCCACCTTTGCCCCAAAGATCTAGTTGGCCTCCTCCCTAATACCCAGTCACAGCTACCTACACACTTGTCTTCCCTGGCAAGCAACGACAACAACTGTTTGACCTTGGAGTTCTACATATTTGGGCCCTGAAACCAAATCCTCCATCTATATGTGTGCAATCTTAGCCAACTGGGCTTCAGTTTCCCCATCTGTACAGTGGGCATAATACCTGCTTTAGAGAGCTTTGTAAGGCTTCTGTTGGATAATACGGGGGGAAATGCTTGACCTAGTGCCTGCCAAGTGGCAAGTGCTCAGTAAATGGTAAGTCTGGCTACATTCGTGTTTTATGGTTCTTGGTGAACCTGTTTACCTCCTCCAGCAGCTGAGCATGCCCCAAGCATGGGAGCTGGGAATCAGCCTTCACCCCAGGGTTCCCTGGAGCAGCTGACCAGTGCCTGGCAGTGAGGAAGTGCCCAGTACACATCCAGGGACTCCACTTAAGTTCTATCCTCTGGTTCTCAGCATGTGCCCAGCAAGCAGGTGACCCCCTGCAGCTGGAGAAGCAGCAGCACCTAAAGGGGCTGGGAAAAGTGCTCCTGAGGGGCCCCTACCCACCCAGACTGCCCACCTAGGTAGGACCAGCAGCTGTCTCCTGCTTCCACAGGGAACTCTTTGCTTATGGAGCTGCGGAGCTAATGAAGAATGACAAAGCACCATGTAATTGCCAGCAATTGATGAGTCCCCTGCCTCTTCCTGCCCCTCCTTCCCTTTGCCCTCCTTGGCACTGTCTGGCCTGGAGGCCTGGCCCGGAGGCAGGCAGAGTGGCAAAATGGAGCACAGACTAGTATCAGGAGACTTGGAGGCTGGCTGCTTCTGCCACCCTCTGGCGTGGGACCCCGGCCTCCATTACGTTGGCTCCGTTTCCCCATCTGCAGGGCTCCTGACCTTGTGTTAAGAGCAGGGACAAGGTTACAGGGCCAGGCCAAAGGGCTCTGCGGAGGGACTGGGCTGCACCTGCCAGGTGGGTTGAGGCAGACAGCCTCAATAAGGCAGACAGCCCTGGGTTTAAGTCCTAGCCCCGCCTCTCACCTGCTGTGTGATCCCGGGCAGGCTGCTTACCTTCTCTGAACAACAGATTCCTCATCATCAAAATGGGATTTGTTTGACAGCACTTAGCTCTTACTAGGAGAACCCTCATTTGTCCTAGATGTGTGCGTGTAACAGAGACTCTCTGGACAAGCGCATCTCTATCAAAGTCAACACAGAAATTAAGGGTTGAAAACTTGTAGTGTAACTTGACCGAACAATTGTATGTCTTTAATGTCATAATAGAAAAAAGGCTTGTATTTTTTTCATTTTATTTTTTAAGTAATTCATTTTCCTTGTATTTTATAAAAGTATTGGTCTGTGACAGATTAGAAATTTTTTAAAAAGATGGTCCTTCTCCACGGATGGTTTGAGAAGCATTGCTTTAGAGAACCTTGTAAAACAGATGTGGTAACAATCTTGCCACATTTTCATAGTTCTAGGGTGTAATTTCCAGGGACCTTCCACTTCCGTGGCTCCCAAGCCTTCAGGATCAAGACCAAATCTCTTAGCCTGGTTTCAAAGTCCTCCTGACTAAAGTCCCAACCTGCCTTCTCATCTTGCCTCCTTCCCCATGACACAACCTTGTAATACAACCCTGTGCTCTCCCCCCGCCTCCTCGCCTCCTGAACCTCCCATGCCTTCTCACTCCTCCATGTCTTTTTCCTATGCTCCTCCTTCCATCTGGAATGCCCTTCCTCACTTTGCCCTTAAACCGGCAAACTCCTATTCATCCTTCAAGACCCAGACCAAATGTCCCCACTCTTGGGAAGACTTTTCCAGTGCCACCCCTGCACCTGCCCCAGGCAGGGCTAGTTGCTCCCTGCCCCAGGCTCTGTAGCGCAGCATGCTACGGGGAGGCAGGACTTGCAGAGGTGAAGGCTACATGCAAGCTCCAGAGTCAGAACAATGTGCGATTTGGACCTGACGGTGCCGGCTGTGTGATCCTGGGCAGGTGCCTTTGTACTGTTGAGCTTCATTTTTCCCATCTATACAGGGGCATCTACTGTGAGGAGTAGAGGTGATGTGTGAAAAGTTCCCAGCACCATGACACATGGGAGAGACTCGAGATACAGCGGCTCTTGTTAGCTTTATTTCTCTGGTTGATAACGTCCCAGGTTGTTTTCTCTGTCTCCCAACAGACTGGTTGCTCCTTGAGAGCAGGGACACTTGAGAGTGTCTGATGTACCTGGATGTTTCCTGGGCTCTGTGCGGGGCTTTTTGCGCAGAGGGTGTGTTTTGGAGAAGGGTCTCTGGCTGCTGCCTGCCCCATGGTGACAGCGGTGTAGGGAGGAGTGAGGGTTCGAAGCCCACAGCCAAGAAAGAATTCTTGAGACATCTTTTGGTGCAAAAAGGTGGTTTTATCAAAGCACGGGGACAGTATCTGTGGGCAGGAAGAGTGGCCTCGGCATCGGGGTCATGAGAAGTGGCCCATTATATGCTTTCAAGTTGGGAGGGGGTCAGGGATAGCGTAAGTCTCTAAGGAATGTGGAAGCCAGGTTTCCAGGACCTTGAGGGGGCTAGCTATTGCTGGGGAAAGGTCATTTATTACCGTCTAATAAAACCTGAGTCATGAGACCCTTCAGGTGTATATCAGGGGGCCATATGCTTGGGGGGTGATTGCCAACATGTATCTTGCGGGGGGGTGGCGGGTAGAGATAAAGGAAGTTTCCAAAGGAATTCTTATGTTGAAGCAGATTTACAGGATCCTGGCGGGCGGGGGGGGGGGGGGGGGGGGGGGGGGGGGTGTCAGGCTAGGGTTGTCTTTTGCCCTTAGCAAAGTATTAACATCCAGGCAGCTGAGTCCCTAGAGGAATGTCACCCTGCCTGTTTGAAGGACTTGTCCGTGGGCTGTAGGTGGTAAGGAAACCCAGTTTTTCTTTTGTCTTTGTTTCCCACATCCCGGTGGCTGTGGCTCCTTGTCAGTGGAGTGCTAATTCACCAGCTCTGTGGAAGAATTAAAAAGAAAAAGACCCTTGATTTTTTATTTTTTGCCAATTTCCATGCAGTAAAAACACCCACCAAGGCCAATTTCAAGTGACCAAAAGTTTAACAACCAGCTTAAAAAGTTCCTGAATATTTTAACAGTCTGTTCCTGTGAGCCACCCAGCTCCAGCACCCAGCTCCAGCACTCAGCTCCAGCACTCAGCTCCAGCACCCAGCTCCAGCACCCAGCTCCAGCACCGAGCTTCAGCACTCAGCCAGCGCCCAGCTCTAGCACTCAGCTCCAGCACTCAGCTCTAGCACCCAGCTCCAGCACCCCTCTGGGTGTGATTGCTCGGAGCAGAAGGGCAGCCAAAATAGGCTGGGGCCCGTAGTTGAAAGACAGGCTGTTTCCCGTGCCCTCTGCCCAGCCAACCCATTGGGGGCCACCCAGGGAAGGGCCATAAGGTCGTGAAGCTCCACAGACGTCCTCAATCATCCCCTCCCCCAGGCCTCCAGCCCCTTTGTTCTCTGTGAAATCGCCCATCCATCTCCTCCCTCAGCAGGAGGAACCAATGGACCCAGATGATCCATCAGTGACTCCTGGGGGCCTGGGCAAAGGGGGGCTACCTGTGCAGCCAACAGGGGCCTCTTCACAATAATGCTGTCCCCACCGCCGTTGCAGGTAACGCTGAACACCTCGTCCCCTCGGTCACAGTGGGGAGCAAAGACAACTTGTGCACAATCTCATCTCACCTCTCCACCCCCTCCTCTCCTCTGGTCGTGCCCAGCCTCCAAGTCTTTGCCTCTTCAGTCCCCTCCGTTTGGAATGCCCTCCCCCTCTCTCCCTACAATGCCCAGCTGCAACAGTACGTCAAGAAGTCATTCACCAGCAGAAGTCTCCGGAGCCCCCTCTGCAGGTGCAGTAGCTGCTTGCCCAGCTGCCCTGCCCCTCCCCCTGCAGCAGCAGTTCTCCTTGGGATCCTTTTTTAAAATACCCTCTGAGCCCTCCTAGCTACAGGCAGGGCGGGAATCTGTGCCCTGCCCCAGGACCTTTGGATATAGGGGACTGAGAACCTGACGCTGAGAAACCCTATCCTAACTCACCAGGGCTGTGGCTGATTCACACGGAGGCCTCTAACCCCCCACCAGGACCACCTGCTCAATATGCCTCTGTGGGATGGAATCCGGCGTCTGCTGCTGAGGTCACCCAGCCTGGAGGGCCCATCCTCTGGGCCCAGCTAAGGGCTGCTCTGTACCCCTCCCCTGGGGGGCTGAGCACCGCGCGGCTGGTGAGCTTTGGGCTGAATTGTGTCTCCCCACCGCCCCAACAATTCATACGTTGAAGCTCCCCAGTGTGGTTGTGTGCGGAGGTGGGGCTCTCAGGAGGTAATGAGGGTTAAGTGAAGTCAAGAGTGTAGGGGGCCGAACTGACAGGACTGGTGGCCTCTGCAAGGAGAGGAAAGAGAGAGAGGGAGAGATCGCTTGCGGGGCGCTGTGGGCTAGGTGAAGACTGTCACAAAAAAAAGGTGCCTGTCTGCAAGTCAGGAGGAGAGCTCTCACCAGAACCGAATTGGCGGGCACCTTGGTCTTACACTTCCCAGCCTTCAAATCTGTGAAAAAAACCACAGTTCCATTCCAGCCAGCCAGCCTGCAGTGTTCTGTTCTGGCAGCCTGAGCCAACTGAGGCCCACGCTGTGCGCTGTGCTTGGAATGATTTTCCCCTATCTCGCAGTGGCTCCTTATGTCTCCCCGATTTCAGCTGAAATGACATGTCAGAGGGGCCCTGCTCCCGCCTCACCAGAATGCCGGCTCCACCGCGGCTGGAACCTCGGGTCTCCCGCTTAACTCCCTGAGCCTTGAACCCTAGGCAGCATCCTGGGGCTTGAATAAATATATGTTACGTTGTTCCTAAATATCCAGAATCTGACCACGAATCCTTCAAGGCTGGTCTGTGCCACCCTCATCCCTCTCCTGGATGACTGCAGTGGCCCTCTGCTTGTCTCCCTGCCTCCTACAGTCTCCTCTTAACCCCTCAGGAGCCCCCGCTAAGTCTGACCATGTCACTCCTCTACTGAAAACCCTTCCTTGACTCCCTCTTTCTCTCAGACCAAAAGTCCCAGTCCCTAAACTGTCCCCCAGGGCCTTGCTGTACTGGCCCCTTCTCCCTCCACTCCAACCACACGGGCCTCTTTGCCACCCCATGGATGCATTAGGCACATGCCCAAGCCACAGGGCCTTTGTACGTGCTGTTCCCTCTGCCCACAACACCCTTCCCTCTGGAATCTGAGTGGCCCGTTCCTTCTCATTCTTCATCTTTGCTCAAACACCATCTTCTCACAAAAGCCTTCTCTGAACATTTGTTCAGAATGACAACCGTTCCTCCCTCCAGGGCTGGATTCTGGGAGCGCCATCAGCCCCCTGGCGCAGGACCCTGTGCTCAGAAGGGCCCTGTGCTTTGCACTTTATGTTCCACCATTGCTGTCTTGAGGTTCTTGATAATTTTATCTTTGGATTTGTGCGTCGTAAGTGAAGTCTGGAGGGACAAGGGAGTGTGTGCCAGGAACTTGGCCTCAGCTCCCACACGTTGCCCTGCTCCCCTGCCCACTGGTCCCTCTGGCCCCAGCCAGCCTCCTCTCTCTGGCCCCACCCAATGACTGTGGCTGTCTTGGGCGCCTGGCAGGACCCTGATCACAGGCACAGGACAGGGGTGGGGAGGTCAGGGGGCACGCACCCCACAGCGTCTTGGGGCGGGGCATGGCCAACCCCGCCCTGCACTGGCAGTGCCAGGGCACATCTGGTAGGTGACCGGCCAGAGGCCACATCTCAGTGGGGGTGAGACCTTGATCCAGGTACTGAGCACATCCTAGAATGGAAGTTTCAAGACCCTTGGGGGTTGCCCATCTGCCAAGGGTTGGAGCGGTGGACCCATGGAGAGGAGTTGAGTTCCACAGGGCCCCACCTTCATCCGGGGTGCTCAGCTTCAGTCCTGCATCTGGTGGGAGGGACGATTTGGTAGGGGAACTTGGCAGCCGGCAGGTTCTGGAGAGTGGGCGTGTCCCCCATAATGGGGCAGGGCCCCTGGGAACCCAGGGAGTTTTTACCCTGAGGGTCTCTCTGTGCCGGGGAGGGCTCCCTTACTCTTTGGCTGGGTGGATCAGCTCTTCCTCTTTCCAGTCTTTCTGTTTGGCCTCTTCTGGCAGGTTTGGGGCACCCTTGGGGACAAACGATGAAATAGAAATTGTGTAACTTCTGTGATTCCACATACAAGTTGAATGCCCTAATATTTTCATTTCAAAGCTGGCATCGCACAATATGAAAATGGACGGTAAAGCGCATGCTGATAATTTAAATTTAATTTTTTTCTTTACTTCACGTGACATTAAATAGCAAATAGAAAACAGTGACCAGTCGAGAGAGAGAGAGAGAGAGAGAGAGGAGAGACTGCAGAAAGAAGGAAAAATTTCCTGTGTACCTTTAACAGCTCGTTTTCTCTGCTTTTAGAACAGGGCCCCACGTTCTCATTTTGCACTGGCCTCCACAGATTATGTAGTCAGCCTCATCTCCATCACTCCTGGTCCTGTTGTTTTGTTTTGCTTTAATAGCCCACGCTGCATCTTGGCACGACGGAACTGACTTATTTCTTGTGGTTGTCTTTTAAGGTCTGCTTCCCCCACCAGCATGTGGGGCCCACGGACGGTGGGGGTTTTTTTCTGTTTGGTTCATGGCTGTATCCCTAGGCTGCAGAGGTGCCCAGGACGTGGTAGGAGCTCCAGAAATGTTCAAGGAATGTTGAAGGAAAGGATGTTACCTGGGAAGACAGGCCCGTCCAGGTCTTTCCTCTCCCTCCCTCCCCAAGGCCAGTTTTGTCTATTTTGGCTGAGACAATTCACATTAGAACTTTGTGGTTCTGGCATTTCCTTTTCAGAGCTCAGTGCTTGAGCTTTGGAGTCTCCCACCAGCCCCAGCTCTGTCGGCGTGAATGGTGGTGGCTCTGCAGGCTGTGAGGAGCCCACCAGGTGCCTGGACCAGAGGCTTCTCTCCTTCCTGGAATTCCTTAGGTCATTTCCATCCATTGTCTTTGGCTACAGCTTCTTGAGTTAGTCTTTCCACCTCGGCAAGGTTCCCTTGCTGGTTTCCCCATCTGCTTCCAGGTCCAAATCCTTTTTGGCTCCAAATCCTTTCTTGGGGTTTCCCTGGCCCTTCCGCCTCTAATGGCCAGGGTGACCTTGGGCAAGCCTCCCACTGTCCTCTGCGGAGGCCCTTGTGAGATGAGGGGGGCTGCTCCTGCCCTCCCCCCAGGGAAGGACGGCAGGAGCAGAGTCCTTTAGAAGAAGAGTGGGGGTTGCTTCTGTTACGTTTGAGTGTTGGCACTGAACCCGGATGCCGGGTGACCCCATTCTTTCCCCTTCCCCTTTAGTTACACAAGAAACCGTCCTGCTTCATTGCCGCTGCGAGCACCCCTGGCCATTCAGTCATGCCGCAAACGTGTGAGGCGACAGAGCCCGACGTGCGGGGGTCCCGACTCCGCTCCCCCTTTTCTCCTAAAGAGAATTCTGGCTGGGACTCCTCAGCCAGGCTCTCTCCCTTCCCAGCCCTCTTATTTACCGGGAAGACGAAACTGCTCTTTGTGGAGGCAGAGAACCCCCCGAACAGAGCACCGTAAGGAGGACAGGGGCGTGTCCCTCTCTCACACAGCAGGCCCGGTGAGTGTGCCCGTCTGGAGACCGCCCGCGCGCTGCCCATGCCGAGAGCCATTTCCTTCCACCGCACAGCCCTTCCATGCCGCGCGCCCCGTCGGCACCTCCCTGGGTTGTTGCCATGTCTGGCCTCAGCCAGCGGGGAGGAAGAAGAAGGCACGCGGTGACCGGAGGCCTAGGGCTGAAAGTGGCTTCCATCACTGCAGTGACCTTCCAGGGGCTGCGACTTGGTCCCCGGGGCCCCTCCTGCGAGGGAGGCCGGGAATCGGCACGCCTAGCGGAGCAGCCCTGTGCCTGGGAGCAGGAGGGGCCCAGGGCTGGGAGGACAGCCGGCTCTCTCCCTGTAGGGTGACTCTGGCTTTTGGACAATCTGGTTTCCAGGTTTTGTGTTACAGAGAGGGAGAGGAAAAGGGACAGGGCCGTGGAGGGAAGACGATGTTAAGGGTATTAGAGGGACACAAGTCACGGCTGGGATTATCCTTAAATTACTTCTGCTTACTGGGCTGTGTCTTCTTAAGTGCTCTGGCCTCGTGGTGCGGAGACTGGGCCCCCAGAGGTCCCCGGAAATGTGGGTGACGCATGCACAGTGCACTTACAATCTCCCAGACCCTGTGCTGAGACTGAGGACACGGGACACGGTCTCTGGCCTCCAGGGATCTAGTCCAGTGGGGAAGACAGATTCGGGATTAGAGGCAAGTCCAAGCTGCTGAAAAGACGGGGAGGGAATTAACTCGGGCTTGGCGGGGTGGGGGAGGGGCGGGCAAGAAGGGACACAAAAGGGACATCATGTGCTAGATTTACCTCTGCTTGTGGGAAACACTCCATGGTCTAACACACTGTACTCGAGTGATGGAAAGTAAAGGATAGAAGATGAAGTAAAGATTCTAGAAACTCAGGTCCTGGCCCTGCTGTTGTCTGTCCTAGGGCAAGTCCCTGTCCCTCTCTAATCACCTGTGCTTCATGCTGCGTGCTGGGCCACGGCAGGCACCGTCCGTGCTCTCGGAGGAAGTACTGAAAGGCTCAGTCGCCGATGGACAAAATACAAGAAGGTGACCCCTTCTCCAGGCTGACGTGGGCCCCACGCTCGGACACACGTGGAGACACGTAGATTTCAGCCACCCTTCCCCCTTGGCTTCCCACCCTTGTTCAGTGCACAGCCCACACAGCCGAGTGTAGGGAGCAGCCTTGCCGATCATCTCCTGAGATGCTGTGTGATCCCAAGAGGGTAACTGCTGTGAAAATTCCCCAGAACCCCAGTAATCCCTGGAGCACCCTTCTCACCAGTAGGTTTCCTTTCTCCTGGACTCTGCAACAGGTGGAGGGCTCCTGTGGGGCAAGCCAGGCACTTAGAGCACGTGGTTAAGGAGACACTCTCCATCGGGGTCGGGGTGACCACTGAAAATGGGTGCCTCCATAAATTTTGCACCTGGGGCACCTCACCTCCCTCACCCTAGCCCTAGCCCTGTTCTACAGGATTCCCACAAATCTGAGTGGTGGTGGTGGTGGTAGCGTTTCAAAGGAAGGTGCTGGAAAACCACCTCAGACCCTCTGAGGGCAGCTTCTCTCTGCAGCCAGGAACCACGGAGGAGACTGCACCCAGAAGAGGAGGCACAGGGAAGGTGGACTGTGGTCCAGGGAATGGGGTGCCAGGAGAGGCTCTGTGCCAGGGAACCTCAACTTCACCTAGAACGGTAGGGAGCGAGGGGGAAGGCCAAGTAATCAGACCCCTTGCTTGTGATTTGAGAGGTCTGTAGGAAAAGCTATGGGGAAGGGGTAGGGAACAGAGGAGGGCGACGCTTCCAGGTCCTGAGTCACAGGTGACAGAGCAGCTCCCACACCCACGAGGAGGCAGCCTCCAAGGGAGGGTGGCCTCCACTTAGCCATCTGCCTTCAGGACCTCCAAGGTCCACCCCAGTGTGGCTCTGGAGGCAGGGAGGCTGACACTCAGATGCTTTTTTGCAAGTCACAGACTCGGGCCACCTTGAGTCAGTTAGGACATGTCTGGGCCAGGGTCCCTCCAGCAGGGGAAGCCAGGACTCCCAGCCCCGGAAAACCTCGGATTGCCTCCCGAACTTCCCAAACATTCAAACCCACTTTCCCTTCCGCCTGTGCGGATAGCTACTCGGTGTTTTTAGAAAAATCAACTCATCTCCACTTAAATAATTTATTTTCCAAAGGAAACTATGTAAATGGGAAACTTGCAGGATCACCATAAATAGAAGCTATGCAATCGCATGAAGACAATGTTAATCAAGTAGAGATCTGAAATGCTAGCTGGATTCTGGTGCCCCGACTGTTCTGAATCTGAGGGCCAGTCTTTGCGTTCAAAGGGAGGTTAGCCAAGGTCAGAAAGGTCAGGAAGACAGATAGTATCCACCTGAGACTCCCCTTTCACGTCAGAAATGGAACCATATTCACCCACCGTACGTCTGAGTCCTTTAATGCGGCATCTGTGGCCGCCTACCCCATTTCACGACGAACGTGTCCCCTCCCTGTAAAAAACGGCTCCTAGGGACATGACAAGAGTGACCTTTCAGAGTTGGGGTGGGAGTTGCTGGGGCCTCTGGTTCTGGGAAAGGGCTGGGCCCTGAGCTATACCCCAGCTCAGCCTGGTTACTCCTGTCTCAAGTGAGCCTTGAACCGGCTGGTTTCGACACCCTTTAATCTCAGTCATGAGGGAGCTGGTATGCAGTAGTAGGTGCTCCGTAAATGCGTGAATGCAGAGCTCTTGGAAGAGGGACGGGTCAGACCCCGGGGGGCTGGGCGCTTGGCTATGGTGGGGGCTCCCAGAGGGGCTGGTTCATCTCAGGGTCCAGCCTCATCCCTGACATGGGGGACCCCAGTTGTGTGGGCCTGGAGTGAGAGGGTTGGGGCAGACATGGTCCCAGAGAGAGGTCACTGGGAGCGATGGGTGTGTGCACAAGGGAAGCTTGTGGGTTTGGTGTTAGTTTTGTGGTGACAACTGTTTCCCACGACTACAGCGGTGATAAAAACAGGAAGTATCAAGCAGCTGAGACCTTCCTCGTCTGACTTCAGCCTTCCTCCATCCCACCAGCCCTCTGTCTCCTCCATATCCTCACACACCAGGCTGGACACCTGTCTGGTGTGAGGGCTTCTGAGAAGTCCCAAGAGCCTCTCCGCATTGGACCAGCCCCACAGCCCACCCTCGGATGCACCAACACCACGGGGGGGCACCAGGTCTGCCGGGGGGTGCCCGGGGTGCCTGGCCCAGCCCTGCCATCCTCTCAGTGTGGCACATCGGGCAAACCACCTCCCCGGACCTGGATTTCTGCATTACTGAATGGAAGGGGCTTGGTGTCTGATGGCCCAGGGCTCTTCCCTCCCAGGCATCCCACAGGGTCCTGGGGGCAGCAGGAGGAGCGACTGGGGAGACCGGAGAGGGGTCTCCCTGTGGCAAGAGCAGACACGAGCCCAGTTTCCCGCAGGCTCCAGATCCAAGACATACATGGCCCTGAAGGGTCCCCTGGGCCAGGGAGCCAGACCAGCCCGCAGGAACGACAAAACAGAGAAAGGCATTATAATGGGGACTTGCGGTTTTGGGGTGGAGGCGAACAACTCTGCAGGGGGCTGGCGGAGGGGCCCTGACCATTGTTTACCCATTGTTTATTTATCATCATTATTTGTTTTATTTATTTTAATTTTTTATAGTATTGAGGTAGAATCCATATAACATAAACGTCACCATTTTAAAGTGTGCAATTCAGCGGGTTTTTAGTGCAGTCACAATGTCATGAAACGGTCCCCACTAATCCCAGAACATTTCCATCACCCCCAAATGAAACACTGTACCTCTTAGTAGTCGCTCTTAGTTCCTTCCTCCCCTTGCCCCTGGCAGCCACCAATCTACTTTCTGTCTCTCTGGATTTGCCTATTCCGGACAGTTCACATAAGCGGAATCCTAGAGCCCGAGACCTTTTATGACTGGCTTTTTCACTTGGCCTAAGTGTTTTTAAGGTTCATCCATGATCATATATTGGTACTTCGCTCTTTTTCACGGCCGGCCAGTACCCCATTGTGTGGATTCACCACGAGTTGTTTAGCCGTTCATCCGCTGATGGATGTTTGCGTGGTTTCCACTTTTTGGCTATTATAACCCATCATTTATCAAGTTCTTCCTCCCTGGTCCCAGGCGCTGTTTCAAGAGTTCCTCAGCGTCGTCCCACGTAGCCCCTCACTCCAGTCCTTTGAGGTGGGCACTGTTCTAGTCCCCTCTGTGCAGACAGGGGAGGAGCCGGGAGCCAGGATTTGTCTCAGTGTGGCTCTGTCCGTGTTCAGACTCGGAGAGGACATGAATCCCTTCCAGGCCAGAGCGAGACCCCCGGAGCCCTCTTTCCCTTGGCTCCGGGCATAGAAGCCACTGAGTCAATTGAGTTGGTGGCTGCTCCTTCAGCCTCTGTGCCCGAGTGCCTACCTGGGGCAGAGCTCCCGCTGAGCCACGAAGGACGGGGCCAATGACTGGCAAAGGAGCCTTTGCTGTTGGAAGGCCCTGAGACTGGGGGTCACTTGTGACTGCAACAGAGCCCAGCCTTCCCTGACGGACCTGGCGCTTCCGTGGGCTGGGACCCACGCCGTCTCTGTGCACAGAAGCAACGTCCAGGCTCGCACATGCTTGGGTATATTTTTGAAACAATGAGTTATGCACCAAACCGGATAAAAACCAAGGTCAGGCAGTATGGCTTGAATTTCCAAAGGCTTGGCAAGTACATTTTGGGAGCTGATTTTCATGAAAATTCTGTCTGCACAGTGGCTGAAACTTTACCCAGATGAGGCTCTCAATTGTGGATAAGGCTCTCCCTTGAGCTTGTTTCCATATGCCCCTTGTGCTCTCGAGAACAACCACTCACCACTCACCTTGGCAGATAATCAGAGCCAAAATAAGTACCAATGGAGAATTTACCAGGTACATCATCGAGCACTATTCATATATGTTAAGCTCCTAGCCACCCTCTGGGATAGGTACTATTATCACCCCCATTTTCCAGATGAGGAAACTGAGACTCAGAGAAGTAAAGAGACTTGCCCAAGATCCCAAAACAAATAGGTGGGAAAGGTAGGGTTTAAACCTAGGTCTGCCGACTGCTAGAGCTCACATTCAACTCATTGTCATTGGACCACTAAGGCCCTCTTGATGACCTATGAGCAACTCAGCATCTACCAGTGTCTTGTGCTGGAATTTACCATCAGGTCTTCCAGGGGAAACAGCACCATAGTATATAGACAGAGCACAGGGTTAAAGGTCAGGAGCCCTGGGTTCAAGTTTCAGATCCAGCTTTAGCTTACTCCATGGCTTAGGACATCCATGAAATGGGACATTTTGACTAGATCAGCGGTTCCCATGTTAGCTGTACATCCAAACTACCTAAGCTGGTTAAAGATACTGATTGATGGGCCCTTCCCCAGACCTGCATTATCAGGTCTGGGAACCCCAAATCCATAGGTGATTCACACCCGAAGTAAGCACTGGGAACCCTGCTTCTAGGGACCTTCCATAGCTCAGCCTCTGTGAGTTTATGGAGGCAGAAGAGACCAACCCAGTAACAATGCCGGGCGGTCTGAGTCAAAGCCCAAAGGAAACACTTTCTGGAAAGTATGTTGTGGAAGATACTAAAGGAAGTCGGTTGGACCGTGGACGTTGGGGTGGGAGGGAAGTAGAAGCAGAAGCTGGCTTTAGTCCGTTTTCATGGTTTCATTTTCTCCTCGGAAAAAAATCACATTTCCAGTGAAATGATCCTTCCTGCCCCCCTTGCAGTTAGGAGGGGCGGTCCTGGCCAACAAAGGAGGTAGAAGTGATGGGCATCAGTTCCAGGCCTGGCCCTAAAACTCACAGGACCCTGCATGCTTCCTCCCCATTCTGTGGTGAACTTGGACATGAAGTGTCAGAGGCGGTGGAAGGAAGCTGGACTCCAGGGGGGAGGAGAAGCACCCCCAGCCCACTACGACGTGCAGTGGGCGTCAGGATGAGGCAGGATGGACTCAGGCTGTGCTGAAGGACGGAGCCGACGGCGTTGTTTGTTGTAACAGCAGCTAGTGGTACTTAGCCTGCTACAGCCTGGAGGAAGTGGGACCAGAGCAGGCTCTTAGAAGGCGGGTAAGGTTTGGACACACGGACCTTCCAGAGGGAAGGAACAGTGGTAGCAAGTGGGTGGGAGCTGGACCAGGGCGACGTGTTTGCACGCTAGAGAGAGATCCGGGATTGGTACTGAGGGCCACGCTGGTGTGCTGGGGCCAGCTCACACCAGCTCGGGAGAGCTGACCGTTAGCATCTGTGCTCAGTGACAGCCATCACTTTGGTAGCATGAAATTGGCCATGGTGGGAGTACTTACACCATGGCAACCAGCAAACGCTATAAGCCAGGGCTTTTTTCTCCTATTGTTACACAGTTATCAGCATGCTACTGACTGCAACCCACATGCAAATGGGTCCTGCCCATCGGAGAGGCAGTGGAAGGACCAGAGACCCTGCAGCCAGGTCTAATCCTTGCCCTGCTGAATTGAGTGGCCTGGGGCAAGTGAATGTCACCTTTGAGTCTCAGATTCCTCATCTGCATGATGGGGCTACTGATCATATGCCCTTCACAAGGCTGCCTGCGGACAACAGTGAATGAGATCACGTATGTGGAGTCCTACTGGCATCTCCTCAGGATCACCATGCCCGTGCATAGGACAGCCTCCGAGAAGTACCTGTGACCTTCTGGGAGCTTTCCCCGGCCGGAGGGCATGCTCGCCAACACAGGGCCGGTTCGCTGACACAGGGCAGGCTGGGAGTGCTGGGACCTTAATGTCTTTGGGAGCAGTCCTCAGCCAAGGGTGGATGGGAGCTGGTGGGCAAAGAGCCCAGCCTTCTCACCTCTTCATTAGGACACATCTGAGGCCCATTCTACCCTGTCTCCTGGAAGTCTCCAGAGGGGCTGAGCCTCACCTGTCCCCCCTGCAGCCTGTTCACCAGCGTATCCTGACTTGGATCCGTCCTTCCCTGCCTCAGTTTCCCTCGTCCCTACCAGTGCTTCTTGGGATCACCACCCGAGGAAACTTCTCCCATCCTTGTCTCAGGGTCTGCTTCTGGGGGAGCCCAATCCAGAGAGCAGCCAAGATGATCAATAACTGGAATCAACTCTCTCTGTGCATGGAGGTTTACACAGTGAGATCACATCTGCTGCTGGCTCCATCCCTACAGAAACCCCAAGAGGCAAACAAGGGGGATTATCCACTCCATTTTGCAGATGGAGGCACTGAGGCTCAGAGAAGAGAAGTGATTGGCTCAAGGACAGACCACCGTCAAGGAGAAGGGCTAAAACGAGGGTGTCCATGTTCAAGTTGTTAGCTTTGAGCTGCTCCGGGCTCCTGGAGGGCCCTGAGCTGGCTGGAAGGGTGGTCTCTACCCCTCTGACTCCTCTCCCCTGGCGGATGAGGCTGCCTCTGGCCCCTACATGGCCCTGGGACTGTGAAGGGCAAATGGACTGGTGGTAGGAATGGCCAGTTATTAAATCCATCCATCACTCTGCAGGCCTGACCTCATTCTGTCCTGGGAAAGCCAGTTTTGCCCGGGGGCGGCTGTGAGGGGAGGGTGGGGTGGGATGCTGACCCAGCAGGAAAGGGTGGGTGGGGGCCTGCAAGGCCAGAGTAGCCCGGGTAGGAGGAGGTCAGAGACAGCTCCTGGCTGTCTGTGTCCAGTCAGTGTGAGGACAGCCAGGGGCCCAGGGACAGGCAGAACGGTTGTAATGCAGATGGCCACTGGCAACCCCCTCAGGCAACGACCTGAAGAGGGGGCCTTCTTGGGGGTCCCTGCCTCTAATTAATTCCCCCTCACTGCCTGAGCCCCGCAGACCCGGGATCCCAAACCCCAGAAGATAGGAGTCGAGGGCAAAATTGTGGCCGTGACATAAACTTGGATGTGCCCATGCGGGCCCACTACTTCACTATCTAGTGAGCACCTGCTGTGTGCAACACACTAGTGCTGGGCACTCAACATATGACCCGTTTCATCCTCAGGCCATGTGGGGAGGGGTGAGGGCTTGAGTTCTGGAGGCCGAGGGACCCGGGTCAGAATGCAGGCCCCACCCCGTGGGCGTCCGTCTACCTCCTCCGCTGGCTAACCTTAGCTTCCACGTGGGTGAAATGTGGTTAATAATAACACCCAACTCGTGGGAGCAACGTGGTGAGGATTTGATGGTAGATCCTGTGTAACTTGCTCACCTCAGAGCCGGGCACATGGATACTTAGTAAGCGGCAGCAACAGCGCGGACACTGGTACCTCCGCTGTGCAGGGTGCTGTCCTGAGCACTTTCCACGCTTGTCTTAACTTACACTTTGCAGTCACACCAAGGGGCAGGGACTATTGTCAAGCCTCCTCTCATAGGTAAGGAAGCCAGAGCTCAGAGGGGTGAAGTCACTGGCCCAAGTCACACAGTTGCTGGGTGGCAGAGGTGGGATTTGAATCCAAGTCTCTCTGCCTTGAAGGTCTGACTAGCAAAACCCCCAGTCACCCCCCCCCTTTGAACCCCCACCCCCAACAAGTGAGGTTAATGACCCACTGGCTCCTCTTTGGTCCTTTAAGAGATGCTGCTGGATGAAGCTTTCCCGGAGGCCCACAGAGGTCAAAGCACCAGCCCGGGGCTGCAGACAAGATGGGACCGGAGCTGGGACTGCCACCGAGGGCCTCTGGCTCTCCGGCCAGGCCTCATTTAGAACCCTGGATGTCATCTGCAGCTCTGCTCTGGCCTCGCAAGGCAGGGTGTCTAATCTGCTAGCCCTGCCCCCACCTCGCTCCCTCCTGAAGAAAGGAGGGAGCCCCCACCGGAGCTCCTGGGCTTTTCTTCCCCAGGCCACTGAAGTGTGGGATTGAGGCCCCGTTCTTTTCTCTTCCACTGGAAGGTAATTTGCCTGGAACACGTTGAGCACTTAAAATATTTGATGACATTGCCACCGTCTAGGTTACCATGGTGACCTCACTTTGAATTTGCTTCCCAGGGGGCGTGGGTAATAATTAATACAGCACTTAGCACTGCTGCTCACAGCGAGTGTGGGAAGCATCACAGAGTTGCCCCGGGACTTACTTCCCCAGGGGAACAGCCTCCCCCTCTGAGCAGGGTCCTGGGGCTCCCCAAGGAGGCACGGAGGGGAGAGGACCCCTCCCCAATCCTGCCCACCTCTTCAGCGGCCCTGGCAGCCACATTGTGGGAGCTGGAGTGGATTGGAGAGCTCCCTTTTACCAATGGGGGATTCGAAGCTCACGGGAGTAAGCGACTCGTTCAAGGCCACAGGACAGGATCCAGGCAGCATCAGCAACGGGCCGGAAGGCCGGTTTCCTAAGCTGCAGGACAGGGCTCTCAGGCTGCCAAGACTGGGGAAACCCAGCTCTGAACCCCTTCCCTTCCCAGGTGCACTTGAGCCATTTGAGAGGGTGAAACATTGCCCTCTCTGGACGCCAAGGAGGGGCCAATGGCCCTGTGCTCAGTCACTGCCCCTTTAGACCCAAGCGGATTATGAGATGGTGCAGGGCGTCGGGAACCAGGCTCGGGAAGAGGCTGGAGGAGCAAGTGGATGGACTACGATGAGGAGGAGAGCCTGGGAGGGAGCTCCAGGCAGCGAGGGCTTGGCCATTCTTGGAGAGGGGCCCCAAGAGGTGGGAGTGCAGTGTGGGGGCATTCTGCCTCTCTGCTCCTCTCCACCTGTTCCTCCCCTTCATTTCTTGGTCTCTGCTCACTCCAGCTCTGTATGAGGAGAAGGAGAAAGACATAGAGTAGAAAGAATAAGAAGTCTCTTGAATCCAGATTCCATCCCATTTCTCTGGTGGGAAAGTGAGGCTCATAGAGGCCTTAGAGAGGTCCACAGACCCACAACCAGCAAGTGGTCAGCAGGGATTTGGACCCACACCAGTCTGTAGCATCTGTACTCCTAACTGGTACCATTGGGCTAGGTTCTCTCCCTATTCCCACTTTCCCCTTGGGGGCAGGGCTGAGGGCTCGGGGAGGTGTTAGCACCAATGTGCAGCTAAAGGGCATATGGCGGGCCCGAGGCTGCCTAGGGCTGCCCGAGAGCAAGATACAGGGAGGAGGGGCAGGCGGACTTCCTTGCTGGGAAACTGGAGCAGGCACGGCTCGGGCCAAAAGCTGGGAGCTTGGGAGCTTCAACTATGGAGGTTGGGTTGTAGCAAAAGGGTAGGGAGAAGGGGAGAGTGGGGAATGGCTTTGATATCGCTAGCCAGGTCCAGAAATTGAGCTTGCGGTGTTTTGTTCATGGCAAACGAAACAAACCTGGGATTTCAGTATGCTGCCATCAGGTGGTGGTGTAACTTGGCTGCTCATAACATTAACTGCCATTAAAATTAAAATTTCACTCATTTTTGAAAAAAGATAAAAGTCTAAAGAATTAGATTTATACTGATGTCACATAATTTTTTATTTTTCTTATTTTTATTTTTTTTAAACAGTTTTTTAAATATTTTATTTATTTATTCATGAGAGACAGAGGGAGAGAGAGAGGGAGAGAGAAAGAGAGAGAAGCAGAGGGAGAAGCAGGCTCCCAAGGAGCAGGGAGCCTGATGCGGGACTCGATCCCAGGACCCTGGGATCATGACCTGAGCCGAAGGCAGACGCTTAACCATCTGAGCCACCCAGGCGCCCGTCACATAATTTTTTAAAATGAAGATGATATTTTAGGAGAAAAACACCTGAATACAAGTTGGTTCTTTCTTCCTTGACCTTTAACTTTTATCTACCTACCTACTCTAAATCTTCTGACTTGGGTCAACAACTAGAGCCCATCCCTAATGTTTTCATGCCAACTCAACATACTGGAAAGATCAGAGGGCATGGAGTCAGCTAACATTCCTCACCTCAATTAGCCCAACTCCGGAGGTAGCTGCTGACCACCTCACATCTGTACGCAGACTTTCCGTACACCGTGGCTCTCCTCCCACTGGGTTTTAACACTTGACCGCCTGCCACATCAGAAGGTGGATTCCTCCAGGCAGAGGCCATGGCCCATTCATCTCTGTACTTGCCCCAGATCTTAACCATAATACCTGGCACATGGATGATGACCAGCAGTTTGTCGAATAAATGAATTCCCATTTCACAGATGAGAAAACTGAGGCTCCAGAGGGAAATGATGATGATGATAATTATAACTGATATTTGTTATGTACCTACTATGTGCCAGACATGTATTAATTCATGTAGTTCCCACAATAATTCTGGAAGGTAGATCCTTGCATTACACTTATACGTTAGGGAACAGGGGCTTAGAGACATTTGGGAGGGGGAGCTGAGAGCAGGCATCATCCGTCTATCCATCCATTTATTTAGGAAGATTTTGCTGCAGCTAGACGCTGGATGTCTATGGGATGCCTGGTCCATGCTAGGCCCTGTGGTCAGTGAGCACCAGGGAAGCACCGCCCCATGTCCCCTCTTTACCCTGGCCAGCCCTTGCATGAGGCTCTTCACCCAACGCCTGGGGTACAACCTGTGACAGCCTACCAAAAATGGCTCCTGTGGCCTTGAACTTCATATCCTCACACCCAGTGGCAGTTTGGGTGGGAGGGAGAGGAAGCGCTCTTTCTCAGAAGATGAATAATGTTTCCTTGCACATCTTTGGCCCTCCTTGTGTTGAGATGCCATCCCTGAACCAGTCAGGATGCCATTGGTGGGTTGACTCCGCCCCCAGAAGTGGGCAGGTGTTAATTCCAGACCTGGATGCAGTTAAGAAGGCAAGAGAGGTGAACTGCCTAAACAAAAGGCAGGGTCTGGGCGGAAGAAGGCAGGTAGATGCCGGGAGGTGGCCACACCTGCCCACTCACTCCTGTTGCCTGAAGCTGAGAACTTAGGGACAGATTCCCCACGTCTCTCAAGGGAGCGGCTGGACCCTCCAAGTCAGGGAAAGTGGCCTCCCCGTCCCGTTCCTCCTCTTGTTGGCTGTGGGTGCTCGAGCTCAGACGGGGCCTCAGTGTGCTCACCTGCACAGTGCTGTGGTGAAGGTCCAGTGGAGGCGAGGCCAAGGAAGGCACCTTGCCCACTAGACCCTTCCCTGCAGGTGCATGTTCTGAGAGGGCTGAATCACACTCCCTCTGTGAATCTGTGCACACCGCCCCTCGTTCTGACTGCAGGACGAGTGCCAGGTGGGACCCAGAGTGGGGCTCAGGGACGCTGGGAAACTGGGGGTCGAACACTTCTCCTCTTCCTGCCTGTGACCCTGCTTCCCTGAGCCTCAGTTTCCTCACCCATGAGGACTAGATAACCACCAACATCCCCAGATTGTTGTGGGAGTAAAGGAGCGGATATGGACATGGGGCCTGGCTTGAGGGAGTCTCTCAGAGAGATTTTCTCTACTTGTTGGGAGGACATGCAGGATCAGGGTGGAAAGAGCATCAGGAGGCTCTCAGTCAGATTCTAGTGCTCATTCTCTGGATGACCAGCAAACATTTATTGAGCACCTACTATGTGCCAAGCATGATACAGAGCACGAGGGCTACAGCAGTAAACAAAACAGACAAAAATCCCTGCCTTCATGGAACTGGCATTTCTGTCAGGAGAGACAGACACACCACAAAATCAGTTTAAAAAATTTAAATATGATAGATAGCAATAAATACTGAGAAGAATAAAGCAGAGAAGACAGATAGAGACTATTGGTTAGCTGGTTAGGGAAGGGCTCTTAGAAGATCATATTTGAGTAAAGATCAGAAGGAGGTAAGAAAACGAGTCTAGAACATTCTAGAAAGAAAAAATAGAACTCTCACAGGCAAGAGGAGTCTAAAGAGATGTAATGACTAAATGTAATGTGATATCCTGGATGGGATCCTGGAACAGAAAAAGGACACTAGGTAAAAACTGAGGAAATCTGAACTAAGTATGGATTTAGTTAATAATAATGTATTAATATTGGCTTGTTATTTGTAACACATGTACCATATTAATGTAAGATATTAATGATAGGGAAACTACAAGTGGGGGATACAAGAACTTCTGTACTATGAGTTTTTCTGTCCTTCTAAAACTATTCCAAAATAAAACGTCGATCAAAAGGGGGGGCAGCAAGTGCAAAGGCCCTGAGGCAGGAGTGTGCCGCCTGGTGGGATTAGCAAGGAGGCATTGCTTAAGGGAGAGTGGGAGGTGAGGAGGAGGTCAGAGAGTTAGTTGTGTGCAGGATTGCGGGACATTCTAAGGACTCTATCCTTTGCTCCGAGGTGGCTATAGAACCACTGGAGGGCTCTGACATCTTTGGACTTGTGTTCTAACAGCATCCTTCCAGCTGCTTTGTTGAAAATGGACCATGTGGGGCAGAAGCTGAAGCAGAAAGACCAGTGAGGAGGTTCCTGCAGAAGTCCAGGTCGGAGACGATGGTGGGTGGAGGAGGTGAGAATGGGTTAGGTCCTGGAAATATTTTGCGGGAGCTAGAGCTGACTGGATATCAGATGTGGGGTGTGAGAGAAAGAGGGGAGTCGAGGAGGATTCCGGGACAGCCTGAGCCACTGGAAGGATGGAGGAAGACAGGTTTGGGTCAAGTTAGGAGCTCAGTTTAAACCTATTGAGTCAGAGGTGCCATGAGACATCCCAGAGATGTCAAGAGGCATCTGGAAATACAAGTCTGGAGCTGAGGAGGAAGATTTAAGCTGTAGATTATGAGTGTGGGAGTTGTCAGCAAATAAACAGAAGGGAAAACCCTGGAAGCCAGGGAGGGGAGATCCCCTGGGGCGAGGCAGGGTAAATGGTGGCACCGCGCACGCACACATGGTCACTTAACACGCATGGCTGCTCTCATCCTTGCAGCCGCCTCCCCAGCCCACTTTTTGGACGTTCCTCCTGCATCAGTGGTGAGGACTAGGGACATGGCGGGGGAGGTCAAGGGCTAACAAGCGTGCGGGGCCTGGCAGGGGCGGGCCCTCCGAGCTCCCCCAGCAACCCAGTGGTTGGGGCCTTTTTCATCACCCCATCTGACGGACAAGGAGAGTGAGGCACAGAGAGTTTAGGGGATGTGGCCCCCCTCTTTCCAGCAGAAAGCATCCTGGCCGTGGGGGTCACATCGAAGCCCTCGGTTCTCATAAGGAATTCAGTTCATTCGACGTCAGGGCTGATCAGTGGGTGGAGCAGCCTCACCCACAGGGCCTCCCCAGAGAGGGCCACCAGCACCTGCTGTGCCAGCCTGCGCGGTGCCCGAAATGCCCCCGGGGGCCAGTTCCTGTGGTGCTTGGGACATTTGTGGCTTCCAGCGGCAGCAGCTGGAAGGACACAGTCTCCAGAGAGGGAGCGGATGAGGCTGCCAGTTGTCACCTGGGGGCCCGGATATCCAGAGGCCTGGCAAGCTGCAGCATGCATTCCCGAAGCTAGTTCTGGTCTTGCAGAAAGGCTGCACACGTGCCCCGGAAAGGCTGAATTCTCTTGCTTTTCAGCTGCCCTGGAACTTCTCCGAGCGGCGGCCTTCTGAACTAACACTAACACAACACAGTAAGGCATTAATACATGTAGTTACTTGTGTTTGCTGGCAAAACCCTTCAAACATGGAGCTCACGGGAGAGGAAGACATCCAAGGGGCCAGGGTGGTTTGGAAGGCTAGGACTCGCTGCCTTGGGCTCTGGCTACCAGAGCGATCGGTGTGGCGGCCGACTGTGGGCTTCTCGCCCTCCAGCCCAGCAGCACGCTGGGTTTCTCTTCTGTAACAACCCGTTTATGTGTGCAGCCTGTGGCGGGCCCAAGCTCTGTCTCCCACGTGAAGCTGAGGGTCCCGTGCCTCCTCCCACAGGCTCTTGCTCTCCATCCTGGGGCTCAGCCAAGGGGAGGGCATAGGACCCAAGCTTGGACTCTGTCTCTGGATCGGTCAGGTTTGCTGTGGTAACAAACAGCCCCCAAATCTCAGGGTTTGTTTGTTTTTTAAGATTTATTTCTTTGAAAGAGAGAGAGAGCACGAGCAAGAGGAGGGGCAAAGGGAGAGGAAGAGAGAATCTCAAGCAGACACTCCACTAAGGATGTAGCCTGATGCAGGGCTCGATCCCTGGACCCCAAGATCGTGACCTGAGCCGAAATCAAGAGTCAACCGCTTAACTGACCAAGCCACCCAGGTGCCCCTGTTTTTGCTTTGTTTTGTTTTTGGCTCATGGGCACGAGGGCTGGCTTTGACCCTGCTCAACTCTCAGCCAGGCATGGCCCCTGTCTGGGAAATACTGTTCTCCTGGCAGAGTGAACGGGAAGCTAACCGGAACCACTCTGGCGCATTTAAAACTTCTGCTCAGATCAGGCACGGGCGATGTCCACTCACATTCCATAAGCCAATCCTGACCCTCGGGAGGGTGGGTGTATAACCCTCTCAGGGGGGATGGAGTGGATCACTGAGAACAATGGTACAAGTCTACCACAGTCTCCTGACTCTTGCTCAGGAGAGGCTGGGTCATGGACTCACTCAGTCCAGGGGCAGGGCCCTGGCCCGCTGAGCAGCTTCTGCCTCTGAGAGCCTAAGCTGGCGGACTGCTGTCTCTCCCAGCTGGCTTCTCAGTTTCCAGACAACCCTGTATGTGCTCACCCCCCTTTCCACTTAATTCCCTTTTGGATTTATACTGGCCACAATCTGTTTGTATGACATGCAATATAAAATACCTCAGATAAGAAGAGAACACATAATAACAACAAATTTGAAATGATGCTAGCAGAATTTCTTTTTGGAGACCCGAGGGCCAACTATTTAAATTGGTAAAGATCAGTGGGATAAATGTGGGTGTCAAGGGGAATCAGGACAAGGGCCTGGAGGGAAGCCCAGGAGTCACAAGGCTGAAGAGAGCTGACAAGGGTCTCCACGGGGAAGGTGGGAAGACAGACCCCCTTTCCTCACATCTGTTTGGCCAGTTCAACACCTTAAGTCCTGGCCCACAGATGCTCTCTGAGGCCCCAGGTCCCAGCCAGGACTGAGGCTTCCTCTTATTATTATTACACTCCAGTTCCCAGTCTCTCCACCTTGGCTGCATATTAGAAATCTCTAAGGAATTCCACCGCCACCGCCACCGCCACCGCCACCGCCACCACCACCACCACCACCACCACCAAATTCTTGCTCCCCAGCCTTGTTAAATCAGGCTCCTTGGGGGCCAGCCCTGGAGATGGGCGTTTTTAAGAGCTCCAGGTGATCGTAATGAATAACCAGGATTGACACCGAGGCCATTTCTCCCAAGCTCCACAGTGCATGGGGAGGGGCACCAGCACTAGGATTTCAGATCTTCCCGTATTTCAGCAGAAAACAAAAAAATCTGGATAGTATGAAACCTCCCAATTTTTTAAAATGTTAGCTCAAACTTACTCAGTTCTATGCAGGCCAGACAAAAGAGGTCTTCAGACCACTAAATAGGAAGCCCTGGGCCATAAAGTCTCTATGTTTTAACATCTCTGGCCTGCTCCCATCTGCTTGGCCCCAGGGAAGCCCTGGAGCCTGAGAATAGCAGCACCGAATGGGACCCGGGGCTGTGCTTGGGCTGGGCATCAGACCACTACAGAGGTGACAGAGCCCTCACCCGTCATCCCTTGGTCCCAGTTGGGCCCCCCCTGAGCACATGGCCTCCTGGGTTCCACCCCCCCACCCCCACTCAGGTAGACACCTGGGCAGAACCAACTAGGAGGAGAGGGGGGCAAGTTCCAGTTGGGGGTTCTCTTTACCCTAAGCTGCTCACCCTAAGACCCCCCTTGGGTTGTTGTTGGCTTTTTTTTTTTTTTGAGTTGTTTTTTGGCTTTTAATTACATTTAAAATGTATTTTTTAAAAGCTTTTTATTATAAAAGTAATACTAAATTTATTGTAGAAAATTTGGAATATAAAGTGTAAAGAAGAAAATGAAAATCCCCTATAATCTTAACTGCCCCTTGGGTTCTGAATATGGAATGACTGCAGGATGTTCTGAAAGCAAGTCCATACGTCAGTGTGCTGAGGAGGGTCCCCTCTCAGGGGTACAGAGCTCCAGTTCTCGAAAACTGGGCTATTCAACACCTTCAAAAGCCTTGTCCGTCAGACCTTTGATACTTGTCAGACCCAGATTTTGAGAACCTACCTCCTTTTTTGGATCAACATTTCTTCTTCCTAATACATAATAACAAAGATTACAATTAGAAATCTTTAGGGGAGAACCTCTGCTGTGCAGCAGTGCAGCCATCGGAGGTGAGAAAGGACCCCTGGCTAAGGCCGCAGGTGCCCTCTGGTGGCAGCCGGAGGGGATGGCTTCAACCCAGGCTGGGCCCCAGGGCAGTGGTTCCCAGAGTGGGGTCCCAGGACCCAGCCTCACTTGGGAACTTGTAAGAAACACATTTTCCCGGGTGCCATCCTAGGCTTCCTGAATCAGAACCACTGGGGGTGGGACCCAGCAATTTGGGTTTTACCAAGCCATTCCGGTGGTTCTGATGAACCCTGAAGTTTGAGAACCATTGTTCTAGGTAAGCACGGGTCTTGTCCCAGATAGCGTGTCACAACAGCACAGGCATCCGAGGACAAGAGGGAGGCCAGACGCATCTCATAAAGGTCACTGGCACGCTGTCTGGCCTCCCGCTCGACCCTAAGGCTCTTGGCGCTGCAGAGCTAGGGAAGAGGGGTAGGCTGGGCTGTCTCCAGAGTAAACAAACCCATCAGGCTTCTTGGGTGGGGCTTAAAAGGCCACAGTGCAGTGTGTGAGGCTGTGCCTGGGATTCTTAGAACAGAGGTCAGAGGTACACTGGCAGGGTGGTTCCAGAACCCAGTGAGCCCATCCTGCGGGGGATGTAAGATTTGAACCTTGGGCAAAGGCAGACGAGTGAAAAGCAAGCACTGAGACAGGAATAAAGCAGGAACAGAGTAAGCCCAAGGAAGGAGGGAGGCAAGAAGAGAAGTGTAGCCTCTGTAGTCAGACGGAAGGAGATCTTCGAGACATTCATTTAACCTTCCTGGAGGAAATGCTTTATAATTCGATTACTGTCAAAATGAAAAATCCCTACACTGACTCAAGATGCAGTGGGGCCAGCACTTGGGGAAATCGGGTCTAAGGCTCCAACTGCGTGATGGATGGATGGATGGATGGATGGGCCCAGCAGGTTCCCTGCAGTGAGGTTTCCCTGACAGAGAAGTGAGTGTTCTCCGTGCACCCAGCTGTTTAGGAAATCTTTGCACCTGGCTAAGTCAAGCAGGCATTTGTAGAGAAAATCTGACAAGAAAACAAAGTTTCGGCAGAAACCAGAGACAGGCAGATGGAAGATGTCATGGTAAATATGCCACTTCAAATTTTCCCATCTCTTTCTAGAAACAGTTCTGTATACACTGTCATTCTAACAGCACTGTTCCAGAGGCGCTCTGTTAAGACACAGGAGTTCAGATTACATGTCTAACCTGGTAACCTTATTCACTCAGTAAATGTTTCCTGAGCACCTATTATGTAGCAGTCACTGCCCTGGGTTCGAGGGTTCCAGCAGTAAACAAACAGACACCCCTGCCCTCACAGAGCTTGCACTCCAATGGGGGAGGGGGATAATAAACAAAATAAGCAAAATGTTTAAAGCTTAGGGCTCTTCATCTCCAGTTTGCCCCTCCACCCTCTACCAAGCTCTTAACTCTGAACTTTTAAAGCCTGAGCAGTTGGCTCTTTTTGATCTAGAAGAGAGAGAGTGACAGTGTTTCATCTTCAGGTTGGGTCAGCTCAGGATGGGGCTCCTAAGCAATTAACACTGCAAAGCAAGGGAATCCTCTAGGGATCTTGTTAAAATGCAGATTCCCATGGGGGGTGCTGGGGAGAGCTCTCAGGGGAGTCAGGCTGTGGGGGAGGGAGCTAGCCCTAGGAAAATGGAATTCAGCCAGGTCCCTGCCCCTCCATGACTCCTTGCTACAGTTCTGGACTTGCATCTGGGAGGTCCTGGATAGTTTGCAGAACACTTGTGTCAGCTCATCTAGTTCTCATAGCAACTCCTTCCAGGAGGCAGGGCAGCAAGAACAAAGCTCCTTAAAGGTGAGGAAACCACACCCCCCCGAGAGGTTAAGGGAGGTCACGGAGCTGGTGGCTGCAAAGCTGGGAGCAGACTCCCATCTGTGTCTAGAGGGCTTGCCTAAGCCACCAGGCTTCGGGCGGACTGGAGCCCTGACAGCAGGGTGCCCTTGGGCAAGCGCCACAGGGCCGTGAGGAAGCCTGCTCAGAGGGGTAAGCACTGAGAGAAACAAGGCCAGGCACTTACCCAGCTGGGTGTAGCCGCCACAGCCTGGCCCGCCTGACAACACTTCACTAGATGGGCTTCACTGAATTGGCTTCTGGGTAGGCTTCCGGTGTCCCTCTTCGGCTCCCTCTAGAGCGACGTGAATTTCGCAAGAAGCCATCTGAGAGCTGCCTTGAGAAGGTTCGGCCCTCCCGGGGCCTGGCATCACCCCCTTGAAGAGCGCCAGGTGAGCACGCGAGCTGCGATGGGAGGAGAGAGGACTAGTCCCTTCCTTCAGGCCCAGAGCCCTGAGGAATTGTTCGTTCTCACTTTATAGAAAAGATTATCACAGAGAATGGACACAGGACAGCTACTTCCTTGTCAAGTTGGGGGATGTCAATAAAGAGAGGTTTATTCAGCCAGTGAAAACACACCCAGCCCGCTCCTTCTGTCAGTATTTAACCATACAGAATGGCAAACACGGCTTTATGGCAGGTCATAAATTCTCGTGTACTAAGAAGTGGAACCCCTTCGTCATGGACCTAAAACAACAAAAACAACAACAGGAGATTTTCTTGGGGGAAAAGAACGTGCCAGTGAGAATGCTGTGGGCAGACAACATTCCTCCGGGGAAGGTGAAGGCAAAAGCCAAGCCAAGGTGCTTCCCCGGGGCAGGGGCTCTGCTCATGGTATTACGTGTGGCGTGTCTGCGAGAGCCGAAGTGGCTGAGACTCGGGAAGGCTATCCAGCAACAGGGACAGAGGGTGAGGTGCCAAGAGCAGAATTTTCCAAAACTGGAGCCAAGATCAATTCTAACAATGGCCAAGAGAGGAAAGCAAGGACCAAGAGAGGCAGCTGCTTCTCAGAAGATGAAAACAGACAAAGCCTCTAGAAACACAGGAGGCCTTAGAAGTGGCGATCTCAGAGGTCAGTTCAGGATCTAGAGCAGATAGGAAACCCAACAGGCTACTGGTCACCAAGTGGCCCCAAAAGATTCTGGAAAATGGGAAGGAAATTTGCTCTCAAAAGATTTTCTTGCCAACTACCTTCCAACCCCACCCCTAACTTGCTTTTTCAGGAAAGAAGGGTTGTACCAGAAAACAAGTCAGCTGTGGTTCTAACCATATGTGAGGGAGAAAGAAAGTTGGGGGGGGGAACACGACGGAGGGAGGGAGGGGAGGAGAGGGAAGCATGAGGGAGAGCAAATGAGATGCATACGTCTTAGGTTGGACTAGAACCGAAACCAACTTGAGACCCTGCATGGATTCATCTCCAATCCTGTTTCTGCCCCCCACGTGGGGCACTGCCCCCTGACAGGGCACCAAGATGAGGAGAGAGCAAGAGCGACCATCGAGGGCCCGTTCAGAACAAGCTACCTTGTTGTCCCTCCTGCAAAGTTTAAAAAGGCAGAAAAAACTAGTTTTATCTGTAAGAAAATGTTTATTCTTTTGAACCCCACAGGAAAAAAAAAAAAAAAAAAAGAATGCAGCCAAGACCACGTGTTTAACGAAATAGTGTCCCCAAAGGCAGCAAAATGGGGGAAACCTCAACACAGAGTCAGGGACAATTTTCCATGTTTTTGCACAAAGATGAAAAAAACCTATGACAATTCTGAGTAACACTTCCATGGCAACAATTACACAAGATGATTCAAAAATGCAAAATGGCAGCAACATGCACACCTGGCTAAAGCTAGAAGTTTTTTTAACCCCAAAATAAGATCTGTGATTAAAAGGATGATTCTTTTTAATACTTCTATTTTGCTGACTTGCTTGTCCTACTTAATCTGCTTTAAATATGACGCACATGCCAATTAATAGGAAATTTGAGAAGAACTGTGTCCTTCCAGAATCCATGGCAAGGAAGCAAAACCAATCTATTTGGTTTCTTAATTTTCCTAGTTTCCCAATACAATTTTGCTTTGCCCCTCCCTCTCCCAGCCCCTCCCCCCGCCCCCACCCTGATTCTTAAACACTTCCAAAAGTTGCCAAACACTTTTCTACAAGTGTCTGATATACACTTGATACTGAAATCTTTGTGCAGAGTTTTGAGTTTAAAACTCTTAAAAAAAAAAAAAACCCTCCTTGGCACAAGAACTGAGGAATAGTCAAGTTTCTTTTAAATCATCAAACACAAGATGATGAAGAGAGGAAAGCAGTTAAATGAAATGAAATAAAAAACAAACGCCGAACTTAGAAGGCAGCTTGTTAATTAGCTGTCATTGCAGTCTCTGGCACACAAACACCGCCCAGCTCCCCGCCCCGAGGTGCTTGCCTCAGGACGTGTCCAGAACGCCTTGGTGCCTTCTCTGGAAAGGGCACAGGGGCTGCAGAGGCGGCGGTCACGAAGAGCCCCGTTACCCACCAGTTTCCAGCAGGATCCGCAGGGAGCTCGACACAGACAGAAAACAGATGATGGTAAAGGGGGAAAATAGTTTAAAATCAGCAAGTTTCCTCTTGAAATGTCTTTTCCCAAGGCACTGCTAGCAATTTTCTAGGACTGCACACCCGAGGGGAACAGGAACGTTTCCGACACAACCCTGGTGACACTCTCATAGCTAGTCTCATCACCTTGCTCCCCTCGGCTTAAATGACACTCCCGGAATTTGTTTGGTCCTTGGAGGGGTAATCAACTTTTGTTTTCTGTAATATCAAGATTCATCTTCTGTGATGCAGCTATAAAATCAAAGCCGTGTGAGGTTATTAACCCTTCTCTAGAAAGGAAACGTTTTCATTAGCATCCCATGTGAATCCAATGTGCAGGTTTTGCTTGCTTATTTAAGAACAAAACCAAAAGAAAGGATTGAGAAGCAAAAACCCTGCCTTTTTTTTTTCTTCAAGAGGAAACTGTAAGAATACATAAAAGGCAAAATTGGCTACTTGAAATCCAAGAGTGGTTTTAATGTAATGGCCGAGAAAAATAAACTGCAAAGTTCTGTGAGGTCTTCTAAAAATTTACAAGAAAAACTGATGGGCAGTTCTAATCAGACTTGGATGTTATCTTCCCCCCCTTTTTAAAAACGACAACATATACAGTCCCACAAAATACAATATAAACTTTTTTTTTTTTTTTTTTTTTTTTTTTTTTTATCTTGACTGCCAGAGACGTTCCTTTGTGGTGCCTTCTGGTAACCAAATGGTTGGGCAAAACCCACAGCTGGTCTTCATTTCTTCAGGGGCTGGTAAACAGAGGCATTGGGATCGAGTCCAGAGGGGCTGGTCTCCACAAATTTGGAAGAGTAGTGGGGGGAAACGGGGCTCAGGGGGCTGGTGGCGGCACTGTACGTTATGCTGGGCATGACGGCCATGACTTCAGCTATCTTCTGTTTAAGGTCCTTGATTTCCTGGTCTTTCTGAAGAATTTGTCCTGGAAGATCAAAGAGCCACCATTAGTGAGAAGGGAGGGCTCCTCTAACACGATGCCCTTGTCGTGGGCCAGTCCCAAGTGCATTCCGCTCCAGCTCTGCCGGTCTGTAAGGGTAGGAACTTTTCCTGTTAAGGGCCAAATAGTAAATATTTTACGCATTATGAGCCACAGACTATCTTTGTTGTTTTTTTTTTTTTTTTTTTTTTTTAACTTGGAGAAATACAAAAACCATTCTTAGCCCATGGGTGGTGCAAGAACAGGCAGCAGGCCACATTTGGCCTGTGGGCCATGGTTTTGCAGGTTTTTGAAAAGGGACTCTTGTTTATGTAGGTTTGACAAGCAGACAGGTCACTTCCAGGAGCCACGTTCTGAGCACGGCAGCGGCCTACGGCAGCCCGAGAAGGTGGTGATTTTGCACTTATGGCTGCACCTCTTGAGCTGGACTATTTTTCTGGGAGGCTGGATATCTGAGTGTCAGCCCCAGGCACAGAGAACAACTGAGGCTGCAGTCAGTCCCAGCAGCCTCCGCCTCCAGGTGCTCCGACAGAAGATACACGAGGCTCTACAGCGGCTGCACCGGGGGCCCCCCCTTGCCTCAGCGTACTCGCCCCTGCCTCTTGGCATCGTGCCCCGGCTGGATGCTTGCACAACATTGCAGCACACCCTCCCTCGCTATGCTTAGTTTCTAGATCCGACCAACTCTTGCCTGCCTTGGGCCGCTTCCCTTTCCATGCTTCTCCTGCTCTCTCTGTGTTCACTCTTGAGGTTTCCACTTACTCACGTGGCTTTCCCTGACCCTCCCTTCTAAATCAGACCCCACCCTGCATCCCAATTCCTAGATTCTCAACACACCCTACACTTGCCTTTTTGTCACTTTCTTCTAATAAGGATAATAATTACAGTAGCTGGGGCGCCTGGGTGGCTCAGTCATTAAGTGTCTGCCTTCGGCTCAGGTCATGATCCCAGGGTCCTGGGATCGAGCCCCGCATCGGGCTCTCTGCTCCGCAGGAAGCCTGCTTCTCCCTCTCCCGCTCCCCCTGCTTGTGTTCCCTCTCTAGCTGTGTTTCTCTCTGTCAAATAAATAAATAAGACCTTAAAAAAAAATAATTACAGTAGCTAACACACATGAAGCCAGGTACCATTCTAAGTGTTTACATAGACTTATTTATTCAGCACAATGACCCTATATGACATGGGAATTATCATCACCATCATCCATTTTATAGAGGAGGAAACTGAGGCAGAGAGCGGTTGAATGACAGAGCCAGGATCCGGCTCTATGCGCTCTGGCTCCAGAGTCCTCACTCCTTTGTACGGCCTTCTTCCATCTCTTGTAACTACTCATCTGGTGATGACTCATGTCCCTCATTTCTCCAGTGGTTTATGAGCTCCATGAGGGCAGAAACTGTGTCTACATCTTTATTCACTGCTAGATCCCTAGTGCCCGGCCCAGTAGAAAGCTGAGGCTCTGCAAGTTATGTATCTTGCCCAAAGTCATTCAGTTATTAAGAGGTAGAGCAAGACTTAAACCCAGCACCAGTGTTCCAAAGCCCGTGTCATTTCCATTATGCTTTGAAGTTCCCTGGTCTACCTGGGGAAGAACACTTAGGGAGTAGCCCCTCAGAAATTTAAATGCTTAAAAAAAAAAAAAAGAGGTTGCATTTGAGTTGCACTCATTTTGATTCCTATGGAAGACGGTAACATATCTGAAATGTTAAGAGAGCACGGTGGCACGTTTTTAAAAAGAATGTAAGAGAGATGAAAGTCACTTTGGAACTGGGATGAAGCAAATGATATTGAAAGTAGGAAGCAGAAAAGCAACAAGGGGTTTGATTTGAATTACAAAGTTGGATCCTTATTAGAATATTCTGAGCTTGACAGTGGAGGGAAGTAGTGGGGAAGGCAGCAGAGCCATGGAAAGGAACTGCCCCCTGACTGCCTTCATGTCCCCTCGGCTACAAGTAAGCATCAAATAGCCTCCTTCCCTTTGAACAAAATAAGCCTCAGATGAATAAAATACCTAACAGCGTCTGAGAGATGAGCCACCGTATCTTTTTTTTTTTTTCAGGCAGATTTGAGTTTGATTTTTTTTTATCAGCAACATGCAAACATTCCCAGAGCTTTGGAAAAGGCAGTTCTCTTTGCTTTTTTTGTCGCTTTACAGGAATTCCTGAGCTGACAAGGAAGGGCAGGCTGCGCTGGTGAGCCAAACTCCCCTCGGCTAGCCTGCAACCAGGTGCTCCTCACTCCGGGGGCTAGCTCCTCCAAGTGGACAAATCCAAGTCAATGAAACGAGTCAGAGAGGGGTGGCTACTTCTCAGCAAGCTGAGCCAGGAGGGCAAAAAAGCCAGTGTATGGTCAGGAGTTCAGCTTGAAAGCAGAATTCCCAGGAACCTTCTTTTTAAATGCTTTCCCCTGAGTCCACAGTAATCCGCCTGACCCTCAGCCTGCTCTTCTTCTTGCTCTACCCCGGCGCCAACCCAAGCCACTCCTACGGTTCCGTTCACTTCTCACAACTTCTATATTTCTCCCCTCTCCCGGGGTTTGGGCCTCTCTCTGGGGTTTAGACCCTAAATTCCCACTGACTGATGACAATCTCCCACCTGGCCGTCAGGAAGCCACTCCAAATCAGAACATCTCCAACCAAACTCATTCTCTCTTCTCATCCTTCGAATCTGTCCTGCTGTTTTTTCCTTTGCTCCTGGGAACTCTATCCTCCCACACCCCTCGGGTGCCTGCACTTCCCTTCACGCCCTGCCCAGACCATCTCCCCCCCACCCCCAAGCCTCACCTCTTAGACAAAAGCCAGTGACCACTTCCTCACAGGCCCCTCTTCGTCCACCCAATCTCACCTTCAAATCCATCTTTCACATTGCTATTCCAAAATCATGGCCAGAACACGTTACCCCTTCCTCCTGAAAATCTAGGGAATACATTCTCTAGCATGGCTTCATTTATGGTTCTCCTAATCTCCCACGTCCTCCAGCTGGAAGCCACTGGACTGCTCACCTGGACATTCCCAGCATTTCTTGCCTTGGCTTACAGGATTCCCTCAGGTGACAACGTTCTTCCCTGCCACTCTCTGTTCTCAGAATTCATCCTTCAAAGCCCACTCCATGTCCCTTCCCTCATGAAGCCACCCTTGATCTCTGCTCTGGCCTTTCAAGCCCTCCTACTCCTACCTAAAGGCAGCAGGCCTTTCTGCTTGGCTTGCCCAAGTGCAGTAATTCTTACAGGGTCCGCAGGGTCCAAACCAGCTTCGTGATAATACTAACACATCATTTGCCTTCTTCACACTCATTCCCTCCCGGGGGTAAGTGGAGTCTTCCAAAAGCAACATGCAAGTAAAATTACAACAGACTGAATGTAGAAACAGAGATGAGAACTGAAGTATCTTCTATTGAGTCAGAAATTAGAGAGATTTGCTCAATGTAAAACAATGCCATTTTTCTCAAATATTTTTGGTTTTGGAAAATATAGTTATTTTTCATAAAAAATATGTTGAGTTATATGTTTATTATGTTATTTTAAAGATAAATTAATACATGTTTTAAAGTTTTAATTTCTAATAGGTAAATAGTGATAGATATAACCCACTTGGAAAAAATCTCCTTGGGGGAACTCGATAACTTTAACAGTGTAAAGGGGTCCCTAAGACCAAAAAGTTTGAGCCCCACTGCGCTAGTCAATCCCCCCACTAGACTGCATCTTGTTCATCTTTGTCTCCCCTTTAGCTTCTAGTACAATGCTTCAAATGCTCTTTAAGTACCTGTTGAAATATTCTTCTCCTTTTACTAAGTCCAAGTGTTTGAAAATATTTTCAGTAATCTATTGCTGGCTAATCAATTTCTTGGACAAAATCCAAATTGCTTTTCATCAGACTGTGTCATGCCTCTGTTCAGAAACCTTCCAAAGCTTTCCGAGTCCTTCAGAGTAAAATCCAAAGTTCCTCCCATGGGCTACCAAGTCTGGCGGAACGTGGTTCCCGCCAGTCTTGACTTGCTGACTTCCAACAACTCTGCCCACCCCTCAGGCTGTAGCCCCACCGGCTGCCAGGTGCTCCTTTCCCCTGAAGGG